>NW_021940517.1:2343619-2344756 GCF_001715985.3 Manacus vitellinus | reverse complement strand
CCAAGTTGTGGGGAGGGCGGGGAGGGGGCTGAAACAAACACGTGTGATGGGGAGGGACTGTGCCTCTTCGCATAGGGACGGTGTTGGATGTCCCATAGAAACGGAGGGGCAGTTCTGTGGCGTCTCCATTCCAGGCACCGCAGGGCGTCTGCCTTTTGATCTCAGCGGCTGGAAATATACGTTTAAAATAATGAGACCGCATAGGGAGGATCTTTTCCTCGTGTCTCTCCTCGCGTTCCCTTTAGGTAACCGCTGTGCCGTAGTTCCCGTGTGCGCGCCTGGCAATGAGAGGATGGGAGGGAGGGAGGCAGACTGGGAAGCGCTGGCTCCGCCAGTGGGCGTTTTCTGGCGGCCGGCGCTGCTGCTGGAAGCGGCACTGCAGTGATTGTATCTGCCTCTTTGCAGGCGAGCGCGCACATACGGGGCAATATTTGCCTCGCTCGAAGAAAATACAGATTGTTGCCGTTTTCTTGCTCTGAATGTGAGGTGGGAGCATGGGGAAAAGCGGACTTTAAAAGGGGATTGGAACCGTTTAGCGGTCAGTAGCGCCCTGTTCCTCTGGCCTAAAGGGGGAACGGAAATGTGAGGATTTTCTGAGGGCGGGGAGCCGGAGTGCGAAGGAAATAGTGCCCGGGGGTTGCCGGAGGGAACGAAGGACCGATCCACGGTAACCCCTGGTTTGGCTCCGTCCTTTTTCGGCTTCCTCTTTCGCTTTAGTCCGGTATCTCTCCTAGGCGTCCTGCCTTAAACTGCCGGGAAAGGGAGGGAAGAGCGGAAGCATGTCCAACCCGGAGAAGCGGATCTTATCCCGCCCCTCGGCCCCCCTGGCTGCAGCACTCGGGGAAAAGCCCGGCTCCGGCAGCCGCCTGCTCCACTCCCATGGCCAGAGCGGTGGAGGTGGAGGCAGCGGCGGGTCTCCTCCTCCTCCCCCCGCTCCTGGAGGCGGCTCGGCTGCCTACAGCTCCCTCTCTGTCCTCCTGACAACCACCAGCAGCAGCAGGAGCCGCGCTGCAGGGACAGCCTCTTCTGCCGTCTCCGCCAGCATCGTCTCCAGAGCGGCAGCGGCTCCTTTCCTCGCTCCAATCCCCTCCTTTTCCTCCGCTTCTCCATCTTCTTTTTACTTCTTGCCGCCGCCTC
>NW_021940517.1:1881833-2341914 GCF_001715985.3 Manacus vitellinus | reverse complement strand
AGAAATAATTTTTTTTTATTTTATAAAAAACTTTTTTTCTTGCCCAGTATTTTGATGCTTAGGTGACTTCAATCAGCTGCGGCTATTTCTTTCTTTTTGTGACAGTTCCTTAATTTGTAGATATATGTCTTAATGTGTCCCTAGACTTGCATTTTAATCTTTTAGTATACTTTGATAAAGGTGGCTTTTTGGATACAGGTGAATCGTATATAGTTCACACATGTATTCATTTTGGGTGTGTGTGTGAAGAACTATAGAGATGTTCGCTGAAATCTCATTATTTGTCTTATTGTCTTACAGCTGTCTTTAGCACAAGAGCCTGCAGTTGTGGTAGTACTAGTGTTCCACGGTAGAGGTGAATAAAAATGATTATATATTTGCTGCACTGTCTTTTTGAAACTTTATTCAATAGTTGATCGTGTTACAGAGCCACATACTTGTTTAGTCTTGAGGCCTGAAGGGAATCCTAAGCTCTCGTAGTTTTAATTTTCTCTGTGTTTGAGGGGGTAGAATGATGCCATGCATGATTTAAAATAAGTGGTCTTGGGAGCAAGGGACCAAGCCAGGGAATGTGTGTCATGTAGGGCAATTCACTCCTATGCTAGATTAGAAAAAAGATGATGTGGAAAATATAGTCTCTGTTCAAAACAACTTTAAAAGTAGTGGTGAATTCAACTTAAGCTATTTTATGAACACTTGAACACAACGAACTTGGTCATCTTTCACTGATTGTGACCTCTGACTGAAGATTTTCCGGCAGGCAGGAAAGGAGCAGAACTATTCTTTCCCCTGTGAATTTACTGACGTCTAAGAAGACATGCAGCCTCTCTCTCTGTGGAAACACTTTTCCATGTTCTGCAGCCTGCTCTCATGCAACTTTCAAGAACTTAAATGTCTTATATCTCTACTCCTCTCTTGAATGTGATTGAAATTGGCCAATGGGCTCAAAAGATATTAGTGAGATCAGATGGACACATATCCCCATGCATTGTGTACATACATATGTGGACACCTCCCTCCCTCCCCAAGTGATTGCATAACTGATTTCCTTAGGAAACCAGGCTGAAAAAAGGCGTGGAGGGAAGTTAAACAAGATACTATTCAGATCCAGTGAAGCTACTGCAAAGAACACTTGTCAACTGTTTGGAGTACTGTGCACAGTGCTGGTTACAGTGCAGCCGGAAGGCTGTCATTGTTTTGAAGAGGATGAGATAATGTAAAATAATGAAGATAATATTCTGCATCTCATAGGTTTTGTTTCCTAAACCATATTTTAGGTTCTAAATCATACTTATATACATATATACATTTGACTTTAAAGACAAAAAGAAGTCTAAATATTTTCGCAGAGAAACTGAGGAGTTCTGTAGGGAACAGAATTGAGATGAACCCTTTTGGAAAGGAGATTTAAAAGTGATATAACAGAATCCTTTCCACGAGTGGAAAACAGTGAAATTGCTGGAGAGGTATTCTTCTTTCACCTGTGAGCTCTTTTGACTTGTGAGCTCTCCAGTCAGGATTTTGTTAGAAGATTCTTGATATTAAAATTCTAGATTCTGCAATACACAGTTTGCGCCATATCTGACTCATTTAGTTTTCAATATTCCCAACGAAGCACTGGACTGCGGAAGCTTATATGAACTTTTTGTGGTGTGAATTGTTTTTCTTAACTGTTTAAAATCTTGGTGCATAACATGGTGTTTCAAGAAACTTTTAGTATCAAATATCCTGGATCAATAGTCCAGTGGAGTTCTATCATATTTAAGATACTGCAAGTTACCAGATATCCCGTATTTCAGGTTTCTGGGAAATGTCTTACATTTAGGGGAGCATCACATCTTCCTTCTACGTTCAAGATCTCTAAAGGTGCACATATAGCATATGTCATCTGTGTACCAGTGTGCCATGAGTCTACTGACAGGTATCAATATTTTACAGTAAGCTGTCTTTCTGCTTGTCAGAAAATTATCAACATAATGTTATTTTATACAGTTACCTTTTTTCCTGGCTTTTTTCTGTTTGTTTGTTGGAGATGCAGCAACTTTATCCCGTACCTTCACATGCCAGATGCTAAGACTTTCTGATTAAGAAGTACTTTAGGAAAGAATGGATGTAGTAAGATCTGTAGTTCTGGAAGAAAATAGCAATTAAAGTTTAAATAAAGTTAAAATTATTCCTGTTACCTACACTATTGGGAAAGTTAATCTTGGCTTGATTCTCATTTTTTTTCTGGTACGTGTATTCATTTTTTGCAGTCAGGGTGTTTTAAGCCAAATGCTGATCTTCAGCAATGAAACCCTTATGTAAAGGTGGACAGGGTTTGGTTGTACAATTAGATCATGCTTAAAATTAAGATGATATAAAAAAATTTCATCATGATATAAAAAGTTTTCAACCCGTGGATTCTGTCTCTGGGTTCATTGAAAGCAAAATTGTCACTTAAGTGGTATATAGTTAAGTGGTGTCTTTCAGTGGTTGCCATCAGGACTGGTGTTTCATAGTATCACATTTTCCTTTAGCATATAGGAATACCATGTATCCTGGTCTGCAGCACTGCCATTCTGTTTAGTGGGATAACAGAAAAATATATAGGGCAGACAGCAAGGAATGGCATGGAATGAAAACCATGTAAGCACAAGCAGGTAACAGTGAAGAAGGGCTTGTTTATCCAAGTCAGGTATTTTTGCAAATGGTTGTCTATAAGACATGCAGTTTACATTTGAAATAACTAATTCTCTGTCACTTTGACTCCTCAGCTCTGCTGCCCGTGTTTGCCTGATGGCTTGGGGTTACCTAGCACTCATAAGCCTTGAGAAAGGAGGAAACACCTTCACTGTTAACTCAGTAACCTTGTTCCTCCTGTAAAATGGACTGCGGAAAGTGTGATTATGCACACTGGGATAGTGTAGGTGAGTTGGGAGATGGTTTCTTTCTGCCACTTGTGTGAGGAGGATGCCAGCTCATTTATGATTCTAACACGAGGCTGGCAGCTCCATTCACCCCATTTGTGTCCTTATTCCCTTTGCTCATATTTAAACCATACATTCCAGCTGGATATGGTGAAAACCTGAAACATAAAGATGAGTTTTTATTTGGCATATATATGACTTAGTGACTTGATTTTGAAACAGTCGTGTAAATGTTTATTTCCACTGATGATCCAGGACATATACTTGGCTGACTTGCTTTTATATCATCTGTTGTACAGATCAGTACAACAGTAACTTTTATTTAGTTTTAAGATTTTATGCTGTCTTCTAATATAGCTAGAGCATGCCTAACATTCTCTGAGCATTATCAAATCATGAAGTCGGTTTTAGATTCAGAAAATTAAGAATGAGAGTCTGTGAATGAATGGATTTATAACTTGGAAATGGCTTATGCAGCTTGTTGGTTGATGTTAACCTTGCCTGTGTTTAAAATCATATTTCAATTTGAGTCTAGTATCAGCTCAATTTTTAATGCTACTTTAAAAAGTATTTTAGTTTCAAGTCATTAATACTTTAAAATTCAATTTTTTCTTTTACAATATTCTAATTTTTGCACTGCTGGCACTGTTATCATATTTTAAAAGGAAGCTAAAATCATAAGTAAAAATATATAAAAAGAAAAGGGCTGTTTGAGTTTTTTTAATTGTTTTTACACTCCCTCTGCTGGCTGTTTCAATTACAAGTACCTGTACTCAAACATTTTTACTAAATCTGCTCTTCCTTTTACTGTTTTATCAAATAAGCAGTAAAGTGCATTGATTTCAATCTGTATTTAAATTTTCTTAAAAAAAGTATAATTGTTAAATGAAGAACACTATTTGCAGGAATGAAAAGTCTGACACTTTTTTTATGGAGCAATATTTTTATTTTTGTTACACCCTGTATTGATTTGAACTCCTGTCCTAAAAACGATTGAATCTTTGAGTGTGTCGACTGCATCTTCACTAGTAAATACCACAGAAATAACAATTCATGTATTATTCCAAAAGATTTGGTTATCTATTTCATTTGTTGTAACAAATTTAGTGCCCAGCTTTGTTTTATGCAATAAAACATAAATAATGATGCTATGTTTTGTTATGTTAAAAAAAATAAATTGAGTCATGAGTTTGACTTCCATCTACTTAGTTAGCTACAAGGCTGCACTCGAATTATTCTGCAGATGTAATGGATAATTTCTTAAGGTACTGGTTTTGTTACAGTAATAGTGTACAATAGCGTTCATCCAAAATATTTATAGCACCCAAAAATTATAATTCTTCGTAACTTCAGAGGTTATATGCAAGGGCTGCTGTGTGTATTATTGAAATGAAGACATTGCATTCCCCATGGGTGTCAATAATGGCTAAAACAGTTCAATATTTCTTGTTGGTATTTCTGCTAAAGATCCAGACTGCTTTGTAGTGTCCTCACTTGTGCTGATACTTGGCTTCCCACGGTCGGAGTTTGAAGAGTGCCACCTACTGATTGACAGCTCCGAGAGCGCTACTGCCTTTCCTGTCTGAAAGCTCTCGCAGCTCAGCCTCTCTTATCTTGTGGGATGTGACAAGTTGATGCTGTTGAATCTGGCAACTGTGTTGAATCAAGTCCCAGCTTTGACCTCTTCTATTAAATGATGCTATTTTTTTTTGCTAATTTGTTTCAAGGTGAGGACACAGGGTTTTCATCCTGCGAGGTGGGCTTCCCTTGCCCCCCTTGTCCCCTTTTTAAAAGCTTTTGAGAAAGTGGTGTATTTCTGTAGTTTCTTCACCACTCCTTGTCAAGCTGTCATAATTAGTGTGGGAGGAACCAGCCTGGCTGATGTTTTTTGAAGACTTTGGCTTCTGCTATGCCAGACGATGTAATGATGTGTTGCACACTCGAATGAGACAGTTCAAAAGGCACATAACAAATCCATAGTCATGACTTTGTTAACAAATGAACATTTCAGAATGCTTATGATGTGATTTTTTTGCAGGGGAGAAGGACAATCTTGTTAATAAGTTCTAAATTTTTTTATGGTAAAATCATGAATTCATCTTTACTATTAGTGCGCTCTGAGAATGCTTTATTTCAACATGGAAGTATGCTAATTGTGTTCTTAAAGAAAAAACAAACCACCTGGCAAGTGTATGAACTAGTTTAAAAAAGTGTATCATTTACATACTTACAAAGAACTCCTTTATTTCAAAATTCTTTTTATATATCTTTTTCTCAGCGATTTATTACCACAGGAAGCTTTCTTAATTCCAAGTTCCTAAGCAACTTGTCACAGGTGGCATTAATAACAAAAAATATTGGTTTTATAAATTTCATATTCCTTTGAAAAATACATTGATAGCAAGTTTTAGTTTGGGTGAGATTTTTAGTGATAAAATATGACATCATTAAGAGATGCCAAGTCTTAAAGCTCAGAAGGACTAGAGATGGAGCCACTGTATCACTTGAAGGCTTTCTGAAAAGTTCTGACTCAAGAATACTAAAAGAGAAGGCTTTTGGATGTTATTTACTATCTTCAGAGAAGCCATACTAATGTTATTGGTATCTAATTAAAATAATAATAAAATAAAACTAAATGTAGAAGCAGCAGTAGTAATCTGACCTTCTTTGATGCTGGGACCCAAAGAAGAGATTGTCAGGGTCTGAGACCAGTTAATCCACCTTCCTTCTGGAAACTGTGAAGATTTAATGCTTTCATTAGCACTTATTGATCTGATTCCTTATTTCTGCATTATTAACCAACTCTCGTGCAGCAGAGCTGTACTTCTCTTAACAAAGTTTATTCAGCTGTTAATGATTTCAACATTCTTTCTTCCTCTTACCCTTTCACTTGCATCAGAAAGAAATCCCCTAATGTCAAGCCACAAATACTTCCTAAAGAAAAGTAAACTTTTGCATCTGAAATTCTAATAACTTTGTACAGGAACCTCACATCTCTAATCCTTCTGACCCATATGTACCCAGAATAGCAGGTTTTTGCAGCTGCTGACAAGCATTGCTATGCTCACCTTAATAGTACTGCTTGCTTTGCTTCACCCTGTGGGGAAATTTTGGAAGTAAAGATACCCCTTTCTTTGTCATATATATTTTAGTAGGATTTCTGCAACATTAGGGTGTTCTGCTGCTTCAGAGAATAAAATGCTTAGCCTGAATTATGGGAGTTAAATGTGCATCCTTTTTATTATTTTGTAGTTTTCCTCACTGCCTAGTTTTTATATCCCCATTATATTTCTTCCATAGTACCTTATTTTATTTGCTTCCAAACTGGATAAAGCTATTACCCTCTCTTCTAATGGTCTTTGACTTATCTAAAGAAAAAAAAATTGTCTCAGTATTTCACTAATGCTCTTTTTTTCCCTAACACATAGCAGTTAAGTTTATGATAACTCACTCTTTCACTTATACTGGGTTTTTTGTGTCTATATTTTGGTTGTCTTTCATACATATACAGATACCTTGACAACTTTTCTAGAGTGAATTCTTTTTTGGAACACAGCTCAGTCAGTTATCCTTTCTTTGTATGGCTTTCTCTCTTTCAGTTGTATCTGTAATTTCAACTTAATATAATTTCCTCCTTGCCCACCCATCAACTTATTTTAGCTGATATTTCCGTCTTGATTGCTGAATTGTTTTGATTTTGTTTCTTCCAGCAATGGGCTGGTGTCTTAGCCTGTTCTTTTTACAGTGTTTTTATTTTACCTGACTGCTTTTGTTGAGTGAAGGCACTATGGTGCTGTTGCTCTTCTTCTGGTATAGCTCACTTCAGCAGTATTGTCTGTTTTTTTTAGGTAAGATGAAATTTTGCATGGTAGTTTGAAAATGCTCGCTATGTGTTCCGTATTTGTGGTGAGTCATTGTATTTCCTAATCTGCCACTGTCTGCCCAACCCTAAGTGTGATGTCAGTAGAAATTTTTTTCTTGCTTTTTTTTAAGCACACGTAAGACTGATGAAAGTTACTGTTTGATGTAACAGGAAACTGAACTCATCTGTTCTCAAAACAGGCACTGCCTTAGCTAGTATGCTCAGGTTTCATTGTGTCAGGCTCCTGTGCCTCATTCTTGAGAGTAAATTGCTTTTGTGTGGATGTGTCTCACTGTTCCTGTGTCTTCAGTTTTCACCAATAAAGACTCCTGAGACAATTACCCTTGGAAAGCTACTTTTTCATGCATCTTGAGTCTTAAATGTAGTTCTTTAGCCTTCAGCTCATGATTATGAATGCAAGAAGGTTTTGGGATAAGTGGTGCCTTTTGAGAAGTTCTTTGAAGACATCAGAGAGTGCGGATGACCTGCAGTTTCCAATGTCTATAGAACAGTGCATCTCTCATACAACTTTTGGCTCAGCTCTTGTGGTGGTAGAAAGAACTGGATCATTTGGCATGTTGTAGGAACTTTAACAGACTTTTTTGTGGGTAGGAATTTGTTTGTAGTTTGCATGGTTGTTTCAAATCTTTTCTGGACTTTTTTCGGAGTGATAAGCAATGCTTATACTTTTTGAGGTAAGCACAGAGAGAGTGTGGGCTCGAGCTTTAGACCTGTCCATTCTGCTTAATTTTGAGAGTGCTCCTTGGTCCAGTTTAGGCTGATGCCTAACTGTCTGCATGTGTGTTGGGAGTAAGCAAAGGGGGACTGTTCCCAAAGGGCAGTGCTGTACTTTCCTCTTCTGACCTGGAGAAAGGAGGAGAGTTTAGCTTTGCAGACACAAACTGTGTCATGCCCCTGTACTTTGGCTAGAGACCAGGCCCTCGGCTGTTTTAATTACTTGTATAAGGACATAGCCATATGAACCAGCAGAGGAACCAAACAGTCTAAACTGTTTGTGGCAGTAGGCAAACTTTATTTCTGCAGACCTTTTTTCTACAGACCAAGTTCTCCTAGAGAATGAACCACAAGCTCTACAAAATCCTGAATGAAAGATGCATCCAGTGAATAAGGGACCATTGTTGGAGGACATGGCTTGCTGCCCGACTCAGTGCAATTATTTATATTTAAGGTCTTTGTCTCCTCAACTTGCTGCTTTAAAAGAATTTTTGAAAGTTGTGGCTAAAATGTGTAATGAATGTTCACAGGGGAACAAGAAGATACAAAGTCTGTCAGTTGACAAGGATGAATGAAGTGTGTGTGGTGATATCACATATCTTAAGTTAATGAAAAATGATGGAGACATATCCATCCATGACAGTAGTATTGAAGGGGTAAAAATCAGAAACAGAAAAGGGATTGTAATGGTAAGAGAAGATAACATTTTTTTGCTCAAAAGAATGCAATTACAGCAGAAGAAAATGTTCATCCTTATAGTGAAAGCTATTTATAAACTATGAGAAGTTTCTTTTGGGGTAGATGAAAGGTGTGATATATAAATATGTCCCAGCAAATCATTAAATTTCTAGGAAATCTCTTCAGTGAAGTATAAGATTTCACTGAAGTGTAAGATATAAGATGACCATTTGTGTGTTACTTTTTAATGTCACAAATGTTTTGTTTCTGCTTAACTATAACTTTTTCCTCTATTACAACAACATAAGTGGTGCCTGGTGAATATTATAAACTTGATGAAGGTAATTACAGATAACGTTTTAATTTAGTTCTTTACTTTTTATAGCTTAATATTCATGGATCAACCAACTGCTATTTGACAATCTCTTGTTTATTCCAGCTGACACTGTCTTTTACTATTTTTTAAGGTCACTGAAAGTTTACTGTTCTACCCTATGTGTTTTTTCTTTTTTTTTTAATGCTTAGTTGTAGTTTAATAACTTATCCACCTTGTTCCTGCTTTTTTTCTAACAGTTTATTAAAGTGTAATTTGGCTACACATGCCTTTTCTCTGTCTCTTAACATGAGTTTCCTTGGATGGTTCTCTCTGTGGATATGTTGTGACTATAGCAAACATCACTGTGGTTGGTTAGTTTGCTGATGTGACCTCTTGCTTTTCAGGACAAGCTTTGGTGCTTGTTTACAAGATGATGTTGCAGGTGTTACCCTCTGATTTGACTGCAAGGCTAATTTTTTTGTTTGTTTTTGTTCATTCAGCTGTTTGTACCTTTTTAAAAATATGTTGATCTACTCTCTTAGCACTTTGCAACATCTCATTATAACAACTTGTGTTTGAATGAAAGCAACTAGCTGTTCTGCTGTGCCGAGAAAGACTTTTTTCCTAAGTGCTTGTAAAAAGGGGGCTTTTGTTTTTCTTGTTTCAAAATTTTGCTGTTTATGGAGCTGAAGGGAGGAATTGTAAGGAAGTTGAAATCTGCTATATATATCAAAATTGAAAAGAGAACATGAGAACAGTTACACAGTTATATTGAGCAATATTAGAATTTTTAAATTTTCTTGCTACAACATAAATTGGTAAGGCTTAAGTTTTGTTTAAATATAGAAATGTCCTGCTCTGAACTTCACTTTGGAACTTAAAACTCAGTTGACAAACTGGTTCTAAAGTCTCCTAAAATACTTTTGTATTGGCTTATACTAATATAATTTTGATAGGTTTTAGACATCAGAGATGAGCTTTGGCAATTCTACTAGTGCCAGCTGAGGCACCTAACCTATGTTCCTCTGCTGGAAGTCACTACCAGCTCAGCAGCAGTAGCAGAAAAAAAGGCTCAAGCACATTGGCTTCCTAACTTGCAATAAATGCAAAGGTGAATGTCTGCTAGCTTACTGAGCTGTAGGCTGCTGTGGTGGATGAGGAAACACAAAGATGACCTTGGGCCCTACTCATGTGCTGGTGATCTCTAGAAGCAGATTACAAGAGGCTGTTAGGAGCAATGAGGACATAAACTTAAACCTGCTTGCTTCATCTCCTGTCAATGCTGGAAAGTATCTGACTCCAAAGCAAGTTGTTTTAGGAAGCTGAGATATGGTAGGTTCCTGTTGAGTAGAGTAAGTTTTCTGTTAGTTAACTTCCTGAATAAATTCAGGAAGTTGATTTTGTGTAGTCAAAGGTTCACCAGTGCTGATGGGAAGCCTGTTGACACGTCAACCTATTGCTGGGAGCTGATGAGAGGATAAACCCCCCTTTCATCAGCAGCTCATCTTAGATCAACTTGGCTGTGCTTGGTACACTTATGCCATAGTTTCATGGTCACTTGAAGTTCACGTAAACTAACCCTCCTGTTTAAATAAATGGTCTAATTCTTCCTCCTTAAGGCTGCTCTTTCTATACATGAGTACTCCTCCCTTTTGCAGGCACATTTGTGAGTTGAAAGTGCATGTTTAAAACACGTTATTTAACATGGAAGATGGGGATATAGCATGATTTATGTAATATAAATTTTGCTATCTTGGAAGTCAGCTTTATGAAGGTCTCTACTTGTATGCTCAGGGTTTTTTGTTTTGGTGTTTGGTTTTTTTTCCCCACAAGACTTTTACTTCTCTTGCCCAGTACTTCACCTAGACCACAATGTGCATGATGTAGACAGGAAGTATTACTTGTTATCTTCTTTTCTTTGTAGCAAATCCCAAATCCTTCTAATTCTATAGTGAAGACCTTTCACAAAGGTGGAACTGCTAGTTGTCTTTGGGGCTTTTCTACTGGTGGTAGTTGCATAAAAGTTTTATGGGAATGAAATACATTTTTTTTTTCATAGAATCACAGAATAGCCTGAGTTGGAAGGCACCCACAAGATGATCAATTCCAACTCCTGGACCTGCACAGAAACATCCCCAAGAGTGACACCATGTGCCTGAGAGCATTGTCCAAATTATTTGTGAATTCTGCCAGGCTTGGTGCTGTGACCATTGCCCTGGGGAGCCTGTTCCAGTGCCCAACCACCCTCTGGGTGAAAAACTTTTTCCTAATATCTAAACTAAACTTCCCCTGACTCAGCTTGGTACCATTACCCTGGGTCCCATCTCTGGTTACTACAGAGAAGAGAACAGTGCCTGCCCCTCCTCTCCCTCTCATGAGGAAGTTGTAGACTGCAATGAAGTCTCCCCTCAGTCTCCTCTTCTCTAGGCTGAACAGACCAAGTGACCTCAGTTGCTCCTCATATGGCTTCCCCTCAAGGCTCTTCATGATACTCATAGTTGTCCTTTGGACTCTCTTTAGTAGCTTTTATCCTTTTCTGTGCTAGGGGCAGTAATAGTCTCTTGTCACTTGCATATTACTGAAGAATGCAAAAGGAAAGGGATTAGGAAGAAGTACAAGAATATTCACTAGTTTTCTCTATGTCAGTGATT
This sequence comes from Manacus vitellinus, assembly GCF_001715985.3. Taxonomy (NCBI): domain Eukaryota; kingdom Metazoa; phylum Chordata; class Aves; order Passeriformes; family Pipridae; genus Manacus; species Manacus vitellinus. The sequence continues at coordinate 2,330,763 of NW_021940517.1, read as the reverse complement.
GGAGATAACCTGAAATAATTATTTTCACCACCTCTACCCATCCCCTGCCCCAAGCACTGAGTGAACACAAACTAATTCTCACAACAAACCTGGAAGTTTTCTAAACCGGGAGATTATCAAAACTTAGACAGCACACTGTCTTTCCAAGAAGTTGGGGAAACCCTATCAAAGTAGATGAGTGGCTACAAAGTAGAAAAATGGCAAAGCCACACTGAGAATTCACCACTTGGCTTCTAATCTGGGGATCTTTCTGCCAGATAACATTGCTTTAATGATCCAAGCAGAATGTTGCTATAGCTTCCTGTGACTTTATTTGGTTTTGTGTGTGTCTTTTTTCTGTAAACAGATCCCAGACACTGGGGATCTGGGAGCTTTGGTTGAAAAACATAATAGTGCATTGTTCTCTTCAAGGCCAAAATTGAGACCACTTTAAATGTTCTTGCATTAAAAGCATGAAGTGTAAAGTAAGCATTAGTTTTGATTAGACCTACTTCTGCTGCTGCTGCTTTTCTAAGATGCATTTTAATTGAGGGAAGAATTACTGTTTTAGCAAATAACATTATATTTGTTGAGAAATGGTGAGAACAATGAAGATGATAAGTTTACCTCACCAGCATCAATAAGACTAGGGGAGAAAAAGAAAGGAAAGAGAAGACAAACTAGAGGATGTCCTTCAGATGCTTCTAGACTGTATTTACAATTCATAGTTTTCTGACCACTTACCATTTTCTGCCTCATTTATTGATCTCCAGCATTAGAATTTGCAGCAGTTTTACTTCACCTTTTGCTATGAATTTGCTCTTAGTTTCAGAACATACATTCATCCTCCTATATATTTGTTAGTATGGTCTGACCACAACTAATAGTGCTACAGTCAGTGGTGTTGCTTAAAGAGCAAAGTACTGAGCTGTATTGAGAGAACTGCAGTTAGTAATGTAATGTTTTTTGTAGATGTTTTCATAACTCAAACCACCATCTTTGCATTAGCTGAGAGATCTTTGTGAAACTGTTTCAGAGCTCTTGAACTTCAAGATAGTTATTGGAGTTTGGGAGGAGTATCAGTAAAGGGTGAAAATAAGGAGAAATAGGTAAGCACATTTAAAATAATACAGTGACTGTAAAGTAATATATCTTCAGTCTAGATGATGGTTACTGATATGTTACCATGTTGCTATCCAGCATGCACTTTTTCAATAACATGCAGAAGCACAGATAATGGTCACTTCCTGTCTTGTACTGCTGGAGATTTTATGTGGTCCTTGGTGTCTTTTATATTGTTTGGCAGTCAAAATTTGCATGTAAAGGTTCAGTCCTTCAGTTTTATCAGCTGATCAGCTGATGCGCAGTTTAGTGAAACTTTTGAATTCAGGCTTTGGATTTATTTAGTTAGTTTTTAGCAGTTTATTTCTATCACACACTTTGGTAATAATCCTGTTCTGAAAAAAACCCCCAAATCTATGTATTTTTGAGTTATTTTTGTAAAATGCTGTAATACAAATACTGTCATCTTACTGACATAATGCTTTTTTTTTGGAGCAGTGCGTAATTTGGGTACCACCCAAAGTGCTGTTCTCCTACTTTGTATGTTTTCATATTTTAGCTACTTTGCTTACATGGTTTTTCTGCTGAAACACTGTGAATCAGCTCAACTCTCTGCCTGCTCAATTCAAATAAAGTAAGACAAAGGTCAATAACCCCTAAACCTCAATCAATTCAGTGGGCATTAGATCTGAAGTCTGGATGCTCCCGGTGCTTTTTCTTTTCTCCTTGCTTCCTCCACCCATTGCTTGCTGCCTAGAATGTCTGCTATTGCATAAGATGGGCTGAGCTTCTGTTCTTTTTTTGCAACTTCTCATTCATGCCTGTGTGTCTTCCTAGATGCTGGTTTTTGTGAATTCACATCTGATGTATGTTCAAATTTGATTACAATTAATCATAGGGTCAAAATCTATTTGTAGGGGCAAATTTTGTAGCTAAAAAGCCAGTAAGGCAATTGCATGTGTTGTTTTTTTTGACCTTCTAAAGATCTGTTGGGTTTTTGTTGTTCTTGAATCTTTATTAGTTCTCTTGGTAGCATTAAGGTTCTGTTAATGATGGCTCTAATTTCTCTGGATTCCTGAAATTTTTAATGTGTTATGCACAAGGCATAGATACATAGCTTCTGCGGGAGAGGTCAGTGATGTTTTCAGTAGCTTTTTACTTCTCAAGTGTAATTTACCAAGGGACTCTGCAATCAAGTCATCATGATGGGAAGTGCATCTCAACTGATGTAATGCATTTGTGTTTCCTGGAAACGGAACAAAATCACAGGTCCTCTTTGTTTAATGTGAGATTTGTCATTGATTTCTGTTGCCATGATATTTACTCCTTGATCATTATCTTTATCATTTGATCATTCTATTGTAATGGATTGTTTGTGCTTTATGAATCTGATTTCCTGACATCAGTCCCTCAAAGAAGTATTGAAAGTTTTTATTCATGAAGAGTATTTTTACAAAATATTTTAAAATATGGTGCAACTAAATCAGATTTCAACAAAACTTCTAGTCTCTTTCTCTGCAGACTATGCTAAAACAGGGGATCAACACAATCAATACAGCAAGAGGGCCTAGGTGCATAAAGCTGGGTGGACTTGATAGATAAATTCTTCAGATACTCCAAATATTTATCTAATGCATATTACTCCTGTCAGGATTTATCTAATATGTATTAGTCCTGTCAGGAATATATTTTCTGATGAAGATACATTGTTTCCTCTCAGTCTGTCTTGGAAACTAAAATACAGTAGATTGAAACACTTTGATCCTGTAGACTGCAACCATATGTTTAAGCCAAATCAGTTTGCTTTCCTATATGTTATTTTAACCATTTTGTCTAATACCTCATTTAATCTGAAGTAGAAACACATAAAAATTCATCACTTGAGGAATTTTCATTGTCTACAACTGAATATTATATTTTGACCAATGGAACACAGTGACTCTGTTGCTAATTTTTTGACCTGTGGTGACTTCAGAAAAAGTAAGTTATGGCAAAGTATGGAAAAAACATGAGCTCCATGTTATACAAGTGGTTGGTTTGAATGCTTGAGGTGCCCAGATGTTATTATCTGGTCACAGTTGTTAGCATATGGCACACAAAAATTCGCTGTAGTGATAATTTGTAGAGTGACTAATGATGTGTAACAAATTTTTGACCAGAAAAATCTTCAGAAACGCTCCAAGGAAAGAGCCTTCCCTTAGTTCTTATTCTTAGTTCCCTTATTCTTGAATAACCTTGGATTCAGTGGGGATCATAGCAGGGGAGTAGACGAGAGGTTTGATGCTTAGTAACTTTAGCTGATTTTTTCTGTATTTAAGGCATTGGTGGCATAGGGGGTGGGAAAGCATACAGCCAATAAAAAAAATATGAAGCCAAAAAGTCCTTCCTGTCTACAAACAATTTGATAACCAAGTTGTTTTTAGACTTCAACCAGACCTGCATGATATTGTTGTGGTAAGTTCTGTAGAACTTTTTAGGCACTCTGCCAGTTGCTTATGTGTGCAGATATGGAAACAAAAAAGTCTACTCACAAAGTTTCCCCTCTGTCTTGGTCATAATGGTACTTTGATGGCTCTGTATTATTAAAAATAACAGTAATTATATTATGTAATTGTGTTACGGGTAATCCTTTGTGCTGTTTCCTTGCTCATGATCTCAAGGAAGTTTGAAAGCCATGGGCTGAACCTCGTGTCTGCTTTGACAGGAAGAGAACGGCAGCTAGACGGACAGTTGTTCTTTCTGTATGCCAAAGCACAGAAGATTCAGTGATCGCTTTTTTATATGCTTAACTCTGCATAAATCTTGCTGAAGAAAACTTCTACAAATAGTTTAAAAACAGAAGGATAAAATTATTTTGTAAAGTAAAGCAAAGCATGTTTTTGTAACAGCTGGAAGATACTTATTCTGTTTACGGTCATTTTGTGGCTGTAGTTTTTCCAGGCCAAAGATGAATTTGCAGCTCAAATCCCAATAAAACTCTCTAGACAGGAGATGGATCTAACAATTGAAAACTGTACATAGATATTTATTTATTTTTTTGCCATATAGACCTTTATTCTTTTAAGAGGAGTGATGTGTCTCTAAACTTTGTGAATTAAATGAAGACCGGTTTAGCTTCAGATTTCAGGAAAATGAACTTGGAAGAATACTGTCTAGGTGGTCTGAATTAGTGAATAAGGTATGCTAAACTGGTGGAAGTTTTTTCTTTTTCACACATTGGCATACTCAGTTCCTACTAACATTTGAAACAGCTATTGTCCTGTTTGGTTTCTTTGGTCATTTAATTCATATTAATTCATGAGTTTTTCACATGGCCTTTGTATAAAATCATACATTGACAGAAGTTCAAGGGCATACCCTGCATTTTGTGTTTATTAAAAAAATGGAAATCAAGGGAAAGGAGGGAATTGCAAGCTGTGATGGGTTTTCTAATGAAACTTCCACACAACTCTGCTGCTGATTTCTCCTTATGTGTACGTCTGACAGAAAATGAAAACCAGATTTCCTTTACTAACTCCTCTGTGATAAAAAATAAGATCTTTTTCTCTGGTGGCCTGAAGCTTGGGGATGTAGAGATGGTGACTCATATTTTGCTTATGAAAGGGTTGTGATATTTTTGTGGAACTTTTTAATAAAACAGAATATTAAATAGCTATTGTAAAAAGCGGCACCAGCTGTGAAATACACTAAAGGTGCATTTCTGAATTGTAAGTTGCATTTTGGACTTGAAACAGACTTTTCATTTCTACAGTGTTTGTGGCAAGTATTAAAAGTGAGCTGTCGATGACAATGTTGGTCCTGTAGTGGTTGGAATGTTAGAGACGGTTCTGATCCGATGCTGCAGACAGGCAACTCCCTGCTTGTCTTCTAGCCAGCTGTGCAATGTTCAGTGCTAAAAGTCTGTCAATGTAATTTTTTTTTGGGGAGTCTTGTGATGCAAAGCTCCCTAACATACACGCTAAAAAGCTGCTGGGATAATGATTTGGATAAGAATAATTAATTACATTAACTTAATTCCAGGTTTTGAAGAGCATTGCCTGAACAAGAATATTTGGCATCTTGAGTATGTTTTAGTTCATTGTATGTAACTGAGCATTTCTCAATTGGAAAAGGAAAGCAAGAAGTTGCCGCATTTCAGGAAATAGATATCTACTTTGCAGCATATTTAAGTCCCTTTACCCTTTAAACTCAGCCCATGATAGTAGTTCATGCACAGGCACTTGCTATCTTTGGCTTGAATTTTCAGACATCCCTTTCTTTGACTCAACTGATGGGCTTGTGACATCTTTGAAAAGCAGCAGGCTTTATGAAAATAAATGGTAGTTGCTGTTTCTGATGCTCTGATGAGGAAAAAGTGCTGTTGGTATTGGTTGAGAGATTGAAGTCCAAACTGTGATTGTAAGCTGGTTTACCATTCTACAACTTTTCTTTTGGTATTCACATAATTGCATGTAGACAGCACTTGTTTTTGAGTGCTGTGGCATTTTGAAGTGGACTGCTGTGCTGGATGGATGACATAACCCTTCATCTGACTGATTTAATGGACCAAAGGAGAAGGGAAATAATGCTTTTAAATGCTGTTGTTAAACTGTAAACTGCTAGAACTGTTGCAGTTTCACTTAGTCACCTGCTCCCTTCCTCTGATGAAGGGTTTGGATTTAGATTTTTACTAGGTTATCTAAACTATAGTTTAGATTTAGATTTATGATTTAGATTTATGGTGAATATATTTTTCTTGACAAAGGTACAATACATAAAGAAAATTCCTGTGTGTCATACATGTAGAAGGTGGGCCGCTGGTGGAAGCTAGGGAAGGAAGTAGAGTACTACCAAGTGCTGGTGACAGTATTTTTAAAAATGTAAACTAATCTGTTCGTATACTCCTAAAATATAGGGGTGGCATTCCTGGTGACTCCCTATTAGGACTACCTGCTGAAAGGGTGAGAGAGTTTTCTGTGGCCTTTCCTCCTTCCAAAACTTGTCGTGTGCTTTGTTAATTGACTCTTACCACAGCCTTTTAGTAGATGCAGTATCTTCAGTAAGAGGGTGGGTTTTGTTTGTTTGTTTTGTTAGTTTATTATCCCATCACAACTTCATTTCAGAAGAGACTTTACTCAGAAAGATGAAACAGTTGCCCCCATGCTGACAGGTTTACGAAGAGAAGGCAGCTGTCTAATGAATGAGATTGGTAGTTTTATAGGTACCCATGATCTTTTTGAGAAATATTAGGGATGGATATCTAACAGTTACAATTCTGTGGCTGCTTTTAGTAGCCATTTTTCAGCTATTTATTGTCTTGACTAATGCTGGCAGCATAAAGGGCTTCTTGGTTCCATTGCAAAGCATACTTTGAAAGATTAACGTGCGCAGGATGACTTAATAGGAGGAAAACGGAAAGAGAGCAAGAAAGCATATAAAAAACCAAGATAGAATTTCATGGTTTCCTTGCCAATCAGAAAATAAACATAGCTGAAAAAACAATTGGGACACCAAGAAATGGAAGGGGCAATAAGGAATTTTCTGACTGAAGATTTAAAAAATACCAACAAAACATAAATAGATTATGACACATCAGTTCATATTTTTCCATTGAGAAGATATGGTCCCACCTACTCAATTTTATGAAAGAAATTCTGCCTGCTTCTGAGGAGCTGAAATACCAACTTTTGGTCATATTTCTTGCAATACATTCTTTTTCTCTCTATTTTAAGAGGATATAGGGACTGTGGTGGTTTGTTATTGTTTAAATAAGGCACGTTCTTTATTGTGAATAGCAGCTAGTTTTCTGGTAGATGCCTTTTATGGTGCACTTAGGGTTTAATGCTTCCTCAATCATTTCCTTTGTTGTAGCTTAAAAAGGCAAAAACTGGCCTGCCACTAAGTTTCTAGGCAGCTGAGCTGACTCTGTGAGAGGGGGTTTCTTTGCAGGATTTCCAGTGTGTGAAAAGAGGATGAAGTTTCTTGGCCATTTAGAAAGTCTTAACCTCTTTGGACCTTGAACCTATTTTTCAGAGCTATTCAGGGTATAGATTCCTCACATGTATGTTTTTCTTTTCCTTACTAAAGATATGAGTTCAACAGCAAGTTGTGCGTGGAAAGGCAAAAGAGCTTTACAGGCACCTGAGTATCAGAGAGCAAAGTGTTTCATATCCGTAGCGTTCTTCAGACTGTAGGTTCATGTAGAACTGGATTTAAGTATCATGAATGGCAAGGAAATAGCTGAGGCTTTACTAAAAACACAGACAAGGATTTTGCTTTTTTCCTGTTTCCACTCTTCCAGTGTTGCAGAATTTATTTATGTGTGATATTTATTTTTATTTGAAATTTTAATTTTACTTTTTTTCTCCTCTCCACCAAGCCCTAGGGGACACAGCTGTTTGCTCTGTAGCTTTCACTGTCATCGTTAGCACTCTGTTGTCTCCCATGGCTGTGCGAGGACTTTAATCTTCCATATAATCGTTGGTGGCAATTGCTGCTAAAGCTGTAAAGGAAAAGCATCCGTTCACCTTCGTGTGAAAATGGTTGATTAACGAACTCAAGAATGTTTCCTCTCGGCTCTGAACCGAGTAAGTAAGGCAGAGTACCTCAGGCAGTCTAATTTCCTGGCTTGATAATAGACTGGGAAAAGAGCCATTTGATGTCTTCAGGGTTGTCCATATAAGGACAAATCTTCTGCCGGGCTGAGTGAAAACAGTCATCTTTCAGGAAAGAATAGAATGTTACAAGATTTTGGGAAACAAAGGTTTTATAAGCAGAGATGTAGTTTAGAATAATGGATAGTTGTTTCAATGCATTTAAAACCTGAGCCTGTGCTGTTTTATATCCTGAAAGTGTGTAAGAGAATGGCAGCTATAGATGTTAAGCCTGTTAAGCTTACCCCGGTTATTTGGCAGCCTTTACTTTGAGAAGGACCAATGCTTATGTTGGTGTAGACAACCTGTAGGCTTTCACTGCCTTTTTATTTAGTTTTGGATTAAAGGCTAGGAAGACATTTAAGGTGAAGTTAAATACAAGAAAGATTATTTGAGTCTTTCACCATCTGTGGCTCAGTTTTACACTTGTTTATCATTGTATGAAGACCTTTAAGAGTATTCCTTGATGATTTGGAGAATCAAACTGATCATTATCACTTAGGAGATCCAAGAACAGCTGGACAATTCTTGAGCTGCCTGCATAATTGTGGTATTATTTTCTAGTAATCAAAAAAGTTTGGGGTTTATATGAGGTTCCCCCTGTTTTTATTATTAAATACATACTCTGTGTGTGTAAGCAGTGATTATCTCTGCGTTTCATCAGATGACAGATTTGAGGTCAGGAAGCAGGCAGGGAGGAATAAATCAAACTCAAGGTTGTAGGATTCTGTTGTATCTACTAATACAGTTTCATATGTACAGTATTTTATGTGTAATATCTTTTTTCCAGGTGTAGTAAAAGTGACATTGATTTCTAAAGAGTATGGACTGTAGAGTCCTAGATTTCTTGTAAGGAACTTCATTTAATGCTTGTGTTGTCATGCCCACAGGCACCCTGGTTAGGACATAGGTTTACTTTTAACCTGGGGGCAATCCTGCAGATTAAGGGATGATAGAAATACTCCGTAAAACTGTTACATTGATCTGGAGATTCTCTCGGAGTTGTGTTGACAGTCTTGAAGATGATTGCATTGTTGCAAATTATAACTCAGAGCAACTTTTTTTTTTCCTCCTACTCCTACCTGTTGTACTTGTAAGGAGAAGGTGTATACGAGAAAGTAGGTACAATTTTTTTTCTTAAAGGGTAGAGGGAAAAGAGCAGCTAATTTACCTTGGGCATTACTGAGAGTTTCAGCTGAATTTCTTACATAGAAGTAAAATACTGTACAGTAGATTTCTTAGATTTGACAGATGCTTGAAATGGAATAATTCTCTTTTTTGACAGTAGGTAAGTTTCTTCCCAAAAGTAGAAAAATGTCCTTAAATATTTTTTGTTTTCTTAGAGGTTGGGTAAAAAAAAGGCTATAAAAACATCTTTGGCTACTGAAAGTATTAAGGTTTCAAGAGAGGAGGGAGAGAAGGAGTGGATATAGGGGAAGACAGCAGCAATCATCCTGTCTTTAAAACTAGGGTATTTTAAGTGTTATCAAAAACAAGTGTCTGGATTGACTGCATTAGAGGGAAGGACATCAAATTTTGCAGTTAGCATAATCTGTCTGTAAATCTGTGGGACTCTGTAAGCTTAATGCTCTTCAATCAACAGGAGATTGATCTCGGTCTCACCATTTCTGGCCTAAATTTTTCACCTTAAATTTTTTTCATGCTCTGGGGAAAGTGCTTTGCTTCTTTAAGGATTTTATATGCTTATTCTGATTTTTGATTTGTATTTTGTGATTTTTTTTTAATTGGGGGGGAAAAAAAAGGTTTGTTTATTTTTGCCTTTTAAACTTAGCAGTGAGTGCTTTAGTTTCCTGATCATCTTACAGGGCTTTCCTCTTATAGAGCTGACTTAGAGCCCTTGCATAGATCTTCAGCTGTGAAAACTATTATTGCACTTTCTTGTATTTCTTATTGAATTGGGCTAGTTTAAGCCTTTTCCTGTTTTTACTATTACAGTTTTTGCTGAAAGCAAAAAACAGTTAGGGCTGCAAAATAGTTTCTTATTACTACTGCCTGCTTTCAGAAATACCTGATTGCATATCAAAAACAAAATTCAGATCTGGATCCATAGCAAACATTGGACTGTTTTTTCACTAGGTGAAAAGGTGGGGTAAAGTTAGGTTCAGCTAAGAGAAATGGACCGAGCCAGACAAAATTAAATAATTTTCTTTACTCATTCTTTAAGGACCTCTATTGAAGGTGAAGATTAAAGTAATAGTTTATTTTTTCAAGGAGAATAAATATAAAACATACATGAATAAAAATAAGGTGTAAGTTAATTTTATTTTTACATTTCACTTATTTTTATATGTATGCATTATGTGTTTCTTCAGAAATTGCATTTAGTTTTCAGAATAATTGCTGTACTTCATGGCTCTGTGTGCAGGTCTACTGGAGCCTCAATTTTGGTTTGAAAGAATGAGAGTTAGATGGTTGTGCAGATTGCCTGCATGAGAGATTACCCTGAATGTTTACTCTCCTACAGGCAATGAGAGTAAACAGCTAGTTTAAGGAGAAGAGGAAAAAAGTCATTGGGAGGGTGCTGAGGAAGAGCATTTCAGGCTGTGGGCTGACTTATAAAGGGTAGGGATTGGGTCATTAAGAAAGCAGTTTCAGCCTAGGTCTAAGGAAGTGTATGATCAAGCAAAAAGAAGGGCAGGGATTTGGGGAAGATTTATTTGGTCAGGTTATGAAGAACCACTGACAATTTTCTCCTATTAGAAGTGTAGTTTTACCTGGTTTATGGTGCCAGGATGCTAGATTGTCCATTGCTGAAGCTTCCATCTGCTGGATTGTTCTTCCTTGGCTGACATAAAAATTTAACATATTAACATGTTCAGGTCAGAAATGTGATTTTGAGTTGACTGTCCTAGTTGTTCTCATTAGTTCTTGGTTCTCATCAGAAAATGTGAACCCATCCTTTAACTGGATTATTTCCAGACTAAACAAAACTGGGATGTGTGCTGCAGCATTCTAGCTTAAGAAGAAGATTTGGTCCAGATCAGATAGTTTGAAATAAAATTCACCTAAACATTAAAAGTATAAATGCTGGGTCCTCGTAATCACATACTTTGGTCTGCAAATGAGTGGATTTCAACCCTAGGCAGGCTGTGCTAACGTAGGCACAGATCTGATGTGCAGGTCATTCTGCTTTGAAAATTCTTCGGTGCCAGAGGAATCTTTCACAGTCGTTGTGGTGGTAGCAGAAGGGGGACCCAAGGTGTATGTCATGCATTGACTGATGTTTTGCATCCATCTAAGTGTCTGAAAAATTACTTTGAAGACCAGAGTCTGTTAAACAGCTTTGGCAATACATTGTGGAAATACTGTAGAATATTGATTAAGAATATTTTGTCACCCATTGAAAGGAACTCGGATGGATGCAGATGAAGAATTGGTTTACTGTGGGCCTATTCAATCAGTTCATGATTAATGTGTTTGTAAAACATAGCTAAGGCTTGTATATTACACTGTTTTGAGATGCTATCTTGGGTTTTGTTGATTTATTAATGTTATAAATTTGATCCTGCTGAACTGAACCTACTTGCAAAGAAAATCAGAATTTTTGTTTTGCCGAGAAGAGCATTATGCACTATGTTGGGTTTAGTTATGGAAAGTGTGAGTAAGTGTAGTTATAAAATGCCATGACTCTCAAGTAGGAAGTAAAAAAAACCAAGCCAAGCAATATACTTACAAATCACAAATGACAAGAGAGGAATGTTATGTTCTTCCCCATACTTGAATAATGCTGTTCTTGTTTATAACTGATTTTGTTGCATGTTCTTTTTGTATTTTTGTCAATACTGAATCCAATAGAAGAATCTTAATTTAATCCATATAATATGAGTTTTTTTGACAAATTTTTTGAATATAAGCTTCTTTCTCCCTTGTTCTCCTGTATCTAGCCAAGTGCATATTTTCCTAGCCTCATAGTGGTAATGGACAAACTTATGCCCCCTTTTCTGACTACCTAATCTAGTTAATATAACTTTAATCAGAAAGATCTGAAGAACAAAGTTTGTGAACTGTGCGATTCTGATTCTGTACTTCTTATATATATATATAATTCCAGTTGACTTGTTCTCTATTTCCAGTGGTATATTTTAATTTTGAATTCATTTCTTCTGTTATGTTCAGACTGTCCTTTGTCCTTTGTGGTTTGCTTTACATTCTCTCATCTTTGTTTTTAGTGTTGTTTCTGGCTAGGGAAGCTAAATGAGAATCACCCAAAGTTTGCCTGATTCTTAAATCAGCTGCTGGAAGAGAGTGAGTATGGGAGTATGGTGCTTGAGGTGTTGTGTAGCTGGATCACGTACCAAGAGCTATTGCTTTCGCATTCCCAAGCAGAAGAGCAAAGGACCAGTTTTGAGCTTCAAACTTGACTTGCCATTCAGCAGCACACATTGTCACTGACAGGTCATAGGAACATCCATATTTGCAAAAGTAAAGGAAACTGAACAATGCCTCCCCTGCTGGGGGCTATGCTGATACTGGTTTAATTAGATTCCTATTTATGTTAAGACCAATCTGATTTGATATGTTATGCTATTGATCAGTGCAAAATTGTAAGTCTAATAAGAATTTGTATTTACTGTCAAGAAAGCGTGTGTTTCAGCAGTGAAGCACAGAACCAGTATTATGATAAGCATGAGCTGAACCTTATTCTCAGTGAAGTTTGTAGTGAAGCTTTCCCTGACTCTCAGGAGCCGTCATGAATCCTTTGATGTCTACTGCCAGGTCTGATGGACTAGGACCATTCTTACATCTTTCTGCGTGACATGGGCAGATGTTCATAAGATGGTGCTTTCTGTCTTGCTGGCATTTAATAATTTGTGTTTTGATGAGAAGCCTTTTGTTTACATTTTCTGGAATGCCAAATAAGACAAAAAACCCCAACAAAGTGTGTGTTGTAATTGATTCTACTCCTAAATACTGTTTTTCTTTTCCCATTCTTGTTTTTCTTTTCCCATTCTTAGTAAATCACTAGTTTTACCTTCAGCAGGTGCAGCATGTTCTCCTAAAGCTGATGTTTTATGTAACCATGGTCACAGTTATTTGCAAATGTTTTATTGACTGATAACAAATCACTATTCTGTCTGCAATTTTATGTATTTCATTACTAACACTATAATCATGTCTACTGCAAGCACTGCACTGACAGAAACATACTAAAGTTTGGTGTTATCTCACTTTTTCTTGGAGTAATTCAGGAAGTATTGTGTACACTGGCATATTTTTATTGTGTTTGGTGCTCATAAAGTTAGGAAGCCATTGTGCATGTGTTTTGGTTTTTTTGTTGTTGGTTTTTGTTTTCATTTGTTCTTTGAAGCCAAGCACTGTCAATGCTGTTGTGGCAACATTAGTGGTTTATTAGTTGGTTTTGGTATCTAGAGATTCTGATGTAAAGTTGCTTTAGAAAGTAAACTGTGAAAACTCTTGTGTGATAAAAGCTGTACCTATACCAGTCTTAGCTAAGTTATCCAAGGCTGCCTTTGACTTCAACAGAATAAGACAACTAGATAAGAATTTTTTAATTTTAGTAGTGCAGTGTAACTCACATAGAGTACACTGGCAACAATATTTTAACTATGGATACAGTGTGATGCTATTAATCGCTCTTTTGTACAATGTTACTTATAGTGCTACTATGTTGGTACTTTTTAATTAGAGTTCTGTCTTTGCTGTTTGCGTACATTGAGAGCATATCAAAATACAGATATGGTGTTGTCATAGACATGGTCTGTTGCACAAGGTTCTGGACTCTTCACTGGAAAAATAGAAGAGTGGGGTTCCTGAGTGTGCTTGTGTGAAGCAACAAATGTTATGCAAGACTGTAAGTGAACATACATGTCCACATAACAAACATAAACCATAGAGTCTGTGACTGACTTTACATGACCTCTTGAGATGAACTGAACTATCAATCTGCCTGTTTCTCTTATCTTTATAGTCACACTTAAGATTTGTGCACTATAGATATATGTTGAATTCTACCTCAAAGGTGTGAATTTTGTGTTTAAAAAATCCCAGTACTGTAAGAATCTGAGTGGTGTTCCCTGTTTTAATCATTACTACAGTTATTGTGAGTTGCCTTTTTTTTTTTTCCTGAAAAGTTATGATAGAGCCTGAATAAAATGTAAACTGTTGAAACAATTGGTGCTGATATAGGAGTCTGACTGGCCATGTGTTCTTTAATTTTCTCATCCAGGCTTGTCAGTGTTTTATTTTGTACACACCAACATGTAGAATATGTGTGTTTGATCTTGTTTAATGTCCATTTCTCTAGAGCTCATGTTTTATTTATTATTATTAAGCCATTCCTGAGGCAACACGGTTCTTCCTGTCAACTTCAGAAGATAGAGCTGTTAGGCTGTACTTGGCCATTTTCATGAAAGTAAATGTAAGCATAAAATAAATGTTGTTCTTTCTCTGTGAGCTATTATAAAAGGAATAGTCACTGAAATGTTAGGTTGTTATCTAAGCCTCTGCCTGCATAAAACAATAAAAATTGAGGGGCTAGGGTGTTGAAAAGGGGGCAGGAGGGAGGTTAGGTTACCTGAAGATGATAGATACTTATTTCAGTCTGACTTCAGGTCTTGTCTGCTTTGCACATTCTGATTTCAAAGCAGATTGACTGTTGTAAGGAGTTTGCAGGAATGATGCTGGAATAAATATATGCATAAATCATTATGGTATTATGATATTTAAATTGCCTTGATGCTTTATGTATTTTGATGATTTATATACTTTTTGCATTCTAATTCTGGAAGGGTGTAAAGCTCAGGTGCCTGGCCTTCTGACAGGATCTGAAAGCTCACCTTGGATAGCATGCTATGATGGTGTTTTTTCCAGTTGAAATTTGGAAGCATTCAGTTACAAACTTTTCAGAAATAAGGAGGACTGCTGTTTTTTACAGTGATCTATATAACATCAATAATACACCTAAAAAGAAAAATTTAAAAAGACAGTGGAGTACATGGAACTGCTTATGACACCTTACTGGACTGCATTTATGTGAAAATCTCAATTTTTCTTTTTTTTTAAATGCAGTTAAAAGAAAAAAAGAAGGAAACAATAATTCCACAACTCTTGCATTGTTTAAATGTTGTGTGGTAGGTGTTGATATCACACTTTCATAGAGATTAGAAAGGAAGTAGTGTTGGGTTTTTTTCCACATTAAATGTGTACTTTGTGGGTATGCTAAGACAGCCCTTAGGATAATGTAGTATGCATTCATGTTACTAGTGATGATACAATACCACATAGGCACAGGAAAGGTTTGAATAATGAGCTGAGTCATAGTTTATTCTAACTTCTGAATTCTGGTATTTCACAAGTGAGGAATGATGACATAAAATAGTGTGTTTTTTACTTAAATTTCCCTAAAAAAAGTAAAAAACACCAAAAAAAAGATGAATTAGCAAAATTTAATTATATTCCCATTTTAACAAATAGTCAACTACACAACTTGTAAAATAGGGCCTCTTAAATAAGCAGCATGTAGCATTGTTTGTTAACAAAGGTTGTGAAATGAAGCTTCAACCCAAGCGAAAGTGAGGGGAAGGTGAGCAGAACATATAAAATGAGGATTTCAAAAAGAACATGTTCTACCACCCTTTGAGGCTAAATAACATGCTTATAAAATGCAGAGCTATCAATTTTACTGTGATTTACTGTGGAACTGGATGTTTTTCCTGAGACTAACATATTTAATGCAGGTAGAACATTAAGAAGGTTCTGGGACAAGTACTGGAGTTCTGAGCATAATCAATTTTGAAAATCCATTGGTTACTGTTAAACCATATTTGGTGATGTCTTTATGCATAGCTGTGTATTGCTTTCACTTCTGTTGTGATCCCTCTTCCTGTTTCTAACTCCACTAGACACTAGAACTAATTAAACAAATGTGCAAATGCATAAAATTTACTGACTGGGGGCAAATCTGTAAATTTTTTACTACTGTATTCTGAAAGAATTCTTTGCTGGTTTTGTGTTCAATGTAAGTTCCACTGAATTAAAGTCACTCACAGAAAACTTTTATTTAAAATTTGTGATTTATGAAGTGATGATTTTAAAGCATAGTGTTGGAAAGTCTTAACTATAAAGACACACACTGTTATCCAGTTATCCATTTTGGAAAATTTATTAACTGTAGATTTTGTTTGTCCTTTGATAAATTGCCTAATGATTTAGCAGTAACTATAATACTAATAATTATATGTGATGCTTACTTGTGTTCATTAAGCTCTGTGAAGACAAATATCAGTAAGAAAAGAAAAAACACTAGACAGCAGTTGGACCATGGAGACCTTGTACTTTGATGTTTTTAGGGTAGTCTGAGAAATACTTCAAGCTAGCATGCGCCAACACGGCTGCTAAAAGAGTCAGTGCTGCCTGTTTTTTCTGAGATCTTCTGCTTGCTAGCTCAAGGAAGGCAAGGCAAAACATTTCCCCAAGGAGAAAATGTGTTGATGTGTCTAGGAACAACAGGGAGGACTTTGTGGGGAGAGGAATGAATAGTTGAGAGAAGAGGAAGGGGTGCTCCAGAAATGCTGATGTGTGCCAGATCACATTTTCTATTAAGCTAACCTCCTGCTGGGCAAGGTTAGGGTTGGTCAGCTCCTGATTGAGAGAGGAAGTGATTAAGTAACCCCATGAGACTGAGCAGTGGGACTAATAAAGCTTTTTTCCCACTCTGGTTTCGTCTGGTGGCTGGTCCCCCTCAGTAGACACCCTTATATGTTGTAAGGATTTAGCCAATATTGCAGCCCTTTTGCTCAGTGGAGGCACAGATATATACCCTGTTTTCTACCAGGTTGCTCAATAATAAAAGTATTCTGTAGGGATCTCAGACATGTTAAACCTCTGAAATAGATGAATATTTTTAGTTGGAAATGGGCAGACCTTAATATTTTCTCGCATACACATGCACATTTACATATATATATTCGTTATCTAATTTACTCATTCCTTTTGGAAATCATGCAAAACTAGAGTTGTTTCATGTAGAGCTGAATTATATGTTCTGAACTTAGTATCTCTAGAGGTACCTCTTTTCCACTGTAATGCTTTTGGCCTGTGTCCCCAAATACTTTTTCTCCTGTGGCTCCCAGCAGCCATGTGGAGATGTGATGTGACTGATGGTGTAGGTTGACCGGCTGCCAGTGTGCTGATTGATTAAACCCTGGGCAGGCAGGAGAAAATCTGAAGCTTTTTTAACCATGGCCGTGCCAGTTTATCCAGTTGCCAATGGTCATAAAACTTTCAGGAATGTAGTCATTCTTGGATAACTCTTGTCCTGTATTGGTTATAGTTAAAATTGGCTCATAAGCCCAGAATTTTTATGGGAAAAAAGCAGAGAGGCTGCTGATCTGGCCAGTCAAAACTGAAGGTGTGAACACTGTGGAGCCTGGTATTTTCCTCCTCTAGACACCTGCAGTGGCTTTGACTTGTACAGGACATTGTACAGACTTGCATAAGTCTAAGGGGGTGAATGCAGAGTTCATTCGTTCTTCTTGCCTCTGCTTTAAAAATGCCACAGTATGGGAGTGTATACCTGATCTCAAGTTGCAGGCAGCATGTAGTCACTGCCTTCCTGCCTGAGAAGGTACTGTGCCAAACTGCAGGTCAACAGACTGGCTGACTATTCCTCTGATGTGGCATGGATGTAAATGAGATGCAGTATAACTAGTAAAAAATACACTTATCCTCCCCTACTGTGCGACCCAGTGTAGTGAGAGGAGTGCCCAGCACATGACTCTCTGAGGACTTGTATAGCATGTGAGCAAATGGACTGGAATTCTGTTAGCGGTGTGCTGGTGTTACCCATCAGCAGGCAAGAGGCACAGTGCTTGCTGCTCCACCCTGCTATTCCACCCCATCCCTTGTCCTTACTTCTGGCTGAGCTAGCCAAATGTGGCACCAGCCCTGACAGAGTGTGCAGCACCTGTGTCTACAACCCCTGATCAAGCAGAGGAGTATAAAGCTGTGTGTCATCAGGGACCGGAAGGTGACACATGGGCAAGATAACAAGAAAAGAAAAAGGAAAGAGAAATGGGTGAGGGAAAATATGCTTGGGAGCCAGGGCTTGTGAGCAGCATGAAATAGGCAGGGATGGCCTTTTGAAGGCAAAATGAGTGCTGAGAGGGGGAAGCTTCGGTGTATTAACATCCAGGGCTGCTTTTTGTTTTATATACATTTGTTGCCCAAGTGGGCAGGCATAACTGTATTTGAAATTCTTTCAGCAGTTTGGTTGGCTGGTTTTTTGATTTAAAAATTAACATGTGCCACTGATTAGGGTGCAAAAACCTATAAGCTGAAATAAATGCATCCTGGCTGTTTACGTTTTCTTTCCAGAAGCTTCTCTAGGTCCTCTATGAATTTAAAATAAATATTTTCACTTGACTCATTTAAAATATTTTTTAAAAAGTGTAGCTTTTTAAAAAAGTTCCAGAGTTTGGTAGCTGTGAGGAAGCCAAAGATGAGTGTCAGTGGTGGGTAGCCCTCAGCAGCAAAGCTGGTGAACACATCCCAAACTGTAAGCACTGCAACCAGTGACAGGTTTTGGCAGATATTTGCAACCCCCAGAAGATACAGACACAAAACAGGGCCAAGTAAGGTGCAATGGGCAAAAAGCTACTGAACAGGAAAGAAAAAAACCGTAGAACTAGACAGATCTTTCTGGATGGAAAGGTTGGTCTTCCATATAAGGAGAAAAGAAATGTTGCTGAGTAACTCCATTCATGGCCTTGGCTTCTCCTAGAGAGAGGTTAGCTAGTTCTATGGGGAAAGTAAGGTGTTAGGTCCTTTGAAGGGAGGAAGGTAGGACTGGTCAGCTGAATGGGATGAAACATCCACTTTTCTAGGATTGAAAATTTTAGCATTGCTTGTAGAGATTGTAGGACTCTAAGTGAGAAAACTTTGTTTATAAGCATGACTCATTTGTGACTGACAGGGGTTTTTTTGCCTGAAGAGTGTTCAGTTCTTGTTGTTTGCAGGAGGAAATTCAATGGCTTTGGAATTTATAAATTTTTCTCTTTCAGTTTCTACAAGGTCAGTGAAAGGTCTGTTTCAAAATTTGCTGTTCAAGGTTTGCTTCTTCGTGTTTTTCCACTTCAAAAAGAAAGGAGGAACAGATAAAGTTAGCAAATGGGGAAGCCTTCAAACTTTTTCACTTCAAAAGAGATTTCTGTCCTTGTACCCTTTTCTTCCTCCTACCTCTAGACAAGATCAGGCTTGCCTACTCACTCAACTGACCTGTCACTTCCATCACTGACAGTTGTCTACTTTTGTGTGGAGATTAATGAATAATTTGTTATTTCTTCTGTCAAACTTGAAAGCCTTGGAAGTACAAAGGACACTATCGGCTTGTAGTCATGCAGCTTTTGAACATGGAAAGCCTAGTAATGCTGATGAGAAAAGATCTTCAACTGAAGTGGTTGGCTGTTCTCTGGCCACTGGCGTGGCTTGCTTTCTCTTGTACCTGTAAGAGAGCATAATAGAGAGCTTAGTGTAATATTAAATGCTAGTGTGCTGCTGAATAATGAAACTGCTAGGGTGCAAACTGAGGGCTCAGTGCATTAGCGTGACTTTGCTTGTACTCTGCTAACCTGTGCTTGGTATGCTTTGTCTGTGGGAAGTTTTCCTCATTTCTGTGCGGGAAATGGGCTCCAGTTGTTGGATAGTCTCTAGTCCGTACTAGGTACAATATGTGTATGTCTATTTTGAGAGCCGTGGAGAAAGTACCTATTTATACTGTCTCTGTGGTTAAAACACTTCTGTGTTCAGTGAGTTTTAACAAGCTGCATCAACTTCTCCAGTTGCTCATTAGCAAGTGCTTCTACATTGCAGGAGAGTTTACTATGCTGTACCACATAGAAATGGTACTGCAAGGAGAGGTAGTGGTATTCTGGAAAGCCAGAATAACAGGAAATAAAATATGGAGGAGAAAGGACAAGAAGAAGAGGATGCAAAGCTCAGGGAGCAAGACAGATTGATTGTGGTCTTGGAGAGAAACTTGTTGAAAGGAAAGGAAGAAATCAGGATGTGTGATGTCTGTAATCCAAACAGAAACAGTTAATAAGAGCTGAAGGAATGGAAAGTTAGTGTTCTTTTTGGCAAGGAATCCCATCTGAAACTAATATATGAGAGTAAACCCAATAATAAATATCAGCAAAATGTTAAACATTAAATAGTCATTTTCCATAAGTTTTGGGGCTCTGTTGAGGGTGATGCCTTAAGCCCCTAATGGTTTTTTATTTTTCTAATATTGGTAAGCCTTATAAGTTTTATAAGTAGATTTTAAAAGCAGCAACCCTCCCTCCTTTGTCCCTTGTCCCTTTCCCTTTCTCTAGCACCCTTGTTTACCCATTCCTTAACCCTCTTACCCCATTCTATGCTCCCTATATCAATCCTACTCCCGAATCCAGTAGAAATGTTTAGTCTTTTGTCAAGGCAAGGCCTAGATTGTTGGCAGAGCAGCATATCAGGGCCTAAACCACAGAACACGGTCAAAAACTGGATTACTATGTACCCTTTGTGCTCTGAGGGAGATGAAGATGGGATGAACAGAGGGTCCCGAAATGCACCCCAGACCCATTTTCAGGGGGTGGACCTGGGGTGGACCAGAGTAAAGGCCACAGGGTGGACACATCTGGGATTGGATGGATGGTATTATAAAAATGTAACCTCTTGGGCACAGGCGGGCGCGTCTTGTAACATCTACTGCCTTGGCAAAATAAACCCTTTCTAATCTCACCCTTAATTAACTGTTCCGGGGGATTTTTCAGCACCTAAATCCCACGACAACAAGGGTACTTCATGTGACAGCATTTGTTAAACAACAGTAATTCTAGTTTGGGATGTTTAAATCAGGCAGCACTTTGGCTGTTTGCCCATTGAAATGCATAATTTTCTAATGTTTATGGTTACACCTGTTACATGCAGCAGCTGGCAGATACATCGTGTAGAAACTGTGTTTCTCAGTGATAGCTTGGAGCAGTAACTTAGTGGATGTCTTAAGTTATAAATCATGGTCTTTTTTTCAAGAGTTAATTAGTGCAGAGTATCCACGAAAAAGTAGGCTTTGCCACACTAGATCCACATTCACTGAGAATAATGGATAACTTCTTAAAGGTTGAATGAGAAATACTATTTTTCTGAAGATTGGGGGGAAAAGAAAGCTTTAAATTTGTATGCCTCAAATCTCAGGCAGGCCTGACCCTGCCTTTTGGCCAAAGAAGTCTGATCAGGGCAGGACCAGATGAGTAATGTTTGTGGTGGTTCAAATCCCTGATGACCAATTCTGAGCAGCTGCAGTTCCTAGTTATTGGAAAACTCAGGTTTTGACTAAGACAACAGCTGGGGTCTGGCAGGTTAGTAATAATACAACAAATTAACATTATCGGCTTGACAATGGCGACAGCTTTAAATTTGGACTAAGAAATTTTAAATACCTTATTCTAGTTTTGCTTCTTGGCTAAAAGCAGAAAAAATTGGCAGTAATGTAAATCCTCTGAATACAAGTCACAGTGTGTGTTGCTCAGGAGTAGCACAGTAGCATTAATTGGTACTTTTTGTATTAGAGTGATAAAGCAACTTTTTCCTCTGTAGGTTTGTCCAGTCCAGGGAGTTTTGTTCCTTTTGAAAGTCTTACTCCCAGAGTAACATTATATGCTTTATAGGGATGCCTTCTGGGGGATTTTACTGCACTTCCAAGGTACAGGATGAAATATTAAGGCAAACCCAGCTGTGAAAATAAGCCTCTTAGCTTATTATTTTAAAACTGATCTAATCCAAAATGTTTGATAATCGAAGGGATTGTGATTGTAACATTCTTTTTCACCAATTTATTGATTGCAGATATTATTCTGGTAAAAAATGAATGCTGCTGGTGTTTCAGTTCATAGTACTGTCTTTCATGAACTTCTAGCAGCAGTATCAAATATGTGAGAAAGCAAATGATGGATATGGGAAAGTATGTAGACAAGATGGTATTTTGCAGGCCGGATGAAAAAAAAAAGTCAATACTTTGGATATTATGCCTGAGGTTTTGCAGTATTTTCATTTGCTCACCTTCTGCATGTACAGATGCAAAAGCAGAACAGAAAACTTACTTTAAAAAAAAATAGCATATTGAGGTAACATTTCTGAGACAGAAAATATTAAAAAAATATATAATTCAATTCCTACCTGTAGTATAGGTATAATTCCATCCATTACTGAGGTGCTCACAGGACTGCATACAACTTTGAGACTGTGCCCTATGTTTGTGCTTTACCCTCTTCTAAGAGCTGTGCTGACCACTGAGGTGCAAAGCTGAGCAGGAGAACATGTCTAATCTTAGGGTCTTCTGCTTTTGAGTAATACTCTATTTATCTCTTATGTTTCATGTTATTTTTTTCAGCCATGGTCATATTTTCCTTTCTGTTGAGCTATCAGAAGTGATCAGACTGCTGTGAGCAGTGTAATGACTCTACTACTACTGCTACAGCAACAGTTATTGCAATGTTCCTGAAAGGGTAGCGGGTGTCTTGGAGCTACGAGTGGAAAAGATGATCTATTGTGCTTTGACAAACAGAACCAAGGTGAGCATAGCCTGCACCACTTTAAAATAAGAAGTAGAGGATAGATGGGGGATGTAGAAGATAGATGCCCTTCATATATGTTTTCAGGTTTTCTGGTTATACTGCGATAACTGAATAAATGCTTCTAGACGTTGCCACTAAGATTACACATCAAATTACATGCTCAGTGACAGTTTGCCACTGCCAGGGGCACTACTGCATATCTAATCTGATGCAAGGTTTGAGGCAGTGTTTTCTTTACTAACAGATGCATCTGTAGAAGTTCTTTAAATTTTAATATTATACATTCTCTAGTTTATAACAAAAAATAGTACTGCTGTTACATAGAAACAAAGTTAAACAATGTTTTGCTCAACCTTACTAACAAGAGTATTAATACATAGGTTTTGTGATCTTATGTTTTACTTGGACTATGTTTAGTGCTGTCGAATCTACAGCTGGAGAGGAGTAACTATAAATATTTTTAATTTGCCTTCTTTTGTTATTCAGAGTTACTGTATTAGATGTACAAACAAAAATACCTCTTTGTTTTCTTTTCCCTGTTGTGTTGGTTCTTTGCAATTCCATGTTTTCTGATATTTGGGATAGAATCTTTACTTTTCACAGATAACTACTTTAAAGCTTAAATGATGTGTGCATCTGTGCAAATTAAATCAGTATACTTCATTCAGTGCTAATTCAAGAGGAGAACTAATCTACTAGTCAGAGTCTCAACTTCTTCTCTGTAGCTGGAACTTGTCTACTGTTTCTCAGGATTCCCAACTTGGTTTGTCAGTGTGCTCCAGAACTATCATGAAATGGGCTCTAGAGATCCCATGGCGCTTTCTTTGGGTGCTGATAATTTCACAGTAACACCTGTGTGATTGTGTAGTAAGGCTTTTTATTTTCCTTCATGTCTTCAGCCTCTGTTCAGTGATACTTCTATGAAAACTTAATTGAGGGACTGATGCCACAATTCACTCTCCCAGCATTGCATCATGAAACTAATTACACATGACTACAGAATAAATGCTGCCTAAAATTGTCCATTAAGAGCCTCGCCACAGGCAGGCCCTGAAATCCCAGAGTGACAAAATTAACTCTGAATCCATACTTGGGTCATTCATAGGCAGCTCATTGCAAGATCATTTGTAAATTGTGACTGAGTGACACTTTCGATTTACTAACAACTTTTGAGCAAAAGGTAGGGAAAGAACGGGGAGTGTTGTTTACATACTGAAACTAAGATCGGTATAGCTGCTTTCATATGGACCTGCTGAATATGTTGCTATTTTCTTGTTTGTAGCAATGTGTAGCAAGAAAATAGAAATGGAATAGAAGAGTTTCTGTTGTTGAAGGAGTATTGGTTAGGCAAGAGAAATTTAAGTAAAATATAAATCCTGTTGATTATCAGTTCGCAGTTAAACATTAATCTCAGAGTTTATAACAGAAGTGTCATATTTGAAAAATGCTGCTTCTTTTTAGTCATCAAGTGTACAAACTAGCAGATTAGTAACAGGCTTTGGTATTCATGTGTTTGAAAAAAAAAAAAAGAAGTCAAGCTAGTAGCCAAACAATTACAGCTGCTCAAAATAACAATTATACCAATGTTATGAATTCTGTAAGCCATGTAAGTAGTGAAGAGGGAAAACACTTGCCATATTTTTAATAACATTTTTATGTTAAGTGTTCTGAAATGAGGTAACATTTGAGGAATTTGGGCAGTACTGATTCCTGTCTTTTATTATTACTATCTATATTTATTAAATGTTTGTGTCTAGTTAGCTTTTAATAACTAAATGAGGAGATAAACTTAAATACAATAATAATATGTATTTTTAAAGTTTTTATTTAGTATCAAAGGAGTCTGGATCAAGCATGCAGCTTTTTGTGACAGAAATAATCTGTGCTGTAAGCCAGTTACAGTTGATCATTGATTATTTATCAAAATATCCTAGGCTTAAAAGGCTAATGATTAAAAAAAATGGTGAGAAGCAGCAAATTCATGGCAATAAAATAATTCAGCTGACTTGAACCTTCTCAGTATGACAGGGATTTTTACATCCTGACAGAGTAACAATTTATATGATCAATTTGACTGAAAACCCAAGACTATCTGCTTTGGTTTTATATTCTTGCTTGGTTGATTGACTAATCGAATTACTCACCATACATTAATCATGGTATTCAACAGCCACTCCTCCATGTGAAAGAGCTCCAATAAAAAATACCTAAAAATAAGTAAATAGCAGTAAAGATCCTAACTCTCTTTTTTTTTTTTTTACATGTTTTTCTGGTCAAGTTTATTACTATAGTCTTTTAACATGAAGGCCATTTTACAGGTGGAAAATGGAGACATTTAAACCCCACATTGTTAAATATAGACACAAATGCTACATTTCTCCAGGCTAGGATGTCTCTCTTTGGAATTCCAATTTTGTTTTTGTTTTTTTAAATCACTTTCATAACACAAAGTGAACCTAAATGGAAAACAAACTGGCCCTCCCTGCAGTCAGTCAGAAGTCTCTGATGAGTACTGGAATGGGACATTTAAAATTGCTGGTTCCTAGTGAGTGGTTTGGCCTTTAGAACTTCCTCAAGATCTCCTGGGGAAAATGATGTCAGAAGGGGAAATGGAATTTTTTCTCTAGAGCAAATCTATTTTTATTAATAAAAATATTGTAATTAAGGCTTCATCATGGTTTCCACTCCAAGTTTCTGGTTTAAATGCTCGTTTCCCTGTAAAACTTAGTGCTCTTTAGGTAAGCAATTCCCAGACTTTTCTTGTGACTGAAAATGGCTATTTTGGGAATTTGCATTAATAGTTTTTGGAGGGAGAGAAGAAACAAGGAATGATGACAGTGACCTTTTAATTTTTATTTTTTTTTTAATATAAGAAAAACTGTGAGTGGAATGTTGAAGCTTGAACTTACTAAAGATATGCCTGTTGAAGTGTTTCAGATTTGACCACTATACAAACTTTGAAAACTAATATATGTGCAGGATTCACTTTGAAGTTGCTAGAGAGGGTCTGCTGCTTTTATGTTTCAATAACCTTGTGTTTTACAAATGTGTGTTTTCGTGTTTCACATCTGAAGATAAGGCATTGGAAAAGGATAACATTATGCTAGCATGGTCTACAATTCTGTTACATTTTTTGATTACTTACTTAAAGACTTACTAACAGAAAAAATTGTGTAGACGTAAATATTCTGATTTTTTTTTAAACCAACTTGACTAAATGCATATGAGATTTTCAGTAGTGGAGGTCTGTCTGGAAACTAAAATTAATTTTGTTAATCATTTGTTGGAATGCTTGAGGTACTGTTAAGTTTGACAGTATTGGTAGTTGTTTTGGTAGTTTGATTTTTTGGGTGTCCACCCCCTTTTCCCACACCCCTAATGGCAGGTATACTTTATTTTACCATTTTTGAGACAAATTGAACTATTTATCTGTAAGTCTAGTCTTCACTGGCTGCAAATGTTTTGATAAACTTGTTTTGAACAGCGAACATTGCAATTAAAAAGGCTTTTTCTGACACAAATAATATTACAAATTGTCAGTTTGGTATCTAATTTCAGCTTAATGAGTTGAAAATAATTTCAGCTCTCCCAAAAGGCTTTGAAAATACTGGATCTTCCTGTCAACTGTGAGGTTTGTATCTCACTGTGTTTTAAATGCTTTTGCCTTATCCTTATGCAAACAGAAAGATGCAGATCAACTAAGACCTCTGACTACTTCAAGGAGAGGATTTTTTACAAACTATAGCAAGATTGGAGCCAAATAGCCACATTATTTTTATTAAATAATGTTGTAGCTTTTAATTTTAAATGCTAATTGAAAGGCTTTTTCCTCACATGGGCAGAGCCTGAAGGGTTACTTCTTTCCTTTAACAGCTGCTGACATCCCTCCAACCTAAAGGATGGGGATTTAGGTTCTATTGAGTCTGCCAGTTAGAGCAGAGAGACCTGACTGTGAATATTGACAATATGTGATGGCAAAAGTTACTTTAATGATGGCTTCAATGCATTTATTTGTAATATATTTTTTTTCCCATTAACAAACAGTAACTTCAATTGAGCTCTTGTTTTATGTTTTGAATAATTATTTAAAGAGCATTCGTGCTCAATTTCTTATGATCTATTGGCAATTTTTTCCAAGCAATATGGACTAGTCGTGTTCCTGTATTGGACTGTGGATTTAATCATAAGAATATAAATCTATGTATCAGAGCAGAAAATATGTTTAGGTTTTCAAATGTATAGTTCTGGGATTTGGGGAGTGAACATTGGAGTAAAGGTAAAAATGTGCTATGGCTAAGTGACGAACATGTGAGTTAAAGATCATAATTATTTATTATACAAAAAAAAAAAAAAGAACAAAAGAAAATGTGGCCCTGAGAATGTGGCTGCTGTGGTTATGTTGCCACACTAATTTTTTCAGACACTTGAACAGCACTGCTGTCAAGGTAGACTCCTTGGCATAGTAACTTCATATTTGTTAAAGCTGTTTAATTATCCTATTAAAGACAAAACATCCACAAATGCACATCCACAAAATAGTAGTAAATAAAAATATTTTTTTACTGCTTTATGCTAATGGTCATTTTAATTTCTCTAAATTATTTTTATCCTTTTTGTGCAAGCATTATCAGCAATGTTTCATGGGACTGATTAATATGAGACCTTAAGAATGCAAATTGAAGCAAAATTGGTGTCAAATGCAAACTGGGTAAAAGTATAACTTTATGTACATTATTAATATTTAATTATTAAAATGCATAAATCCAAACACAGTTTTATTTAGGCATAATATTTGTCCCAATGTATGCTGTAGGTGATAAATTTTTGTATGCAAGTGGGAACATTTGTGTAGGAGAAGATTGATTAAAAGGAGTCTAAAAGTGTCGCAGTGTAGTTAAGCACATATGCTTAATACTTAATAAACCTAGATATGTTTAACAAGCAGCTTGATTCCTTGCTTGAGGCTGGAATTAGCCTAGACTTGAAATTGAAAGTTATTACTGATACTACGTAAACTCAAACTGAGCTGTTTTGAATAAAGGATGGTGTTTGCAGTACATGTCTTGCGTTAACATTTTGGGCTTGAGAAGGTGAGGAGCATACAGATTGGCTACAATTAAAAGTTAGCTGTTTGCTGCTTTTGAGAACCTGGCCTCTGCTCCTACTACATCAGTTAAATCTACTTGCCCCTTAAAGTTCTTGTATTTGCTGTGTTCTGTGTTGTATTGATGTACCTGTAAAGGATTCAGGGATGGCTTTCTTATGACTTCTTCAATCATGTCATAATGAGGATGATGAGCTAAGATAAATATTAAGCAGTGAGTTTTTAGAGTTAGGCAGAAAATGCACTTTATTTAGGCAGAAAATACATGTTTGAGCTGTATTTATAAACAGTTATCTGTGAAATGTTTCATTTGACACCCCATTATATGTGTAGAAATGCATGTACATAGGAGAAATACTGGATATCTCTTTTAGTTCCTCAGTGTTCCAGACATTGAAATCCATGCCAACCCATAGCTAGACTCTACTGGAGCAACTCTATACAAGTTGTATGCTTGCTTTGCTACCCATTACCAGATTCTTCTGTTGTCAGTTTTTCACATTTCCCAAATATGCCAGCTCTGTTTGCCCCTTATAATAGGTAATAATAGATCCATGTCAAGGAGGAAGGGAGAAAATGAGTGGAATGAAAAAAATATGTACAGAAAGGAAAGAGAAAATACGGACTCTAGTTTTAAGCAGTGGGCATAATCACTAAAGGACAATATGGTACTAAGCATGCAGTTAGCTAGGGTTTCAGTGTTTGAAGAATCAAAAATCCATCTCTCTACAGACCATTTATCAGTTTTTGGAATTGCTTTGATCTCTTTTAAAGACATGTTAACACGAATCAAATATAGGTAGGTCCTATAATTTTCAGACTCAGTATTCTTTTTATTCTTTGTCTTATATTCAAAAAGGAATAACCTAAAAATTAAAGCTTGTCTCCTGTGTAAAATCCTGTGTGAAGTTGAATCCTGTTGTCATTTTGTACATGTACTTTCAACTGATTTTTAGGGAATTGCTGAGCCCTGTACTCAGCCTGAATTCAACTCAACTGCTTGCCTGTTGTGTTGTTCACATGGAAATATTGATACATTAAAAAGTTCTTTACTAAGATGCAAGACTAACTTTTTCTTGTGGTATCTCTGTATCAGCCTAGTGTACTTTCTGCTGTGTAAAGGGCTGTGGCTTAATGGATGAATGAGCTGGCTTGTGAAGTCAAGAATGTGACCACCTTGAAGCATCCATTAAAAATTTACATGAACATTTGGGGGCTTCTTGGATCTTGCCACTTTTAAGACTGTGGGCCAGCCTCTTAGAGAGAGGTCAAAGCAGTTACTGGCATCTGTCTCCCCTACTGGCTCCATGTGCATTTGCGCTTGCAAGACCTGTAATTTAAGTAGTTACATACTACTTTCCCAAGGTTGTCAACACGTTTGAAAGGATCATCTGGACACTCTTCAAATGTTTGCTCCCAGCTACAAACACTTGTGGCTTGCCTTGAAATCCTTTTGAATAAACCACAGACACTTGAACCTGGGGTTACTACATGAAACATGCATAACAAATGGATTGATTACTTCTACCTAATTGTCGTTCAGCTTAAAAAAACAACCCTCAAACCAAAGGCAAACCACCAGAACTTTCAGGTCTGAAAGGCTAAGGGTTAGTTTTATTGCGGCTGAAAGGCTGACACCTTTCAAAGCCTCATGCAGACAGGGCCTTCCTGTCCATCTGGAGAAGCAGACGGCAGTGCTGCAGTGTGAGGAGAGGCATGCCTTTCAGAGAAAAATCCTTGCAGCTGTCCCTTGGCCCAGTTTTGGATTATCTGCCCCTACCTGGTTCAGGAGGGGCAGATATATATATATATATATATATATATGGCCCTTATAAGGGCCAACCTTATAAGAAACAAAGCTGGGGGGAATTCCGACTGTTTCCTTTAAGAGCAAGGCTGCTTTAAAACCAAAAAATCCCTGGTACTACTACAGAATTACAGTATTGCACTTCTGTGGCTAGGTTTCACTAGGTGAAGTTCTTAAATTTCTTATTTAAAAATACTTTAAAAAGCTTACAAGATTTCTTATTTTAGAACTTGGAGATGAAGAGTCATCTTTGTACAACAATTTTGACCCCTTTCGCTATTTCAGTGCTGCTGTAGACATTTGTGTGTGGGAGTCACTTAAAATTTCTTAGGGATGTGAATATGCCTACTGTAATTGCTGTTACTTAAAATTGGACACGTTTTGGTGTTTTGAGTTCTAGACTTCAGCAGAGAAAACATTTTCTGGGAAAAAAATGTATTCTGTAAGCATAATCTCATGTCTCCCCACTCAAAAATTGGAGTCTACTGGCAAATCTGCTGACAGGTTTATGAAAAAACCAAAGCCTTTTTCTAGTGTACTAGAAGTGGGAATGTTCATGTACCTGTGTCAGTAAGACCCTTTCTCCAGTCATGAGCAGGCAATGAGCTGCCTTGCAGAAATGAGTGTTCTAGTGTTCTGGATAGATCTTAAGCTCTCAATCCAGAGAGCACTATGAGCAGTACAATCTCTGTGTGTCTTTCAAAAAAAGGTAAATGAGTGAATTTTAACATTGTGCTTTGCCCCTGAAGAGAGCAGCCCAGTGTCATTTTGAATTATGATGGTATTACCACTGTGGGCTTAGCCATGATGATGATGATGATGTGGGCATTCAATAAGATACTGAGTGATGTGCTATAGATATGCTGGAGCTTCTGGGCAAAAGCTTGTAAATAAAGCTGGAAAAAGAAAATCAATGAGAACTCTTAAGAATCGGGTAGAGTAAATATTCCTGCAGAATGAGACTAATTGATGGAATTAATGGAGGGCAATTAATGAAGTTCCTTTACTAATGCTGAACAGTTTGTTTTTCTGTCTGCATAGGGAATGTTTTTGTCTAGAGACTTTTCTTTGAGAGTTTATGGTTTTCTCTGTCACTGTGTTTTACATATCTAGGAAAAATGAAATGAAAAAGTAACAAGTTGAAATAGACTCTGTGGAGTTTAATTGCAAATGGCTACAGTTCCCTGAGAGGATATAAGGATCTTCTGCAGTGCTGCATCAGCTTTGGTTATCCTGGGAGTTTTCCCTTAAGGGGAATGTTGGCTGGCAGCATGTGGGATGAATGAGTGCCCACAAACAAGGCCAGATCTCTTCAGCTGAGCTGAGTTGGTGTTGTGAAGACTGACCAAGCAAAGGAAGCAGGCTGGGAATGTTGTAGTGGAGCACTCTGGTTACTAGCAAGAGTTTAGTTGATTTTTTTCCCCAAAAAAACATTCTATGGTGCACAGGATCTAAATTTCCAGAAAAGTTTAATTTGGACATGCAATATACAGTCAGATAATACAGTGTGTAGGTCTAGAACTGTTCTGTTACTTGACAATGGTGAAGTAAAGGCAGCATTGTTTGTTTTAGAAGAGATTTTGTTAAGATGGGGAAAAAAGAGTTACGGGAAGGCTGAACAGCTAATGTTTTTGGTATGAGTGCTGCTTGAGTCTTTTGTCTTGAAGCAAGATGTTTAGTTCAGACTTTTATATTATAACTGTATTTGTCTTGAGAAAATAGGGATGGCTGTTAAAATAATCTGTAATTTCATTTTAGTTGGAACTAAAACTGTGAATGTGTCTATGATGTTTTCTTGAAAATAACCCATACAGGTAGTTTTAATGAATTCAGTGGAGGAATTAAGATTTTGCCTAAATAGTAATGGATAGATTGGATAGATGATTTGCATAATCCAAATGTACCTTATAATGTGCTCAATTTTCCATACTTATGTCTTGTAGTACAGTTTTATCGTTCAATGAAGATCAAAACATAAGATTATATAGATATTATGGAGGCCGCATGGAAGACTTTGTTTTTTGCGTTGCTTTATTTAAAGGTGGTTTTTTGTTTGTTTGTTTCTTTTTCTTGTGGACCTTCATGCTGTCAGATTTGTAATGTAACAGCACAGTGGACTCTTTTCTGCTATTTCTGTAGTATTGTCCATGGCGGAATGCAAGTACAATTTGGTCATAATAGATGCAAAATTCCTTCTATACATGAATAATTTTTTCATTCTTTTCTTTAAACTCTACTACTGTTTGTCTTGCAAAAGCTATCCAAGATCTCTTTGTGTAAAAATGAAGACTTAGGGAAAAACTCAAATCTACCTTAGTTTTAAAGAGAGCATATGTTTATACTTCAATCCCTTTATACATTTTGAGCACATTCTATAGATTTTTGATATCATGTTTGCCCAAGTGCATACCTTTCATACTATGGTCTTCTGAAGGACCTCATGCTAAAGAGTATTTAAAGAAATTACATATGGTTAAGGAAACAATTTCTTCCTTCAGTATGTGCTGAATCATTTTTCTAGCTGTGGACATGTCTTATCTTTGGATAAGATAAGAATTTATACTTTATGAGGTTGTTAACTCTCTTGTGGCATTTCATTAGCTGGGATATGTTAATCCTTTGGTTTGGCCATTTTAAATCTCTTAATTCTTTTACTTCTGACTTACATACTGTATGCAGTTTTGGTTTCAAAATGCTTTCATATTTCCATACATAAAACTGTTGACTGAATTACATCAGAATGTCAAAACCAGCAGTGTTGCCTTAATGTCTGATGTGGTTTCTCTGTTAGGAGAGTTTGGGGATCACTTCATCCATCTCATGTGGAGGTTGGAAGTCTTAATTTCAAATTTAATTTTCTATTTGCATAGCAGTTTGAAAACTGGAGAAAATGGTCATGGAAAGTAAAGGCTTAAAAGCTCTTATAAAAGAATGATCAAGGGCAAGGCAGTGGATTTTTTATTTTTGTGGTGTTTGAGGTTTTTTGTTTGTTTGTTTCTGGTTTTGTTTTTTATTAGATTATTTTTAGTGGACATTGTCAAGATCAAGGCCACACTGCTAAATGGGATTTTCAACCTGTGCAGGGTACAAACAAATGTCCTTCCTTTTGTTGACCACAAATGTGAGTGTCTTTAAGCATGTGAAGAGATCCTATTAACTTCATTATACTAAAAACATTAGTAGAAATAGCATGTAAGTATTGCAATATTACCCTAAGAGAAGAGGTAAAGTTTGAATGGCAAGACTTCTACTCATTTTACAGATAAAAAAATAAGAGATATAGAGGGAAGAAGTGTTCCACAGTCAAACACAAGAATTAGGAAGTTAATTTTTTTGATTCTCAGGTTACCAAAGAACTGTTCCTCTTTTTCAGCTTGAAATTTGACTTTGGTGCATAAAACACAGTTGAGCGGTTGAGTAAATAACATGTGCTCCACCTCCCCCCTGTCCTTATGTAGTTTATCCCTTAAATGGAAGAATGAAATCGCCTTACTACTCATCTATACTTTTTTGTTTCTTTCAGTAAAGGAGAATATAAAATAATTATTGTTTATTTTTTATCTGTTTCAAATTTCAGAAAAAAATAACGTAACATATTTTACAGTTCTATATTACAATGAAAAATTAAGAAAAATTTCCTCCTTAAAAAAAGTAAACATCCTTAATCCGTCAGTTTGGATGCTACTTTTCATCAAGTATTTTGAAATTATTTAATTTAAAAATCAATGCTTTTAATCCAGAACTACCACCTCCTTGGGAAGTTTAATAATCTTTCAAGGATTGCAGCTTCAAGTAGTTATGTTGAAAAACTGACCTTGTTTAGATGAGCTTGCTGGCTGTGCTGGGCCTCTCCAGTACTCTCATCTGTGTGATTCTAGCAAGCTGCACTCTAAACCAGAGAACCAGATTTTTGTGTTATTTTCAGTGCCTAGGCCAATGTGTCATCAGAATTTCTTCTGCTGGGATTGGGTTATGATTGGCAGAACTACATTTCTTCACTTGAAAAGGAATCCAGCCACAGTAAGAAATGTCTGAAGTACCTTCCTCCAGAGAGCTACATTGCCTCCGTGGTGGATTCAGTCTGGATCCGGAGTTCCAGTCCCAGAGTGAACTCTCCGGAAAAAATATTATACCTGTTCTTGTTTTGTATTCTGGGATGGAAGTTGGAGGGACTACTTGATTGACTATGAACAGCAAGAACAGTAACCCCTTCTCTGTAAATAACTTGAATTCTAATTTTCTATAATTTTCTAGAAAAAAACCCAACAATGAAACCCTGTTTTTTTCTTCTTTCTTCTTCTACCTTATTTTCTTTTCTCTTTATTCTCTCTATAAAAGCAAAAAATCCCCTAAAAATCTGAATACGGACCTAAAATAAACCTCAAAAGAGCACAATTTGTAAACCACCTTCTTTGTATCTAACAGCAAATTGAAATCTGAAGCTGCAAATGAAATTGAGGTCCTTTTTCTCTTTAAGTTATCATAACACAAACAACAGAAGCTTGGTGCATGAGAATGTGCCAATTGGAACATCATATCTTTGGTAGGCACAATAATATTTTCATTGTGGTTTGTTCTTCAAGGCCCATGTTAGTTCCCCAGAATTTGAGAACAGAGGGGGAAGTGTTAGCCAAACATGGCATTGGTCATTGACTTACTTGGATGTAGCTTTGAACTTTTGTTGTTATAAGAGCAAATCAGCTTTCTTATTTGAAGAAAGACACATTGGCATAATACATAGTATATCTGTTCTCCGTGTAGAGCCTGTAATCTGATTTGATTATGCAAAAAATTTACTTAATTGTGAATTAAGTAAACACAGCTGACAAGGCACTGGTTATATGACTTAAGTTCAGCACTTAAATCGCTTGTATAAAATTACTTAGTTTTTTATATTTACACTGAGATTTTGACACTTGTCTTATTCCAAAAAGAACAGAGGAAGTAGAAGGGGAGTTGCCAAACAGAGATACAAGGGAGATCCTTTTTATACTTGAACAACCATTTAATATGACAGATAGAGTCTTCAAAGATGATGCACATTATTTTTTCATGTGTGTGTCTGTTTTTCTTGGCTAATGAAGCATCATATTCAGTGTTTAAGTTTGTGTGTCATAGATCTGTAGCTACACTTACAATTCATTTGTCAATTTTATTTTCTAATTGAAGTAGAAAGAGTGAAAAATCACGTGCTGCAAGAAATATACCTTCTGAAAGTCACGGGACATATGGAAACACATGATCCCACATGGAGTGATCCTTGATCGCTACAAATAACTTTTATATTTGTCATTTAACTCAAGGGGAAACAGCATGCTCTGCAAGCCAGTGATTTGATATCCCAGTTGCTATGCACAGGCCTTTGAAATGAGTGCAGTGGTGGCTTCGTCCAAGTGCAGAAATCTATCCGTGAAGGTTAGGCTGCAGGTTAGTGTCTACAGGTGATATTTCTCTTCAGGCTTCTGATTCTATTTTTCTCTGTCTCCTAAATCTGATAAAGCAACAACCTATTTAACTGAAATAAAGTAACAAATAAGAAAAGAAAAATATGAATCAGAAACAATACGATATTGTGGCAATTTCATAGATTTTTCATAGCAAACCAGTATTTCACTCTCTTGAAAGTTTTTTAAATGTTAGGATCCTTGATCATAATTTTTTATGTTGTGTTTTATGTAAGAATACATCATTGTTTCTTACCTAAAAAATAGGTTAGATTTGGAGAAGAAAGTCTACTAGTACTGGAATTGCCTCTTGATTGTCCCACAGATTACACAGTACTATTGTGGTTCAGAAAGTTGACAGTTTCACAAGAAATGAAACTTGAAGCACATGATGGTTTTATGCAACAAAACATTACATTTTTTGATGATACACTTTATGAAAACAGTGTTTTGAAGTAACAAAACTAGAACCTTCATTAGAGTGAACAGAACTTGATCACAGCTGCCTAGTCCTAGACCTCAGCAAGGAGGTGTTCTCAGAGCTCTGTTGAATCCTTAACAAACGAGGTTTGTTAAGCACTGAGCCATTCTCTTTTGTGCTGTACTGATATTAGTCTGGTTCACTGCATAAGATGAAAAGTTTTTGTAGGGAACTACCTGGGAATAATTATAAAGATTGGTCAGGGGTGCAAACCCACTAATTTCTGCAGATACTTAAACAGCTTCTCATTTTCTCCTGCTGTTTATATCTTGTGATGCACCTTTAGAGGTAGAATGGTGCTTAATTTAAGGAAATTAATCTGAAGGAGGTGACTTTTGCTGTCTGATTCATACACATTGTGTAGGAAGGGTAGGGTAAGATGAATAATATTTTTCTGAGTAATTATATTAATTTTTCAGTTGGAATGAACCTTGGAAAGCAGATGCTTTACTGGATGATTGCATTCCTGGGTGAATGTTATTCTAAATACTAAATACAAAGGTTCATTTGTGCAATCAAGTTTTAAGCTTGGAGTTGTGCTGTATCATAAGGCTCATTTGTCCCTGAGAATAATTTGCAATAATAAATCTTGCTGAAGCTGTGCATTTGAAGAAATAATCCAGGCTGTTTAAATCTTGTTTGCAATAAGAAACTGCACTGGTTCATAGGTTTCCTGGAGGACGTGCTTACCTTGATAAGCTTTTTCATGAGCATATCCTATTCCTCATTTCTCTGGCAGCCTCTCTATCAGCTGTGTGTGAAAGGGAGCATTGTCTGTCCAACACGTGCATTGTTCTGCCTTCTCTGAACCTGGATGAGAAGTAATTCCTCTCTTTATGAGCATATAGGGAAAGTGGGAGAAATTTCTGTTAGGATTTTCTGCAACCATACAGAGCCCAGCAGGCCAAAGAATAATCAGGGCTCTGTTCTGCAGTCCAACCTGGCTCACCAGTCCCGTTTGACCTCCTCCCTCCCAGTTATACACACCTTTCTTCCTTCCTTCCTTCCTTCCTTCCCCTTTTTTTTCTCTTTTCTTTTCACGCTGCAGAGGTTGAAGTGCCAGACCCTGCAAACTGATAAGATAAGAACCACATGGTGCATGCCATAAGCCAGGGGTCCCTACTGGGTCCACTGACGCACGCAGTCCTCCCCTGATGTCAAACAGCTGATAAGTAGCACCTTGGCTCCAATCCCGAACCTTTGTGCCAAGAGGGGAAAAAAAAAGCTCTTTGTCTGAAAAAGGCAGCTCTGTTGAGATTTTTTTTTTTAACATCTTGCTGCTTTTCTTGAATTCAGGCCAGAGTTCTGTCTGTTTAAACTATTTAGTATTATTCCTGAATTGTTTGGCAAGAATAAATGTCCGCTTAAAAAAATGTGTTTAATTCATCATGCGTGATGTATATTTGACTGTACTTGCAGCATCAGACACACAATACAACATGTAGTGTTTAGAAAGAGTGATAGCCAAGCCCATGTTACAATGCTGTTTAAAGCTATATGAAGCATGCTTTTCAAGAACATAGTACCTGATTATGGAGCAGAGCAATAACAACAAAAAATTACAAATCTGAGACTAAGTTAGCTGTCAAAATGATCCATAATAAACATAGAACAGTACTTTTTGAAGTCCTTGACCTTTTATTGTTTCTGTTCATCTTTATGGTTCTTATTGTTTGCATTTCTGTATTAAATTGTAGTTTTAGTGCTTCAAATTTTGAAAGATGTGCTTCTGCTTTAGAAGTGTTATATTTTCTCTTGTTAACACTTTTCTTAACAGAATAGTTTTTTGCTGAATATTGCAGAATGTTAAAACCTTTAGAAATAATATGCAGTCATTAGCTTACATGACTTCGAAGCTTTAAATGTTGTAGTACTTTTAAGATAGGAAATTGAACACATTTCATAGTAGCATGCTTATTTTTGTATATTTATATAAGCCTGTTGTTTGAAAATGGTACATTCATTATATAAATGTTTCAAAATTTGTGTTACTATTTGGAATTTCGATGTGTATGTCCAGTTTTTTCCACACTTCAGTATTCTTACAGATGTATTTATAGGAATATACACTCACAATTTTATTTAACGCTGCTGTCAAGCTGAATCCAAAACAGACATGCCAAAATAACCCAATTAATCACGTCTCAGAGACTTGAGGAGCCACTGCAGTGGCTACTGTTGTTGAAGCCCCTGTAAGGCTGCTAGCCTTGAAGTGTTGCTGCTGTAGTGAAGCAGTGGCAGGATGGCACTAACATGGTTATCCTGGGCTAATGATTCAAATCTTTATCCAAAGGTTTTTGGGAAGCTACATGGTCTAAAGGAATACCTCATACAGGTTCTGAGGCTATACTTTTAGTTCTACCTGAACTAAAGGAGGTATGTCTGTGTGTTATGAAGCACAAGATTGATGCTAACTTCAATGTGTCGTTTTTAGTGATGATAGAGAACATCACTTTATGTGTTATATGTGCCATCTTATATTTGTTATTAAAATATTTGGGCCCACTTTAGGCTACTTTTTATATAAAGCCATATATCTTACTTGTCATCCATTTGCCTAATTTCTTCCATTTATCACAGATCAAATATTGAAGTGTGTGTGTCTGTCTGTATGTGTTTAAAATCCCAAATGTGAAAGTCTACTGCAAAATGCCTTTTCACAATTTCAGAATGATGCTAACTCTCAGTGTTGCTCAAAGTACTGTTTTTGGTATCTGAAAGTATAACTTCTCGTGTGGCTGGCAGTCTGCTGGCTATATAGGCAATCCTTGCAAAATTCGGCTGAATTTCTAATCAGGAAGAGCTTGCAGGATTTGTTCCTGAGTGGCTGTGAGTTGGATTGAATGCACAGCATCAAGTGTTCAAGGCCAGGTTAGATGAGGCTTTGAGCAACCTGGTCTAGTGGATGGAGTCTCCTGCCCGTGGCGAGGGGGTTTGAACTGGATGATCTTTAACGTCCCTTCCAACCCAAACCATTCTCTGATTCTATGATTCATTTAAATCTAAAACACAAACATGCTTCATTTCTGTAAAGACTGGATGCATAGGTGTGTTAGAAAAAGTGGCTCTTCATATTAATAAGTGCATATGCAATCTTTTATTAAAGATGAAAATATCAGATGTGAAAGACCATGTTGTTTCTCAAGTATGTAGTTGTTTTACAAGATACCAAAATCATCCTAAAGTAAAATTGGGCATGAAGTGATCCGTAATATTTTTTTTGGCTGCATAAGAAGTCAGAATGAACAGAACGTGGTTTAAATTAAGTGCAACTCCTACATTTCAGGGAATTCTTAGAAATAAATGATGCAGTGAATTTTATTAATATACAGTGCTTTTCTCCCATATGATAGTGAGCTTTGTTTTCTGGTTGTATGGAAGGGTTTCTCTTAGCTCTCTTCCCCTTCTCAATCTGTTGTATACTTGCTTCTCAAGATAAAAAGTCTACAAAAATGTATTGTGAATCCTGTTTATGGAAAAGAAAGAAGAGGTATTCCTGTAGTTCTCTACTCTACAAACCAACAAGAATATTATAACAAGAGAGATCCAGATATTGTACACATATCTGTGTAGTTTCACAATTGTCACATTCAGAAAAAGCCTTTGTCTGTCAGTCTTCTGCTTAAACTATGCAAGAGGAAGTACAGATAGATACTGTAATTAATAGAGGCAAAATTTCATCATCTGACTTCAGCAGGATGATATTTCACCCTAGGGATTCAAGAATAATTATCCCCAGATAATTTTAGAAAGAATTACAATTATTATTTTGAAGTCAAAAACATTTCACAAGTCCTCAGTGGAAACTATCTTACATAGTATTAATTTCCTATGTAATGTGGCTCTAAATAGTTTATATCTGTTAAATGTTAATGTTTATAAAATACAAAATAGCTTAAATTCTCATTTTATAAGTTAGCATCATTTTAATAATAGTATGAAAAGATAATTGTGTTTTATTGTAATAGTATAATTTTTGTCCTTTAGCAATTTGGAGGCTGAAATGGATTTCATGATAGTCAGCATGATCTCATTGTCTTTAAGAAAAGCACCAGACTCTACTTTTTTTTTCTTCTGCAACAATGATTTTTGTATTGCTTATATTACTTAAAATTCATGAAATATTTTTCTTCTGAGTAAAAATAAGTTTAAAAAAGATGCTGAATATCCCTGATCAAGCCCTTTTACATTTACTCATTTTTTATTTAAAAAGACAGGGTTTTGTGAAGAGTGGTTTAGTAGTATATTTGTAACATTCTAAATGTTTTAAAATCTGTGTACAGGACATAGGACACAAAATGAAAGAAGGAGGATGAAGGTTACGTAATGCGAGTAACTGAAAAAATGTACCATTTAAAAAAATAATCAGAAATCGTGTGATGTAAAATGAGTTACAGCTTGTGTGAAACAAACCCCAGGATGTTCCTTACAAAAAGTAGCCATTAGAGCCAGAGGAAAGTTATAAATGAAGTGAGCACTTAAGGCTGATCTAATGACGATAAAAAGGTAAACTATGACTGAACACTTTATACAGCTGTATTAACAGTACTGAGTACGAACATTCCTGGTAGTTACAGCCTGAGCAGTAGGATTTGATTAAATTCTTCTTGATTTCTTTGTTCGAGGCTTTAGTTCTGTGGGCGCTGCCCTCTCCCTCCCAGTCAGTACAGGGTTTTGGTTGCCTGCTGCTGCTTCTTGCTCCCAGACTCAGTGCTGTGTGCTCCCACACCTGCCTGGGTATGCTGCATTGCCTTCCAGGGCAGAGAAGAGCTGCTTCCTGTGAGGCAGTAAGTTTGCGGTGCAGCAACTCTGCTTGGGAAGGGGCATACATTTTTGCTTTGTGCCCTTGCGTGCTTCCTCTGTGCCTCTGAGAACCTCTCCCAAGTTCTCATCCCTTGGCGAATCAGAAGGGATACCAATAATAGCCACGCGTCATTACTGTGACTTGTGTGTGGCAGTGGTCTCTGATGATAAACGGTGTCCTTTTTTGCTTTCCTAGTTCGTTCTGTACTATTTCAGGCTTTTCTGCTTCTTGGTTTGGGAGCCTCTATGGTGACCTATAGAACTTTATCTCAACTTTAATGCTGTTTCATATGTTATCAGAGTTAAAACAGGGAGCTCTCACTAAAGTTATACTGGGATTATTTGCAAAGTGAACAGTGTTACTCAAAGAATTGGTCATTTTCTTTTGAGCTTAACAGCACATGCAAATCTTTTCTTGGGCTACATATATTTCATGTCTTTCGTGGAAGTTGGTGGAAAACATGAGGGTACGTGTACAAAAATCAGTGATGCCATCGAGCAAGAGAGAAGTTGTGCAGAAGGTACTTAAATCAAAAATCCTGATTTTGATCCTAAAACTGGAGTAGTTATCTGTATTGATCCAAGCGAAGTATGACAAATAGTGCTGAATACAAGATGTGCAAATGTAAAATCAGAAATAGGTAGGTGTAAGTAATGCAGAATCAGATATGAAGATAGTAATGGATAGCAAAATGAGTAAGTCAAAGTATGGAAAGAGTCTTAATAACAGAAATATCACAAATGAAATGTGAAAAAAATTATTCCCCCCTCTTCACCACTGATGAGGCTGTAGCCAAAATAATGTGTATGTTGAAAGACAAATCTCTGGGGTATGAACAAGCTGGAATTCAAAGGAAAGCAACAGACTTGTAGGAAATTGAGAAAACATTTAGAACAAAGAAAATAGATTAAAGAGGGCAATGTAGAATAGTCATCAGTTTGAAAGAACTTGGTACATGAAGCAATACAGTTGTATTCCATAGGAGGTTATGGTATGACAAGAGAAATCTCCAGTAAATACTGACTAAATAGTAAGAAATACTTTGACAGTAAACCAATATAAGCTGGGAATGATTGTTGCCATAGACTCTTGGGAACAGCTATCAAATGATACCTAAGAAGGGGTACACTTTGAAGTGTTTATGTGATCTTGTTTCAGATCAGAGAGAGAAATTTAGAGATTCTTTCACATTTTCTTTTTCTGTGTGGTTTACTGTGTGATTGGGCCCTTTTTTTCTTTTTAATAACCTCTATCATGTAGCTTTGAATGTATAAATGTAAGGATATAAATCCAGAAGCTTTGTAATAGTG
This sequence comes from Manacus vitellinus, assembly GCF_001715985.3. NCBI lineage: Eukaryota > Metazoa > Chordata > Aves > Passeriformes > Pipridae > Manacus > Manacus vitellinus. Next base: position 2,289,552 of record NW_021940517.1, on the reverse strand, counting down.
AATTTGTCAATTTTGGCTTTATGTTTTAACTAATTTAAAAAAGAAAAAAGAAAAGACAACAGACAAGTGAGTGACTTGCATTTAGCCCTTTAGGCTCTCCCCTGAATCTTGACAGCAATTAGGAAAATGCAAGATTTATGAGATTTTAGAAATCTACTCCTGCTTTTACTGTCACAGAGAACAATAGTTTAAACATCTTTCACAGCTTTTTTACTTCTTTCAAAACAAAATTTGGTATGAGAACACTACGCTGTTGTTAAATTAATGTAATTAAGCAGTTTGGTTTGCTTTTACTTTCTTCTCTTCATAAAGGGTCTTCCAAAATCCATTAGAAGGCACATGTAATCTAGGAGAGGGCAAGAATTTGGGCAGTATTTGCTTAAATGTTACCTCAGGTAGGAATCTATTGTTTACAGAAGGGACAAAATATTCTTGATATGTGTATAGACCAAAGACAACTGAAAGATCAATATCCCTGTCCCTAGCTGTAGAAAAATGCAAGATGAAGACAGAGAAGAAGCCAAGACAAAGAATCAAAGTGAGCTGGCAAAGAGATTAGGTGAATATTTAAATTTCAGAAAATGAGAGAATTTAACTATGACAAGTCTGGAAATCAGCATGTAATTTTAAAACTGTTACCTTGTCAGTGGCTGTTGGAAGTTTGTGCAGGAGGTGGCAGAGGAGTGTGGTGGAGGGGGAGAAGAGAGGTGATAAGAGCTTACTGACTAGCACAGCAGCAGAATATAGCCACAGTGTTCAAGGTTTGTGTGCATTTAATACAGCATGTGGGGAACTCCAAAAGTCTGAGCAGGTAATAATTTAGGTGCGAATCAGTATCCTGATTTAGGATACTGTAGTGCACATTTGTGGTGCATTATCGCTTCAATTCTAAACAAAAGTGATGTCTGTAAAGTGTCATGAATAGTATAAGCTTTTAAAGCTCTGTGAGTTTATTTCATATAAAGAAGTAGTAATTTGGTCTCCTCTAAACTTACAGGAAAACAAAGTGCAGGAATCATTTACCTTCTCTTTGTCTTTTAAATGATCATAAATTTGATAACCTTGAATATCTGTGGGTTTAATTAAATTATGTTTATAGTACATGGAGGTAATATTTAAATAGAAAGAAACTTGTTAGGCAAACATAGAAAAACTGTATTTATTTATTCTTTTTTTATGAGAGGTCTCTGCTTTGTTTTCAAGTAGCAAGGTAGTGACTGTGAGCCCTAAAAATACAAGTTTAGTCAATGTTATTTACAACTTGATAAAGTTCAATTTTAAGAATGTAGGAGGACAAAATTTTAAGAACTAGTTGTTGCTTATGGCAAGATTCATGTTTTTTAAAAGAGTGATATTTAAGACCATGCAAACCTCTGCATCACCTTTTTTTCTGTCTTCACAGACAATGTATTTTTTGCAAATAAAAGGTGAGGATGTTTTGAAGATGCTACTTCTAATAATCCATTCATTACACTTCTCTTCATTTTAGTATCATTGTTCTGAACTAGAAACAACTTTCAGCAAGGTACCGTTATATCGGCTGGGTCTTTTTGTGAGTGCATGTAGTACTTCTGTACTTTTTATTTTAATTAAGTGGTACATTTTTCTCATGATACTACTTTAAAGAAACTGAGACATATAAAAGCAAGGTGAAATCAGTGCTGTAGTGGGCAAAAGAGCAGTGGATACGTTTTGGTGCTGTTCTTTCACTGTTCTAATTGTGTAGAAAGAAGAATTTCACTTGTCATGTTCCAACAAGAGTGCCACTATTCTTGTTGAGGTTTCTACATGTGCAAAATAGTGTTTTAGTGTTGAAGTCAGCTGTTCAGCTGCTTCCCGATGCTCCCCAAAGCAAGCTCTGTGTGTGCCTACTACCTTCTCTCAAAACAGTTCTCTGAAATGGGGACTCTTTACAGCTACCAACTTCTTGCTGTGATCAACAGTAAAAGCTTCTGTTATGCTAATATGAATGAACATATTTCCAGTTGATCTTTCACTTGCCATAATTTAATCATCACACCAGCCACAATATTTCCATTCCTATGGTTATCTTTAAATGACCATACAAGTACGCGTTGTGTGAATGTACTACATTATAACCATAGGTGTAATGCTTCAGCTAGTGTTTTTGCTTAATAGTGCAAATGAAATAAGCTTTATGCATTTTTATAGAATAAGCACATAAATCTATAAAATCATTAAATGGTGTATTAGTTTGGCAAGCATAATTATGTATCCTTAGTAATAGGGGGAAGTTATGGTAGATTTCTATCAATTTAATTAAAGCTCCACTAAGGGAATAGTTGTTCTAATGTGTGTAGAATGATTGCACATTAGATCTTTGTACAGGGACTTTTTACACTAGTGGCCTCCTACAGTGGATTTCTCTTTTTTAGTGGGTATGAGGGGAGGGTGGTGAAAGGAAGCACGAGGTCACAATAACAAAGTAACGTTTTATGCCTGGATTTGCAATGTTTCTGACTGTAATTACAGAACATCCTTCCAGCATGGACATTACATTTCTTTTAGGGAAATAGAAAGTGTTAAGTCCTTAACCGATACAACAATTTAGTAGTACTTGCTTCTACATGTTAAAATCAAAGCACAATAAAAAAATGTGTGTGCACATAGATGTGAGTTGTTCTAGAAGACATACTTAAACCAAAGCAAAATCCCCCTATATTGTTATCTTTTATGTGTATTGTAGAGTAAAATGTCACTGTGTGTGAACCAGAAGTAGTTTTATGTGAACTAACTCAGACCAGGGTGTACCCCTGCTACCAGCTGAGTGCTGTGTCCTGGAACACAGTTGATTACTCTGCTTCTGGCTTTGTCACTTTGCAGTTTCTGGAACAACTGTGACCTGCTTCAGAAGGTTACCTTCCTTCTTTGCTGGCCTCCAGGTAGAGCTCCTCACTGTGTGCTGGTTAAGGCAGTCTGCAGGTATTTGAAGGTTGTTGATTCAAATAGCTTTGGCTATGGAGGGTGACATACTACACATTTTACCTTCTCTGCAGATGTTTCAGCTACTGGGCAGTTGTATAAAAATTATGTTTGGTGGTTCCTCTTGGCCTATGTTAGCAGTATACTGATCACACTCATAGTTTCAGACTTGTAGATGTTTAGACACTCCTTTGCAACTCTCTGATCACAAAAGCAGTAAGAGTGTTCCCTGAGTTTTTTTCATGTTGTTTCTTTGATTTAGAGGAAGTTAAAATAGATCAGAATATGTAGTAGATGCATGCCCTGAGCATGAAGAAAAGCAAAGCTCAAAGACTTTTTTTTCTGAATACTAAAGAAGAAATTTTTTTTCCCTGTTTGAATAACAGGAGAAATGCTTATCCCATTTACATATAGTCCTACATAAATTTCAAGGAATCTCTTTACAGTTGATCTCTAACTAAGGATTTTCATCATTTTTTTTTTTAATGAAGATGACCACAAACCAGAAGCCCGTTAAGTTACTATGTGGTATGTATGATAACTTGAAATAATGTAATATTGGCCATTAGTCTTTTAAATTATCTTTTAAATTCAAAGACATGCCATACTCTGTCAGGGGAAAGCAGAATATTACTCTGATACCTTAGTTTACAGCTTTTGCTTAGTTAAAACTTTTCTTACTGGGATTACTTGAATTCCAGCTGATCTTTTTTTTTTTTTTTGATCACTCTACAAAGCTTATACTATATATACATATATAAATATATATGTGTGTATATATATATATATATAATGAGCATTTAGAACATAATTTCTTTGAGATAAAGAAAATGCTGAGGAATACAGCAGATTTCCAAAGAACATATTTCAAGTTCATATTATCGTCTAGCATAAACATCCATCAAAGACAAATTAAATCACCCTCCCCCTTCCCCAACTCCACCAAACTCCAGATATTTCATTTGCCTTTTGTGGTAATTTTAAGTTCAGGAACTATCCTCAACCTGTTTTATGGTTGATAAAAGGTTGATACTTTTTGTCAAAACACTTCAAAATGGATTTGACATTTACTGGAGAGCTCCAACAAATAAAATTTGCTGATTTTTTTAAAGAACTGTTAGAAAAAAATTGCCCTGTGCTTTTCCACTTCTATGCTTAATTGCAAAATTAATGCAAATAAGAATTAATGTTACCTAACAGGTGTTGGACATTATGGAAGATTATATTGTTCTTTGAATTCTTTTTTCAAGATAATTATTTTTTTACACTAGTAAAATCACTCATTTTTTCATGTGTCACATGGACTGATATTTGGGAAATAGTCTTCAGAAAAAGTGCTTCTTATGGGCAGAGTGGTTTTTTTGATGTTATACTGTTCTTTTTCTGAAGAAAAGCTGCAAGTGTTAATCCATATGACTCTCTTAGCAAACCTTTCAGTGGACAGGGAAACATGGATTGAGTTTTAATATTTTTATTTGTAAATTATGGTTTTACTAATATATTGACTATAGTTTTAAAAGTTCCTAATTAAGAAGTGCTCAATGAGGGATGCTTATGCACAAAACTGTTCTTGAAAGGCAGTTTTGACTCCACTATGTCTGTGTCTCCTTGGTGTCATTTCAGCTTGATTAGTTAGCCTTCTTAGGCTGAAAAACACTGCTTGATTTCACCTTATTTTTGCTTTACCTGACTCTAAGGAAGCTCATGTTACTTGTAATGTATTTTCCTTAATGGTTTGCCAAGTAAATTTATTAGTAAGTGTTTCTAGTAAGGAGAATTTAAAGAAAGAAGCATATGTCTGCATATTGCATAATAGAGGAATTCTGAGTGGCATAGAGATGTGGGCTTTCACCACTCACTTGTACTTTCTGGAAAATTCAGCTTTGTTGAAATAAAAGTACAAACAAATTAGTTCTAATAGAAAGATGAGTTATGAGTTAATAATTCGGTTTAAATTTTTCAAAATTCTAAAGAAAATAAAGTACTAAGTAATAAAATTAAAAACAAACAAAAAGTCTCCAATTTTCATTCTTCTGTAAAGTTGTCTTTTTAATACTGATTACAAATAAAAGCAAATTTCAGGATGTTGGAATATTTATGTTTCTTGGTAAATTCTACTTTCCAGCTATTTATAAGAAACTAATTGGTTAGATTTTTTTAATAAGTACTTGTTTATGGTATCCAAAAAGCATCTTAGCTGATCTTTTCTGGACATTTATGTACTTGCAGGTTAAACTGTAGCTACGTGGCCTCTCAGAGAGCATGCATTCATTCTACCACATTTTAGGCTGTAATTCACAATCATTGTAGACTAGAGGAGATTATCAATGTTGCTGTATGAAGAGATCCTGCCTTCCCTCAACCCAGGCTGCTTATTCCTACCCTCACACTGTTCATTCTTTGCTACTAAATAAAGGTTCACATAAGTAGAGAGGATAACTTGATTTTGGCAAAAGCTGTTAATTTATGTTTTGAGTTGGGTTTTATTTGTTTGTTTGGGGTTTTTGTTTGTTTGGTTTGGGTGTTTTGTTTGTTTTTCTGGTTAATTTTTTTGTGTTTGGTTACTCATTCCAGTTCTGTGTGGTGACTACTCACATAGGAGCTTCATTCCTTTACCTTCTTAGTCTTTGTACTCTCTGACCTGTGTTCGTCCTCGTGCCTCTCAGGTTTGCTTTGGCATTTTCTATGTGCTTTCTCCTAGCTTTATTCTACCCATTTACTTAAGTGTTCATGTATGGAACCCTGTGACCTTTTCCTGCTGATAATATATCCGGTATTTCTTGAACCTGTCTATCACACAAGAAGATGACTGTGCCTAAATAATTTGAGTCAATGTATTTTTCATTAGCCCTTTGCTTGCCTCTTTGTTCCTTTTACTAATCTCTGCACACACACACACCCCTCCACACACACCTCCACCCAGTTAAAAATCTGTACGGATTAAAATTTCCCCATCTGCTGTCATACTAAGTGCATTTAACTTACTTATGAAAATATTTAGTGTCTGTTGACCTCAGAATGCTTGGATATCTTGCAATGAAGAGTATGTGTCACAGTCATTTAAACATAAGCTTTGCAGGATTGCTTGTGTGCTGGAAAGACATGCCAGGGACTTAGATGAGTTTGGCTGTCAGGTATGTTCATTAGCTCGTGTAGTAATGTGAACAGCACCAACACTGCTGTTCACAAAATTACTAAGCCATTACTCTGAAAAATAATGTGACAATGGTACTAAAGGTGAAACAGTAATGTGCTGTTATTTATAACTGCTTTTTGTCATTGATACCATATCCCTGAGAGACCTCCTGCTGCCATTTTTCTTGCATGGTGACATGGAGTCACCTGGGTTTTCTCCAGATCTTTCATGCCATTGTCAGTTCAATTGAATAGTATTAAAATTTATATTCTCCATCCTACAGAGTTTGCAGTCTTGGAGGCTTTCCCAGTGTGAATATGAATATGAAGAACTTTAAAAACATTGAAAGCTACCCATTTGTTAAATCTCTTTATTTTGTCTGATTTGAAATTTTTGTAGTCCTTTCTTTTACTTCTCCTATTTGGTATGTTATGATACATCTTTTAACTGGCTAGTTTTGGAAGTGGATCAGTCTGTTTTTGTGCTATTAATGTGATTATTTAGGTATTGCTTTAGAATTTTTGTTTTGTCATTCTAAGATATTGTAAGGGACCTATTATGATCTCATGAGCACTATTTGGTTGTCCAGTGAGCTGGACAGAAATCAGAATCTCAGCCTCCAGGACCGTAATACACTAAAGTGAAAATTTATGACCAGCCCTGTGGAAACATGCCCCAATTTCCTGTTTTAGTGTGTCCGTCTTATATGGACATCATTATAGTTCTAGAGTGTTTTCTGAATGTAGTCAATGGCCAAGTTCAAGTAGGCTTCAGGTGAAACCAGGTTATTACAAAGTGACTATTGCAAGCGATTCTACCCGTATTTTTTTTTTCTTATTGAGTACTTTATCATCCTTGCCTGTGAAAAGTTTGCATAAGTCATTATAGCAAAGACACAATGTAAAACATGCATTCTGTGAATTCGAGATTTTTTATAAGGTGTTTCCTGAGTCCTATACAAACACATGCTCTCAGTTTTCATCTCCTGGTTTCCTTTTCACTTCTGTTTTTTCCAATTCTTCTCCCCTCCTTCCCCCTTTTTCTTCTAACAGTGCTTTTTGAAGGTGAACATGTGTTTATGAGCTACACTGTCTCCAAAACAAACAAAAGAGGGTGGGGAGATGATGAAGGGGAGGAGGACAGGGAAAAGATGCAGCTGCTCATTTTCAATTTTTGAAACTAGCCTTGGATCCTTAGCATTTGCTTAAGCTTTATAATAAAAACTAGGGGCATGACTGAAACATTGTGTTTCGTCTTTGTTTTACTGTGGTTGCCAACAAGAAAATCTTAAAATAGTAACAAATATATTATTTGAATTCCCGTCTAAAATAGTATCAATATAAGATGTTTTGCCAGATGAGATTGCATGTGTAGAGGATTGCCACAGCAGTGAAAGCTTTTGGAAAAACAGCCAATGCCATATGTTGGTTTTTATTCTGTGGTGCCAACATTCAAGTCAGTAAAAAGTATTTTAATTTATTTCACCTACTAGGAAGTAGAAATCCTTATGGCATTGGGTCCTGTAATTCTATTGAACCTGCACAAGCAGTGTGCCCTCACGCAAAGGCCAGCAGCATCTTGGGCTACATTAGGAAGAACATTGCCAGCAGGTCAGTGGGTGATTCTGCCCATCTCCCCAGCCCTACTGAAACACATCTTGAGTGCTGGGCCCAGCTTTGTGCTTCACCAGTACAAGAGACATATGGGCATAGTGGAATGAGTCCAGTGAAGGACCATAAAGATGATTGGGACCGGACTGTTCAAACTGGACAAAAGAGACTTGGGGGGTACTTGTGTATAAGTACCTTATAGAGGGGAAAGTAAAATAGATGGAACCAGGTTCTTCTTGGCAGATTCTCTAACCCTTAGAGGTTCTCAAAGCTGATGGGCTAGGACTCTGAGCAACTCACTGTAGGTGACCCTGCTTGAGCAGAGGGTGGGCTTGGTGACGATCTCTAGAGATGCCTGCCATCCTCAGTGAATCTGCAATTCTTGTGTGCCTCTGATTCAGAGTTTTGCTGAAGCACTGGGCTATGTCAAATACCAGTGAACAAGTTGTATGTTCTCACATATTTTTCTGAGTGGTAACGTTAATGAAATTATATTATTAACACTATTAGGGAAAAAATTGTGGTTGAGGAACAAAGCTTGAAACAATGTGTGGAATGAAATATGTTTGAGGCTTTGTTGCACAACTCTTCACATGTTAGTGAGCTCTTACCCACATAAGTAGTCTCACTGACGTCAATAGGACTACTCCTATAAGTGTTCACCAGTGCAAATAAGGGTTGCACAATGTGTTCTTGTCTGTAATGTACAAGTGTATGTAACACAGTATTTAATTATCACTTCAGTACTCCTTTACTTCAGTGGCATATTCATTTAAATATCCCAAATTATACTGCTTTTCCTAGGCTGTATTTTACTGACATAGAGATATCAATACATCCATCACCATAAAATTGAGCAGAGATAGCATCTTGGAAAAATCCTCTTTCCTTCTGTTCATTTATACAGTTGAAAAAAAGAGCTGACAGAAAAAAGGAAAATAATTTTCTTCCTTTTTAGTATTTTAAATAAATTGAAGTTTCTAACTTTCTTCTGACAGTTTGATGGAGTCAATGCTTTACTTTCAGTGCTTAAGTAGTCTGAAGGTAGACTTTCTATTCCCCATAAAAGAATTAAATATGGGTTTTTATTTTAAATGTCTTTCAAAGTTCAATTTTGTATAAAGAGGCATTTTGTATCTATATTTTATAGTAATAAAAAAGGTAGGGCTAAAAGCAGTTTCTGAGATCAATTATGTGTCACCAAATTTTTGTATTTCAACTTTATTGCTAAAACATCTGCTGTAGCACTTTTGGGGTTTGAGAGTAGGCTATGTTGTACTCTCTAACATTCAAGGGATAAAGCCAGAGTGTCTGTCACAAAAACTGATTTTTTTTTTAAGACTTTTAGAAGCTTTTATTTTTTAATACTTCTTTTCTAGTTGTAAATATTGAAATTTTTTCAAGGTGCTTGAATTAGGTTAAGAGAGTCTTCTGGAACTACTGTAGGAATAGTTAAATAGTTGCATATGCATAGTTGGAATTAAATCTCTGGACTTGTGAAATATTATAAGAATACAATGTTATAATATAGAAAAATGAGCCTGGTCCACTTTGTAAAGAGGATAGATGTTGTTCATTCAGACCAGTGGTACCTTTACAAAGAGATGATCTATAATGCTGAAAACTCTTTTAAAGTAATTGTTAAAATAGGAAAGAAAAAACTGAATTGCCAGAAGCTAAAATAAGAAAAAATGATACTGAAATTAGAATGGGATTTTTAATTTTTATTTATTTAATAGGTACACTCATTTTGTACCCACCAGTAACTCAAAGAGACTTAATGGAAAATGTAACAAACTCTTCTACAGCTCAGTGTTTTATTTAAAATTGGATGTCTTTTTCAAAAAAAGGTGTGCACCAGTTCAGCCTTCAATTTATTAGGCATAATCTACATCTAGCAGATAACAACCTTTTTGTTAATCAATAGGTCAGGATCTTGACAGCACTTTCTATCTGTCTTAAAACAAGTGAACCTGTAAATATCATGGCTAGTCTTTAGATTAAATAAGAATAGCACCTTGCAACCTGTTCCTTCCATACTTTCTGAAGTCTTCCGTTCAATAACTTGTCAGGCTTGTGCATAGTAATCTTTTTAGATTTCAGTAAAGCTTTTGGTACTGTCACAGGATCCTTCTGGACAAAATGTCCAGCACACAGCTGGATAAACACATCATGCAGTGGGTAAGCAACTGGCTCACAAGTCAAGCACAAAGAGTTATAGTGAATGGGGTAACATTAAACTGGTGTCCTGTCACTGGTAGGGTTCTGAGGGGCTCCATCCTCAGCCCAGCCCAGTTCTCTTCAACATCTTCATTAATGACCTGGACACAGGACTAAAAGGAATACTAAGTAAGTTTTCTGCTGAAACTAAATTGGAATGAGCTGTTGACCCCTTTAGGGCAGAGAGGCCCCACAGGGAGACTTCAACAAATTAGAGATGGGCAACTGTATGAAGTTTAACAAGGGCAAGTGCCAGACACTACATCTGGGATAGAGCAATCCTGGTTGTGTGTATAGACCAGGGAATGAGAGGCTGGAGAGCAGCATTGTGGAAAGGGACCTGAGGATCCTGGTCGATGGCAAGTTGAAAATGAGTCAGCAGTGCCCTGGCAGCCAAGAGGGCCAAGACTGTCCTGGGGTGCGTCAGGCACAGCATAACCAGCTGTACAAAAGTGGTGGTTGTCCCAATTTACTCTGCACTGGTGCGGCCCCACCTTGAGTACTGTGTGCAATTTTGGGCACCACAATATAAAAAAGATATTAAGCTCCTAGAGAGTGACCAAAGGAGGGCAGTGAGGATGGTGAAGGGTCTGCAGGGGAAGCCCTTTGAGAAGTGGCTGAGGTCATTTGGTCTGTTCAGTCTGGAGAAGAGGAGACCTCATTGTGGTCTTCAACACCCTCATGAGGGAAGTGGAGGGGCAGGCACAGGTCTCTTCTCTCTGATGACCTGAGGGAATGGCCTGAAGTTGTGTTAGGGAAAGTTTAGGTTGAATATCAGGAAAAGGTCCTTCATCCAGAAGGTGGTTGGGCACTGAAACAGGCTTCCCAGGGAAGTGGTCACAGCACCAAGCCTGACAGAGTTCAAGAAGCATTTGGACAATGTTCTCAGGCACATGGTGTGACTCTTGGGGTGTACTGTGCAGGGCCAGGAGTTGAACTTGATGATCATGATGGACCTCTTCCAACTCAGCATATTCTATGATTCTATGATAGTACAGTTACAGACTATGTGAAATTCTTCAGTTAAACTGACATGTATTTTTCTATATGTTTTATTTTAGCCACCATATCTAGCAAAATGCTTGACTAGCACTGTTTATTTTTTGAAGAGCTTGCTTCCTGTGAACCAGATCAAACCTTTCTGGATGTGGTTAGATTTCTTCCTATTAGGACTTTTAGTGACTGACTTCTCTGGATTTTGTACTTTCTCATTTTGTAAAGGGATGTTTACTGTGTTTCTTTTTAAACATCCTAATACTATAAGTTTGGAGGGGATTAAAAGAGGAATGACAAATCCTGCTGTGTGGCGCTGCAGATATGGCCCTAGCACCTCCAAAGTAGGGTCCAGACTTGTTGCTAAGTAGTACGTTATTTGACTATGTGTAGTTGTTATTTAAGAAGAGCATGTGCTCTGGGAAACTTTCTTAAAATGTCTACTAATCTAAGTGTTAAGATGAAGTGGGATGCTCCTTTCAGAAGGAGGAACACTCTCTGTTTCCTATTTAGTGAAATGACAGAGTGAGACTTGGCACAGGCATGTAGTATATCTCAAAGGAGGTTTCATCATAATGGATCTTGTTTATGGAATAAGTTAAGTAACACTTTAAGTGAACAGCACTGTAAATTTATATTGGTAAGTATATTATAAAGTGTTTACAGAACTTCATTCACGGGAGTTCATTTTAAGAAATAAATGAGCTGTAAAACATCAGTAATAAAGACAGTGGGACTACTCTTAAGCCAGAAGAATTTACAAAAGGAGCTACTCCAGGATCAGGTGTCAGGTGGGAGAAGACATTACATCAGCAGGAAGGTATTACCCGAGAAGTCATAAATCAAGAACTTGGTCCCAGCACCTGTTCTCAAGGGAAGAGTTAAGGCATTCTTACCTTGCTTAATCATTAGATTTTAAGTACTTTAATTTGCAGGTGTATATGCTCTTTTCAGAGATTATGTGCAAGTTCTGAGTGACTTGACATTTTTCGTAATGAGTTATGAATGAGCTGTATTTTAGTACTTTTCACCTTCTAGATACGTATTACTGTTGAGGTATATTTTGGGCAGAAGACAAGGTAACCTGGCTCTGTGTGTTGCACAAGAGAAGAAAAAAACCCAAATAATTATACTGATATGTCCCTTATACATCTACAAATACATTTTAACTTACTTCAGTGTAATGTGTTAATTAGAAATAGGTTGATAATTATTTTTATCAGTAACCTTGATGATACATAGCTTTCTCCTCAAGGAAGTATTTGAAATTATTTGATTACAATTTGCAAGTCCTAAAGCATGTCTGTAGTCCATTTGTTAGCTGTTTGCAGAGTGTTAATTAAATTTCCAAATTTGGTCCTATCATGCACCTGGAAGGAGAAAAAAGCTTGTTACAGACCCCTCAGAGTTACTGCAATGTGCTAATGAGAACTGGAGAGAAGCTACTCTCAAACCAGGAAAGTAAATCAGAGTTTTAGAAAGCCTCATACATCAACTAGTGGATGATATTACAGCATAACAGTATACATGCAGGATTATGCCATTCAGGCAATTTGAAGTGCTTTTTGAAACCCTATGAAAAATAATTATTCAAATTGAGAACGCATTCACCCCATTAGGCATACATATAATTCCTGTGGAAAGATTATAGGTCTTTTAGCTCTAACTAATGAAAACTGATTTCATCAACAGTTTTATATGACATTTTGCTTTTTAACTTAATACTGAAGGAGCGCTCAGAGCTGCTAGTACTGTGCAGATCTTGAGTGCTAGATTTTGGGAGACATGAACAGTTGAGTATCTGCAGATGTCTAGGGCTCAAGCTTGCAAGATGCTGATAATATCAGGAAAAACACCATGGAAGTTGGTGGAAACGAAAGGCGCTTATGTCCGTGCCTTGCTCATCGTCTGGCATGTTCAGGTGCAAAGGCACATCCGTGGCTTTTTCATCAGGAATACGGGATCTGAATTATGGGAAACAGGATGCAGTAGTTGTTGGTATTATTTCTGTATGAGCACATTCCAGTTCTGTTTAGCTGACCTAGTCTTTATTTTGTCTCTCTAAAACTTTAGCTGCTGGCATCATGGGTGAGATGTTGCGTTGCTGCTGCTCTCATCTACATGTATACAGAGCCTGGGGGTTTATACAGTAATTAGAGGCTGGCATAATTAAACATTCATCTTTTAGTGAAGATTTTAAATGTTTAATGGTAAAATTTACTATATGGGAAACAAAGATATGCCCTTTTTAAATACCCAGAAATTTGCGTAGTGTGGTGTTTTCTAGTACTGTGTTATTGTTTTTCTCTGCTGATATGCTGGAGCTGTGTATTGTTTTTCTTCTAGCAATGCAGGCAGGAGTTGGAGGAGGAGGGGCAAAAAAGGTGAATGAAGCTGCTCACAGATAAGATGGTGAATTGATTTTTCAAGAAAAGAGAAATCAAGGGAGATTTGACCACTCTGATTGCTTCATGTTAGTGATTATACTTTTTGCCAGACCAGTAATGTCAGGTTTCAGAGAGTTTGGGCACTTGGTCACATTACATTCCTGTATACTTAAATGGATTAAGATAAAAAGTCTGACTTGAAAAGGATATTTCAAAACTGACTGTGCCTGTGGTTTTGAATCCTGATGCTTTGAACAAAGAAGGGATTGATTTAATGGGATTAATGCTTAATCCAAATGAAGCAATGTACACACATGCCTTGAATGCTTTTGAGAATAACTACAAATATCGCTTATAAAGTTCTGTAGAAAAATACAGAGAGGTGATCTCTGTGTAAGAAAAAGATGGGACAAGACTGCTTTAAATAAAGGACACATGCAAAGTGCTTCAGGATTACTTTCAGATATTTTTAAGTCTTCGTTTTTTTTACAAGTATGATACTTATTTTCAAGTGCTGATTTTGAAGAGGTGTTACATGTCCCTTCATAATTTTGATATTTCAAATGAGAAAAAGTGTTTTTGAATTAGACTTTATTTTCGCTTATATTGGGGTAAGGTTGTTTTCTGTTTCGGATGATGCTTTATCTTTATCACCATGATTTGATTTTTTTTTGTTGGCTTGCAGATTTTCTGTGTGGCACAGTATATTGTTACTTACTTGGAGAAATTATGACTTTGCCCATATTTGCTGTGACTCTGTGCCCCTCTAACTTCAGGGAAGAATTACTTTTTTAACCAAACAAGCCAATTTGTGTATGGTATTTTTTATTTGAATTACTTTTTAAATTTTCTTTTTTTTAATGTTAGCAGATGCAAAAATTTCAACATTTATGATGTTGTAAAAGCTTTCTTGATACATGAAATTCATCTGATTTCTTATAATGACCAATGTATACACTCACAATGTGTTTTCAAAACATTGAATCCTGTCTAACTGGGTGAAAGGTATGTTATATGCACCAAAGACTGTTGCAAGGGTTTTAGGGAAAGCAATGGCTGCAGTCTTTCAGAGTGTAGTTGTTCTAGGATAGAACGCTGACTCTCACAAGTATTAGGCTGGCTCATCAATTTTTAACCATTTGTCCCTGACTCCCTGTGTGCCCCCCAGCCTGGGAACTAGAAACTTTAGGTGAAAACTAATTCTTGCCCAATCATGGGGTTTTGGAAAAAAGACCAAATATCACAACACTAATGAAAAAATGGCAAGAATTGCTAATGATGTGTGTGACTCATGCTGCTAAATGGAGCAGATTTTTAAACATAGCTCTAGGCTTCAATTCTTTCAGCTCATTCACAGTCAGTTCTGCTTTATACTGAGCTCAGTGAAGCTATTCTCAGAGGAGAGTACAGTGTGACATAGATTAAGAGTCAGAGAGTGGAGCCATTAATCGATTCAGTACTACATAGGTTATCTAATATCTAAGAAATATTTAAAATGTTTTAGGCAGCATAAAAAGCTGGAAGGAAAAATATAACTGTCAAGTGATTTTTAGCTTTATTACTTATTTTTTTTAAAGGAATTCTGTTGGATACTGGTTTAAAGGCAAGGAATAATTACTAAAAATTGACATTTGAAGGGAGTTTTGTTTCTTCATTTATTTTTGAACCCAGCTATGCTATATCTGAGCTAGTAAACAGTGCACAGGAGCATTCTTAGGTACTGGAATTGTTTTTTTTGTCTGGAATGGCTCTTGTCAGTGCCTTACCCAAGCCAACTCATGATGGCCCAGGCAGGTCCCAAATGTTGCTCTGGAGTAGGGTCAGGCCAGGGATAATTCCAAGCAGGCAATCAACCTTTCTGTTTTCACTCAGCTTCATTGTTGGACATCAAGAAAGCCTAATAGTAAGGATGAAGGAGTTATAAGCTGCTTGGTTTCAGGTCAGTGAACAGCCCTAGACATATTCAGTTTACTGGTATAGACAAGCCTACCGTGCTTCTTTGTAGGACTCTAAAAATTTAAACCTGTGAAGTGATTTTTAAGTTGCTGAATTTGTCACATCTGCTCAAAAAATCATTCTCTCCCTTAAGATAGAAGTAATAGTGTTTAAAGCTTTTGTTTTAAAGTGTTAATATTCAGTTATTTTCCAAAGAGTATTTTTCTGACATCTTAAGAGGACAGCAACATGTAAGACTGCATCTGTGTTTACAGTTTCTGCCTCTCTTAAAACCTAACATAGACATTATGAGGCTTGTGTTAATTAACAGGGTGAATACTGATCACATTTATTATAAGAATCTTCCTATTCTGTAAACTTTGTCTCTTGGTATGCTTTATTCTTTACTGGTCGTTCAAATATACTTTTTTTTGGAAACTGTCTTCATGCACTTGAGCCTTCTTGAAAAATGTTTGTGTCAGTACCTGCAAAATGATCTACCTGCATAGTACTCTCAGCTGCAATGAATGTTCTGTAATTTTCTCTTATTTAGTACTTGTTTTAGTGCTACAGATTTTCTTTTTCACTAATGAAACTGTTGGTCTACTTACACTGGACAGTGGGAGATGGCTCTGTGAAAGCAGTTAATCTCTTTTAAGGTTCTACTTGATGGTATCACTAATGAAATATTGCAACTGTTGAAATGAAAACTTTACTGGTAGATCAAAAGGGGAAGCTGGACCTGAGCAGGCCACACAGTCACTAAATCAAGCAGCCTGCAATACTCACACTGTCTTTGTATGAGACCCACAAATAGAGCTATTTTGGAAGATGATGGTGCTGATTTTTTTGGTTTTGTTTGGCTTTTTGTAGAAGTACTAAAAAATCAGCCAAAGTTTTAGTTATGCTTTCAAAGTCCCAGTGATCTAGTCCTGGTATACTGTTGAAATAAATAAAGAGTATATACAGTTTCCTGTGGTAGTTCATAATCTACATGAATAAGTATTCCTCTTTAAATAGTTCTACTAAACTTGCTAAATTATTCCAGGTAAATGTTTCTTTATTCTTTGCCCTTAGCAAAATGAAGTGTGTTTTTAAAGTATTAGTCATAGGACCACTGAAAAAATAGTTATTTGTTGAACCGGACTATCATAAGTGTTTTGGCTTTCTAGTTTAAGGTGAAATGACTGAACTGTGATATTTAGTAGCAATATTTTTATTTTCTATTGTTAGTTTAATTAAATAAAAAAGGGAAGAAATCCACCCATAATTCTGTCTTCATCTCTCTGTATTTCTGCTATTAATTTCAGTGAAAAAGAAACAATTTCTCATAGTTTGGGTAGGCAAAAAAACCCAAAACCAACACCCAAACACTCTTACACATAGTCCATTGAAAGCCAAAGAGTTATTTAAAAAAAACAACCAAAAAAACCTCAAATTCCACCACTACAAAAAACAAACACAAACCACAAACCACAAACCCAAAATTTTGATAGACTAGCATCAGCTATGCCAAATAACATGAACTGCTCGAGCCTCAGGCGTATGCAAAGTGGAAAAACAGGGCTATGTTTTTTTGTTAGAGCGCATCAATACATCAGTTTGTAGAAATACTACAAGTAAACACAATTGTTTTTCTGTCATGTTGTTTACCCTTCTCACTCCTAACATCCCAGGATGATTGTCCCAGGCCTTTTTCTGATGAAGGAATTACCTCTTGGGTGGTGTTGGGAGGACAGGCCATCTTCTACTCTCTGCTTTGCACTGAGCTTTGCCAGCTTTACATCATCCTACCCTGTAATAAATGAGATACACAAAAAACCACATTAAGGTGAACCACTTGCATAAAACCCAGCATTTATTGAAAGGTTGTATTTCCATTTACTGTTCAAACAGGAGTAGCCCAGAAACAGAAAAATGAAATCAAACCCACCTTGATTAAAGTTTTCAATGCACATGAATAAACTTTTAAAAGCAGATGGTATGGCCAAAGAGAACATATTTCAAATTGAGATTTACACAACCTAAATGGGTGTGCTGGTCACAAAATGAGGAGCTGCTGAGCTGGCACAAGTGTCAGGCAGCTGGAGCTGTTTCTTTGCCCACTCTTTGTTCAGAGGGAAATGAAAAAGAAGGGCTTATCTGATACATGTGTATACTTTTGCATGATATTTTTATCTTCATTTTCATTATTTAATGACAAATTAAAAACAAATAGTTAACACGTGCATAAAACTTGACAAATAGCAAACTGTGTCAGAAAGATATCAGCCCTGAAATGTGATTTTAGCATATAGACCAATGCAGTTATGAATGTGTGCCCTTCTGTCTTTTCGTTTGTTAGACACCCTTGGTATATACACTTGATGCTCTATACAAGAACTGATGAACAAGAATGAGAGAAGTCCTGGCATTACTGGAGATGATGGAAAGTAGTAGTGAGGGAAGAAGGAGGAGTGGAGAAATATTTCTAATATGAATGCATGTAGAAAAGTTTGCTGCTTCAAATGCTTAAGACCAATACAGTAACAGAATAACCAGCACTGGCTTGTGTTATTTTTGTTTGTAATTCTGTAAATGACACCTGAATGGTATGATAAACTTTTGGTTCCTGAGTTTGGTGTGTTATGGTCCTCTTTATTTAAATGTTATTAATCATTGCCTCTGAATTCTCAAATAGTTATTTTTTCATTGCTAAGAATTAAAGGATTGCAGCACTTCAGTAGAAAGGTTGATAATATTTAGGAAAAATAAAATATATGTACCATAATTATTCAGGAGCACGTGAATGCTCAAGAGAGCATCTTGATCATTGAACCTATACATGATGTTAAGTAATAATCGTATTCTAATGTACATCTTATAATGTAGAAGGCATTATATCCGCCATAAAATAATTGTTTCTGCACAACTGTAAAACAATTTAACATTCAAGCATCTTTACAACACTTAGTGTACATAGAAGCCTTCGTGTACATAAAACACAAAACATTTAAATTTCTTCTGAATAACTGCTTTCTATTAATGTTACATTTCGTGAAGTTACGATGTGTTCCTGCTAGTTTTGGTTGTGGAGTTTGTGTGTATGGTTGTAGTGGGTGTTTTTCAACGCAGCAGGCTAACAGTTGGACTGATAAGTCACCTTTAATCTATGTAGAAAATAAGTTTAAGTTACTCTTTTTAAACTCTGCAAATATAGTTGTAAAACCTGTTCTGCTTGCTCCCATCTGCAAATCTGGCATTGAAAAACCACATCTGCACAGATGCCTTTGGTGAAATAAAGATGGGTAATTTAAAGACTGTTGTAGGATTTCGTATATCAGCTTCATGAATCACTTTTCCATATAAGGTTAAGGCAGAGTTTTTACCTTTAGGTTGCTGAAGTTGCATGATATCTGGAAATTAAACTTGAGACATATAGACTGAAGTCTTATCTCAAATTTACATTTTATTGAATTTTGATGTGTATATTACAAAAGCAAAAACTTATAAAGGTTTGAATCAAGAAAGAAAGTTAAGTTTATTTTCACTGAAAACACAAAACAACTCTTGTAGAATTTCAGTTGCTAATTTTACAATCTTTTCAACTCCTAGTTTCTTACTAGAAGCAAAAAGTGTTTGTTTGCAGTCTAAAGACAATTTGGAAGTAGCAAGCATTTTGTGACAACCCTGTATTGATTATTTTTCATTTGGAACTTTAAAGGCAGATAAGTTTTAATGACTTTTTGATGGTTAAATCTGCTAAATTTTTAAAACATTGCAGTGGTTACGAACAATTCTTAAAACACATTTCTTTTTCAAATTTTATTACTATGAAATTAGAAAGACTTACTTTTTCAAGGTATTACATTTTTCTTAGTTGAGCAAATTACAAAATTATATTAATGAGTCTGATTTTTCAGGATGCAGGGCGATACCTGTATTGGCTCAAAAATCTACTTATTCATTTAGCACATATACTTCTTTATAGATGCATTGTGACCTAAATTTACAAGCTATCACATAAGGCCAAACAATCATAATGGGGTTTTACTTGTTTTCGCTCAACTTGCTGATCACCTACAGGTCTTATTGATTTAGGAAGAACCTTTTCTTCTCTATTAATGAAAATCAGGATGCTCAATTAGCTTATTCAAGTGATCCAGACCTGGTGACTCTTGCTTGCAAATGTCAATGTTGTTATTTGAGGTTATGATATCCAACAGGAACTGCCACCTCTGTGGATTAAGAGAAGGGGTAGTTTAAACCAGATATGAGCTGGTGGGGGCTGGCAGTTGGTGTAGGGGGAGTGGCATAGTAGTTTGTTTTCTAGTATTGCTTCCTAAAGACTTTCATTGTAAATGTTTGTAAGATATCTTAAAGATTACCATCATTGACTGGCATTGAAATTGTACTACAGCTGTTTTCATCATGTTCTGATACTGCATAAAGCATAAAATAGGAAAATCTATCTTATTTTATAGCATGAATGTTTTCAAAAAGAGATCAGTGTTGTTTGACCTGAACAACCTGAACAATGTTTTCTTGCTGAACCTTGGCTGCTTTCTGTGGAGAATTTGCTATTACACTTAGAGACACCCAACACAAGAGAAGATAGCATATTTAAAGTCGTTACAGTTGTTGTTACTCCTCTTCCCCTCAGATCTCATTAAGGCTTTTGTGCTTGGGGTGCCTATTCTCTCTATGGGAGCCAAGCCCCTTGGGCAGGTGCTCTTCTTTTCTGCGTCACTCTTTGGAAAGCCTCAGCACTACTGGGTTCACCTCCTTACAGCTGGTCATTTTGTTTGGGGGAATTGTGAAGTTTTTTTTATTTATGTCAGGGATCTGAAATTCTGAATTTTACTTGTTTTTCTAAAATGTTTGCTGGAGTTATCTTTTTGTTACAGATATTGTAAAGGCCTTTTATCTGCAATTATTTTTATTTCGATAACTAAATTGCTAAAGTAATGGAAGAATATCTGTGAAAGTAGTTTATACATACATTTAAAGTTAACTGAAGTAATTGCAGTACTTGAAAATTGTGTATGATTTTGGTGTTGCATAACAGTTTGTGTTGATTTTGCTGCCAATTGCAGTGAGAATACTGCATTTGATGCTTTACAAGACATACCAGTTCACTTTCTTCTATCTCCTTCTAACCACATTCTTTATCGATATATCATCTTACATATCGTGGAAATAAGTACTTTTATAGTCACAGTCATAGTCATAAATTCCTACCTGGCTATTTCTGCCAGGTACTGTTTACCTGTGCCCCTCTAGGGCACGTTTTTTACATGGTATCTTGTATGGATATGCTTTGCTTCCACTATTTTCTAAATGACAGCTCATTTTTTTCTTACTGGGTATTTCTCTCTCTAGGAGGAGACAATTTAAATAGTCATGTGTTCAATCAGTGTGTTAAAAAAAGAATATTGATTCTTGCTCGTCTCTAGGTATTTTTTTCTTGTGAGGGAGTTCATACTGATAATGTAATCAATTAATATTCTCTCTTTCAGGTTTAACAGATGAAAAAGTGAAGGCGTATCTTTCTCTTCACCCCCAGGTACTGGATGAGTTTGTGTCAGAAAGTGTAAGTGCAGAAACTGTGGAAAAATGGCTAAAAAGGAAAAATAACAGACAAGAAGGTAAGTTCTTTTCATTTGCTATTAATAGTTAGCTTTGAACAACTCAGTTATTTTTAGATTTAGAAAGGAAACCTAGTTTTGGTAAAACTTGACTGTTATAATTTTTATATTTAGGTTCCACAATTTTTTTAAAGGCAAAAAAACCCCTGGTTTTTTTATATTTTCAGCCTTTTGGTATTTCTATTTTGAATTATTTTGGTATTCATTTTGGAAGTTTAGTTTACCCACTTTAAGTTGCAAATACTGTTCTGTCAATCTGCAATGTCTGTTTTGAGAACATAACTTGGACTTCTTGGATCTAAAATTGATAAGTTTTGAATTAAAATTATGCAGGATGTGCAGAATGTAAGCCTCAGTAAATTATTGGATATATCATCTCAAAGGTTACTACTTGCAACATATATTAAGTCAATTTTAGATAGGAATATTCACACAGAGGTTATAAACCAGTGTGTTGAATTCTAGAGGTGTTTCTGTTGGGTTGCTTTAGATAAAAGACCTCACTAAACAGACCCAGAAGATATTTTTATGAGTCAGCTTGTATTGACAACACCTGTAAATTTTGTAATGACCTTAAATTTTGTGAGATTGTGTAATGTACAAACATAAAATTCATACAATGCTAACAATGATTTGAAATGTACCAGGTAAAATGCAAAAGAGGAAATTACCAAGGTGAGGGAAGAAACCCTGATTTTGCTTTGAATGTGAATTACTTTGTGGCTGACTTCTAAGGTGCTTGAGGTCTAAGTTCTGGTGATACTTCTCATTTTAAAAAGAGGGGCTAGGATTTGGGCAAGGGACAAAATCATATTGAGCCAGATTTCTGGTGGTGATGACTATATCTGATATTAAGGTGGCAGTAAATTGTTGTTGATTTAAAGAGATTACCTAGTGGAAGAAGTATATAGCAATAGACCGTCAGTATCTTTGTAGTTTACAAACTGCAGCACTGTAGGATGCTTATTGTTATAATCCACAAAAGCAATCAGAAAATCAGTGTTATGAATCAAGGGAATAAGTTGTGACAATGCTTTTTGTAAACAGAAGATTAAAAAAAATGTTTTAGTGTTACCAGAAATTCATATTATTTATTTTTAAGAACTATGTTCATTTAAAAGTGATGATTTTTCTCTAAGACACTTGAATTTGCCATAAGAAATCATTTGTGTGTGTTTATAGTCTGAGTCAAGGATCTGGATGCTAAAACCGAATGAATGCTTCGGATAATTTTCATTTTCAATATTGTTATATTGCTAAGTGGAATTTATTAGTTCCTTTGTTGCTCAAGGTTTCCAATTTTTGGGGAGGAGGGGAGAAAGGTGTGAACCGAAGATACATTTTTGTGGAAATCCTAATGAAACTTTTTGAACCAACTGCAAAACCAAAGTAACTGCTGACCATTGTCTCAGCGAAGTTTGAACATGAATAACTGCAACAGTGTGATTTGTCTGGTTTTTTTCTTAGACTTTAAAACTCGTATATTATGGCTAATTCTCCCTAAACTTGTATTAAAACTGTCAAGCAATAGTTGTGCTATCATTATCATTCAGCTTCATATCTGATATCATCAAACGAATCTTTCTGCCTTCCTGCTACTTCCCTTTTGCTGACAGTGATCTTTAAGGTGGCTGTATTTGTTACATTACGGGCAGTTATGCAGATGTGACTTCCTTAGTGTTGGATTTTAGATAAAAATAAGCAGAACCAGATTTAAAACTACACTTGCCAAGTCAAAAAGAATAATTTGAATGCATTTTGTTTATAGAATGAAACAGATACTGATGAGCCTTCTCTGTGGTTTTCTTCTAGAAAGATAAAATAAGATAAAATCTCTCTGATAAGAAAACAGCCTAATTTTTCAGAATGCAACATTTTTAGAAAAGAAATTTGCCAGATGATTTACTCAGTTTATGCTTTGTATGTACAAATTCTACTACCTGAGTTATGGTGGCATTGAGAAATGAGGAGGAGAGGATGGAACTGAATCTTTTGGTATCAGCATGGATGTGTGGTGACTTAAAATGACTAAGTAGCCTCAGTAACTTTACATCAGTAGGGGTATGATTTTCCCTCTATCCTCTTGCTTTAATGTAGTCTACTTTATGAATGTTCACATCATGTAATGTGATACAGACAAAAAAGTAAGCTTTGTTTTTATTAGAAAGTTGCCAGGCAGGCAAAATGCTTTTTTGAGGTCTCTGGCTTAGTGTCTGTACTCTTACACATTGGTGACGCAGAACAGTCATTAACCTATATGCAGAAATTGTGTCCTGCCTGATTTACAGACATCCAGCTGTGTGTACTCTTCAGCCAGAAGTCAATGGGCCTGCAGCCAGGGTAGTTTATCTGAATTTCATTAGCATGAGCATGAACTGAAATGTCCGATTTGGACTTAAGTGAACCAAAATTTATCCATGACAGAGATTCACTGAATTAGTTACTTTAGATGGATCTTTTTTTTAACCTAAAATATTAAAAAGGAAGGAAATCAGTAAATACCGTACTGTTTAAGGTGTAACTATATCCCAAAACATAATGAGTTGTGTATGACAAATCTTGTATCTATCACAGTAAATGTTATATTGAAAGTTGCTCACGACAGTTTGGTAGTGATGGTGATCTACCTGGGATTATAAGATACATTTTTCTTTACCCTCTTTTTATTTTTCTTTTTCATGGTATATTGGAGAAAACCTGCAAGGGTGCCAATGGGAAGGAATGCTGCCTGATATTTGGGCATTCACTGCAACTTTTTGAACTCTGACTATTATCTACCGATAAAATACATGCTCAAAACACACCCAGGCCTTGTATTGTTGCACACAGCATTTCCAAACGATTCTATTTGTAATAAACAAACACTTGAGTTTTATTTTTTTTCTATCCAGATAATGGCTGAATTAATCTTCCAGAAGAACTTTTCTTTTCCAGATGCCTAGATATAATACTCTTAGAACTCACTTCTTCCATTGTCCCCTTCCACACCATTCAAGCAAAAGTAGCAGATGATTGTAGCAAGAGCCATAATATTTTGGAAGCTTTAGGCTCTGCTGCTGGATAGATCCTCATCTCCCAACAAATTTCTCAGAAAAATATTTATGAATTTCAATATTAATTATGTTATTTGAAGCTTCGCTACCACAACACTAAGAGACTAAGCACATAGATTATAAGTCAGATGTGCATCTTTTACACTGCTGATACTGAATTTCATAGATGTCTTTCCTAATCTTTTTAAAGACCTTTTTTATAGGAAGAAAAAGGAAACTGTACAGAATTTGAAAGCTGCCTATCACTTAACATAATTATTGCTTCCCAGGGCCCTCATGTTCATCAAAGTGCACGATCATGTGCTTAATTAATGCTGTATATGGACACATTAACAGCTTTATACATTATTTTCTTCCAGCAATACTTGCCCAAAACAGGAAAGCTATGTATAGTGGGAACTTAAGGTGCTTTGCTACCATACGAATGCTGTTGTTAGGTAATTCATAAATACAATTTAAAAGAAGAATTAAATAAAAAATAGTACATTCAGTACAGAGTACAACACTGATTATGTTCAGAAGTTATTGTCTATTAAGTGCAGTGGACTTACTGCATTTCCAGGAAGCTGAAATTTCATAATTGATCTGAAAAAAAAAAAAAGAAAAAGTGAAGAAATTAGAAATTGCTTGCTTAATATGACATTATTATGATATTGCTGTAATTTTTATTTGGGTTGTATAAGCCCTCAAGGAGATACCGTTTTTCCTAGGCTTTGAAAAACATTAAGATTAATTTTCTTAGGATAAGCCTAAGGTATTGCCATCCTGCTACTAATATTATCTTTTATGGACTTCATAATGTAATACTCTGCTGTAACCTGCTGTACATTCAAGAGAATGTATTATGTAATGTGACAAAAATATTTAGCATTTTCTGATATGTCCTTACATGAGTTGTTTAAACAGAAACATAAAATGGCTTTTTAAGTAATTTCACATATATTCATTTTTCTGGACTGTTTTTTCCTGCTATGCTTTCCTGTATCCAGGGTTCCAGTTAGTGCTAAATAAATGCTATTTGATAGCTATGGTGTTGATATGATGCAAATGATTAAATGAGTGTATTCGGTTGTTTCAGTTAAAGGACATTTGTGAACATTCAAAGTAATTTTTCTTTTTTATTTATCATTACACAATAAATTCACTTATAGTTTTATGCTATTACTGTAAGCAGTCTGCCTGACTGCTTTATAAAGGGTAGTTTTTCATTAGTCATTTAAATTCATGATTTTCTCATGGTGTATCTCATTCTTATGGTGTTTCTTCTGAAGCAACTGTTTGTAGACTCAGAATTCAGATTAAGTCTTGATTCTATTCTCTATTTAGCTCAGCAAATTCACTTTTCACCCTTTTCCCCCTTCCTTTCTACGTGCCCTAGAAGTGGACAAAGATGACAGTCAGATATGGTGCATTTGGTAGAGGACTGGAATCAGTCATCTCTGAATATGCTCCTTCCAATCATTTGAAAACTCTGTAGACTACTTCCCTAGAGTAGCTTTCAGTGAGCTAATTGAGTATAGAAAGGATAGAGCTCTGTGCAGGTTTCTTTTTCTTACTTTATAGTATGTGCTGAGTTGAAGGTTTTGGTGACTGAGCTAGTTTATTTAAGACTGATCCATTCTGTGATCTTTAGACACAGAAGCCTTTTTTTTAGTCCGTTTTTCTTAACTGGAGAAAGACCTGGAGGAATAGGATCTGTGGCAAGAGACTTTGTCATACCCAGACTTTGAGACTATATATAGAGAATTTGTTTACTAGTCCCTTCAGACTAATACTGAAAGAAAAATTGTACTAGGCTGCATCGTTGACATATAAAAAAATAAAAGTTCCGTACAGAAAATGGTTTATTTTCTGGTGTTGCAGTTCCAGGTTTTAAGGTATCAGCATAATGGGCTTTAAAGTTTGCTACAGTCCTTGAGAGGCAAAATAGTGAGTTTTGGAGAGATATTGATATGTAGCTCTATTTAGGGAGCAAGTCTGTACTTAAATATTTATAGTTAAGCAATACTGAAGTACAAATTTCTACATTAGATCATATTTATTCCATTATTTACTCTTTTAATTATGTTATTCATTCTGGCTTTTAAAGGATGGTGTGTAGAGAAACATTATTTGCACTTTGCCTAAAGTTGTTAAATATAAGAAAGGATGAATAACATGCATTTCCATAAGCAGGGATGGAGTATATGAAAAGATATATGAAGGTAGGACATGTGTCAGTATATGTATGCTAAATATATGTCATCTTGCTGCCAGAATTAAAAAGAAAAAAAAAAAAGGAGCCTAGGCTTGGTTTGTTAGTTTTTGAGGACTGTGCATTTCCACACTGACTAAGCAGAGATACCTGTTTGCTAGTGCAGGGTAGGAACTGTAGCACTGTAGATGAGGCATACTCAGAATCTGGAGACTATCACTCCACAACTTGCTGCAATTCTGACGTATCCCCAACCCAGGCAAGAGGAACTGATTTGGCAGCATGTTAATGACCTCCTTGATTTATAATTAGGCTGTCTTAATATTTCATTGATGCTGCAGACATGCTGTTTCATTCTGATGCATTCCTGCTGTGCTTATGTTTGTGACATCCAAGCAGGCAACAAATACGTGCCAAAAAACAAGAGTGATTGTGGGAAATATTTGGGCATTGCTGACTTTGCACCATTGACACCAAAGTAGTAGTTCTTAATGCTTCTTATTTGCAAACCCCAGTATTTACATACTTTGACACCTTTCTAGGATTTTTTTTTTCTCAAAATAAGACAGAAAGGATGAATCCTCCAATTCCATTCTCTCCAGTACAAGTGAAATAATTGCTTACCCTGTTCTTACTCTTCCCTCAGTGTCACTAATGGCCAGTTAGAGACAAGATGTTGGTCTAGGTGGTCTTGAGGGTCTGAACCAAGGTAACTGGTATGATACTGACAGTATCATACCCAGATTCTGGGATAACATCTAGACTGATAAAAGTTGCCTCTATTGTACGTGTTTTTCTCAGAAAAGTTGCAATAATATCTGGGAACTGGGTAGATCCCGTTTCTCTGTGTATTTGGTATAGTCCTCACTTACACAGAGATAAAACCAATTCAGAGACTTTTGTATGGAATAGTTTACAGGTTGCCATTTTTCATGTGTCTAGAAAGTTTATATTAGTGTATCAGTATTTCAGAGGCAGATAGTTGAAGTAAAGGCAATTCCCGGTGCTGTGGTGGAGCTCTACATACTCCAGATAAGGAAAATGGCATACATTTGTCACGGGTACAGAAAAATTTTGAAGAAGATTTCTGGGGAGACTGTTGTATTTTAACATTGTTTTTAAAAATTGTTTTATTGCTGCATCATTTCCTGAAACAGTTGGTATGATTGTCTGAGATGAAATGGTTTCTTTCCTGTGTGACCACTTCAATGGGTTTTTTTAATTGTTTTCTCTGAGTTAATCAGAAGAGAGCCAGCTTAGAGGTGGGTTCGTTTAGGCTGTGAAAATATTAAGAAGGAGTTAGTGAAAAAGTTTTTCCTTGTTATGTTGTCAGTGTGTTCCTTTGGACAGAAAAAAAAAAGGCTAATGGAAAAGATCTATAGGTCAGTTAGATCAGGAATTATTTAATGTACTGATAGTACAGAAATATTGAGCAGTGGTCTCTTCGTAGATAATACTGAGGTCCTGAGTGGTAATGCTGTTTTCTGTTCAATGTGTCTTGATGTTGAAGCAGTTACTGATTTTATTCTTTATTATTTGAATGGCTATCACTAGCAAACTCCAAACAAGTGCCAAAATTAACTTGGTACATTGTTTTCTTCTAATTTGCCGAAGAATGTGAGATTTATTGTCTGATTTCTTTTTTTTTTTTTTTTTTTGAGTGGGTTAGGTGAAGGAGGTGATTTTTCTATTTTTCTGGAGCTCTCCTGCATATTTAGAATTGTTTAGATGGTCAGAGATTTGCAGAGGGTAATCCTTTAATGACGAGATGTTTGGCTTTAGGAAGTAGACGTCACGGCTTGGTCTGAGTTCCCTTTTGAACTAATTGCGTTAATCACATTATATCTAGAGCAATTATTCTCAACGTGTACTTAAACTAATGTTTGTTGTGTCTTTGTTAGGCTTGAATTGGGAGTGTTTATGTTTTTTTCTGTCTACTCAAAAATACTGCTTCTTATTTGTAAGCCTTGCTTCACAGAATCATTTTCTGACCAGTACTTCTAGCTATATTAGAAAATAAACTGACTTTGATTTTTGTCGTTTCTCAATCTTTCTAGGATTTAGGATATGGAACTTCTTTTAGTGTCTCACTGAGGAACAGGTTTCCCAGTTTTCTTATTGTTTCTCTTCAGTTTGCATTTTGAACCTTTCCAGATTATCAATATCTTCTGTAAAGTATGGGCAGTATAGGAGTGATACTGTTACAATAATGGGTTCATTAGTGTTGTATGCAAAACAAAACCATTTTACATACTGTCTCCTGTGTGAGACAGTACTCCTTAATGTTGTCTGGCCTTGATGCTCTTTGTTTTCAGATTATTTCTCTCCTGTACATGGATCTTTGTTGTAGAGTAAAAACCAAGCAAGCAAAAGAAAAAAAAAATCTCACTAATTGGTGGAGGAGCTCCATTCCGATGACATATGTGAAGACTGTATACCCACGTAGCTAACACTTTTTAATAATTATAATTTATGTCAATGTCAGCTAACCTGTTTTACCTGCATTGAAATGGAGTAGGAACATTCCCTGTAAGCTGAGAAAGCAATAAGTAACAAGGGAATAGTCATTAACTTTTATGGGACAGTAGGTTTTTAATCCAAGTATAGAAGTATTAAGTTGAGAAATGTTGGCTAAACAAGGTCTGTATTCAGACATTGACCAATAAGGATAAAATGACAAAATGTAAAATAACTATAGATGTCTGGTTTGTTTGTTCTGTCCATTAAATGAGACTTGCATCATTGAGGAAAAGAAGATATGTGGTAATGCAGTGTAATAGTCTGTTACACTTCATGTGCACAAAGAAAGGATAAATGCCATATTTATTCATGGATATTCTGTATGGAAGTAGTGAAAACTCAATTCAGTAAAGTTCTTGATACCTTATCTGTATGTAATATATCTGCAAAAATTCTACCATCTCTTTTATCTCATAGGAAGTACAGGAAGCCCTGAGGATGAGTGAAAATTCTTCTTTACTGTGGAGATGGCTAGTTGGGTATAAATGATAATGTCATATTTTGTAAATGGATGATTTTATGTTTCTGGCGGTAGAAACAATTAATATTTGTCTTAACCTCATATTGGCTATTAGTGAAGATTTTCTGCAGAAATTTTTCTTCTGAAACTGCTCTGTTGTCTTAAGACTTTGAAATCAGATTGTACACACAGAACAGTAAAGTACAGGCATAGTATGGGCTTAATGCAGACTAAAAATTTTCGGTGTGTTATCCTGTGATGATTTAGCTAATAATTATGGTAATTCAGTTACTTTATCCTTTAAAGTAGCTATGATTAGATAGAATTTTAGACTAGTCGTTCTGTGTTTGTCTATCAGATCAGATTCAGTGCAACTGATTCAAAAGGTGTACTTTTCCTGGTGAGTCATGGATACTCCCTTTATTTGTCCTAGTGGTCATTGGTAGATCAAGTGCTTTGAAGAGGTAGCTTTGTCCAAAAATTACTTCTTCATACTGTGCATGGTGAAATAAATCCTGTCAGTAAACTTTCAACTGGACTATAGTAAACTTTTTTTTTTTATGTTCTATGAGTGCATGTTAAATTACTTTCCCACTTCATTCAGCAAGAGGAAGGCCTACTTCATTCTCATTGGTTTACTTCTATACATTCACTAATTTATTGCTTCAGGTGACGATACCTGTTTAAATATGTTATAGGAGAGATACATATATTGCACATAAATGAGCGCTGTTACCTCTGTGTAGCTGACATAGGCTTTTGCTGATGGAAGATTCATGTCACAAATAGTAGTCAAGTATGTAGAAGATGTTATTAAACATGTAGGTGGAAATTATTTGGTTCAAAGCGTCTACTCAAGTTTCAGACAACAAAAAAAAGCAACAACAAAAACTCCCAGAAAACTTTGAGATGAACCTTTTTCAATGGTCTTCAAAGATACATGTTTGGAGAAAAAGCCCTCCTATAGATTACTACGTTGCTAAGAACTGGGAAGTAAACCATGGGAATTCCTAGATAATTTTCACTACAGAGGACTTTAGTAGTCTGAGAGGGATTTTTATTTTCATAAACTGTCTGAAAAAATGGATGCATACTAGGATGATAACATTTCAGATATCCTGAAAATTAAAACGAGATGTATAGAGGCACAAAAGAATCTCATAAAGTGTCAGATAAAAATGGTTTTTGACAGATCCTTGCCTCTTGCCATGCCAGGCCTAGCTGCATGGCATGTCCCATCTGCAAGGCTAAACTGCTTTTTCTTCCCTCCCGAATATGGTGTTGCATCCAAATTATCACCTGAAATAGTCCCGGACATCTGATTCCAAATATTGTTTTGGAAAAGTGCAAATTGGCAAGATCCAAGCCATAATGAGTTTGCAAACAGTTAATCAGGTACTGGTGATGTTCAAGCCCTAATTCCTCCATTACTTTAGGCCTAGCCTGAATTAGTTAAGGCAGCTTGGGGAACGATGCTAGGAATATAATGGAAAAATCAGTCGTTAGAGTCTGGGAACAGATAGAGAGCTCAGCCAAATACAAGTGAACAGAAACTATCATTAAGTCCTTGCAGAAATCTGTGATTAATTTGAAGTTCAGATGCTCTATACAGGTAATGTCACCTCCTCAGGATACACAGAACAGCAAAGATGACCGGATGTGTAGATGTCTCTAATCTGTATTTCTGCAAGTTCAAAAAACAAGCAAGAGAGGAAGTATTTTTTTAACATTGAGATAGTTTTGTGGATACAATATGAGAGAGGCTAACAGTTCTCTCAGCACAGCTGAGGGGGGCAATGAACTGTTTGACTAGCAGCATGTGAGGGTTGGAGGAATCACTTTACTGGACTTTATCAATGGCAAATATACTTGGATAACAGGACACTGAGTTTAATTATGTTTACTTAGTTTAATCATTTAGGCAATTTGAGCAAAAATGTGTGACTATCAATTACAGAACAGGAGGAGATTGTATATTGTAATTTTCTCTGGGTCTGAAGGGAATGGACCTTTTTTTCCCTGTGGAACACTTCAAGCTCTTGTGTTAGGAGGTTTGGCGGGAAATTATAAAGGGTTATAAAACCAGTGCCTGTTGGTGTTGAGCCAATGACAAGTATAAATTTTATTTATACTTTAAGCATCAGAACTGAAAAGCAAAAAATAATCAAATAATTAGTTAAAGAATAATATTTTCTCAACAGTATTGTTCAGTTTCCATTCTTTATCAATTCCATGAAGACATTTACATCTACTGAACTAAGTATATGGCATTTGAGGATGCTAGTTCACTATTCGTAGATCTTGTGCTCTTTTGTAGCAGTTTTGTTTTGTGGTGGAGGGAGGTTGCCAAGGTCTGAATTTCTTGCACTGGCTACTGCATTTAGTTCAATTCTGCCACAAAAAAGAGCCCCAATTCTGGTAGCATTGCTAACTCTTTATAAGGCCAGTCTTGCTTATTATCTTTACACTATTATGAATTTTATGATGCTGCTACCAAATAGAGGTGGATTTTTCATTCTGTAAAAGACCTGAGCTGTACCAATTTTATAATTTTGACTGTCATGATGAAGACAGTTGACAGATTTACCTTTTCCGTAACAGAAGGACACCCTGCAAAATGACTTGACTACAGATTTGAAACAACAGGATGCCCTTTTTCACAAAACCCATGCCTAAATTATGAACCAATTAACATAATATATTTGAGATGTTAAAAATGTAAATGGGTTCAAAAAGTGATTAGACACGTTCCAAAGAAGAAATACATCATCAAGAGCTGTTACATACTATGATCCTGTTTCAGCCTCCAGCTGAGAAAATTCATAAGCATCTGATTGCTCTGAGGACATACTGGAGTAAGTATATTCTGTACATCTGTAGTCTTGTGTTCTCTCTCCTTTTCATGTAGTGTAATTTCTTCAAACTCTTTTCCTGTTTTCTTTCTAAATGAACTGTTACTAGCCATTGTCATAGACTATGAACTTGAGTAGATGGACTTTTTAGTTTAGCAGAATAGGGTCATTGTTCTCTGTCATTATGCTTCTGCTGCCTCTCTGGGATTTATATACCATCCATTGTTAGAATTGTGAGCCAAATTGTCTTAATAACACATTTGAATATTCTGGAAAAGAAACTCTGTTTTTATATTATAACACGTTCATTGATCTTCTTAGTTAAGCTGCAGGAAATCCCTTCAGTTATGACAATAAAGTGTCTTTCAAAATATTTGGAGACTGCACCTTATTCCGACTTTTGTTGCTTGGCTGCAGAACTGAGCTAAATTATTTTATTCCTTCTTCCAAGCTGCAGTATGCAGATACCCGTAAGTGGTGATCTTCTTTGACTTGCAGAAAAAGAGGTTTGTCTAGTTGAAATTGCTGAGTAACAGTGATTAATAGCATAACTTTCTGTGTTTTTTTTTTAAATGCAAAGCTATAATCTTATGTATGTTGAATTGGTTGTTCAGGCAAAAGGGAGCTCTTTTACAAGGTCCTCATCCTAAAGCGAGGGTTTCATTTCATTTGTCATTAAGTGTGGACAGTGAAAGGTGAAGAGAAAAGAGATGGTTGTGTTGATGAGCAACAAGGGTTTGGAAATTAATAAGACACAATTCAATAACAGGTGTGGAAGGAGGAATGTTGGTGAGATTTTGAAGGATTTATAGCTGTTGGGTGTAACTGACATTAGGTTTTGGTAAGTGGGGTGGGGAAGTGACAACAGACTGGTTACAATTGTACTAATTCAATCCAAGTGCGTTCGTTGTGAACTCTTGGAAATATCTTCATGAAGTGCATCAGGTATTTGTATAGCAATAAAGAGATGTTTATTCTGGGGGACTTGCTGGGCAGTGATTTTGGATTTACAGTGAACACTTATGGAGGTTCATCAAAACAACTTTTTAAGTTACTAACTGCGCAGTGACCCTTCTTTTTGAATTAGAGTTGTCATGACCCACCTAGTGAATGCCTCTGTAGGACAGGAGGTTACTTCACATGAAGTTTTCAATTACTGGAATGTACTTTTTTTGCATTGTATAACCTAGGAAACCATGTCATTGTGACACCTGCTGGTTTACCATCATGTATATATTTCATGGTCTAGCATATGAATATGCTTGAGGGATAATCTGAATTCTCCCTATTATCTGTTACCTTTCTTAAACAAACTTTTAGTTTTAAAGATGATAGTTTGTTTTTGCAGACATGTACTATTACCAGGTTGCCTTTTCCAACTGTTCTCTGGCCAAAATAATTTTTATAGAAAATAACTGCTGTCCTCCCCTCTACTTGTATGATTGTGTTCCTCAAAAAAATTTTACTTCTAAGTAGTTATGAAGGACAATAAATCTCCGATACATTTCAATATTTGGGCTACCTATTGTAGCAGCCAACTATATACACCTGGTACAGTGAATATATGTATACATTCCAGTACAGAGAAAATGGCACCATATAATATAGGAAAAGGGTATTACAAATATTTTCTCAAGTTATGTTTTTTTGGAGTTTTTTCCTCAAAAATTCTTTGTTGCCCTTATTAGTAACAGTTATCAAATTCTGAATCAATGCGGTTTGAACATGTGTGGAAACAATTAAGACTCTTCAAAATTTCCAATAGATGGCATAGAACAGTATTGTAGAGTCACAGAAATATAGAAAATCTCAGAAATATGTTATCTGTTATGATCCAGTCCAGCATCTTTTAGTGACTGTTTTCAGAGCTAAACATTCATGAATGGACTACTGGACCATGATGGCAGTTTTGCGCTTCACAAATAGGTCTTTAGGATTTGAGAATGGATATATTCAAATTTTGGAATGCATACTACAACTGCTGGTTTCCTCACAGGCAGATTTATTTAAGCATTGTCAAGTCTGACCCTTGATATATGGACATAAATGAGATGCTTTTAAACACACTTGGAAGAAACTAGCCAAACCTATGCTTTTTTTCAGGATGGTGTAGGTTATTTGATTCTTTTCTTTGTAGTGTGATGGTGGTAATGATGATTCTGTTCACAAATGTGGTTGACTTGTCATCATTCTGAACTTGCCATTTGTTAGTTTATATAGCTGTCTATCAGCTAATAATCTGGAGGTGCTTCTGGAGCACTTCTAGGAAAAATTCTCTCCTCTTCCCTCCCCTTCCTCTCTCCTCTCTCTTTCCTTTTTCCCTTGTAAATCTAGTTAAAGGGAGAGAAGATATTTGCTTTAACTTTTCTTCGTTCTTAATAAATGGGCGTAAAATTTTGGATAAATATATCTTAGTATTCGGGTATTATACTTTTTTTCCTTTATTTTTGTGACACATCTTAAAATAAAGACTTATTTCAAATAACACAATATTTTCTCTGGAAGTTTTCTCAACTGCAGAATTTATTAGTTGAGTTTTTGAAGAGCACTCTCTTCTACAGACTGTTAAGAAATTATTGGCTTTTTCTGAGCAATTATCTCTATGTAGATCTTCTCGTCAGGCATAGAAATCAACACCTGCTTAGGTCAGCATCATCTAATTTGTATTTGTACCTTGTTTGCCTTTTGATAACTAGACAAAATAAAGCCTGGTGGTACTTAATTTTCTTTACCTCGCTAGGCTTGTTGTTTTTTAGGTATATATTAATATATTTCTTAGTTCTAAGATCATTGGGAGATATGCAGTTTTAGTAGGTTTTCATTCCAAGGTCTTCCATTTCTTTTTATATGTCACAGTGGTGGAATGATTTCCCTTGCTCTTAAGGCTCTCTCTCTTGTAATATGTCCAAACCCCTCAGACATGGTTGTCTGTCTTTCAGGACTCTTTCTGAAGATGGATTTTCTTAAACATACAGAAACAGAAACCTCTTTTGCACAGTATTTAGGTGAAATTTGTCTCAGAGCTAGGCAGTCAGGGGCTTTCTGACATCATTTAATAAAAGTTTGGGGAGTTCTGACTCCACTTTTACCTCTTAGAAAAAAGTCTTTAATAAGACCTGCTGTCGTTACAATTTACATATCCTTGAGGTTTCATCTGTGCTTCTCAAAAGTTTAAGGAAAACCTTTGCTGTGGTGACAAGGACACACATTTTCATAAGGAGAATAAAGTAAAAGAAGGGCAGGCATTTCTTCATTCTTACCAGGGCCTCTTTTGTGATATTTGCATCAGATATCACCTTGGGTTTTGCAAATGTTTTTAAAACATGTCCAGGATCCAAACCTGGAGGAGAAATCAGTGGAAATTGGCTTGGTAACTCTTTTGTTTACTTGAGGAAACAGATTAGGAATCTAAAGAAGAGTATTGAATTTCAGTTCTGACCTTTCAGTAATCCTGTTATCATCTCAGTCTGACTTCTGTTTTGAAAATACCTCAGATTAGTTGGAAGAGAGCTTGTATTTAACTAAATGTATTTCATTTGACACCTTTAATCTTTGCAAATTTTCCTTTTAGTGGTTGCACAAAGTGGATGTTGAGTTCCAAATACTGGTATCCATATAGACAGGAAAAAAAATCACATAACTCCAGTCCATTTCATTAATTCTAATAGAAAAGTCTAAATAAATGCAAAAGCAGAATATATTTTTTCATAGAAAAGATATCTGGAATTCCTTACCAGTTGAAATGCTGCAGGAAAATACATGCTGAACAGTGGTGCTTTTCTTTGCATTGCTGATACAAAGCTCTTGTTGTTTTGCTCCTAGAACCCATCTAAAGATGAAGTCCAAGTGACTTTGGCGGAAAAGATATTGTATGCAAAGAATAGTTATGTTTAAAAAATTATCACTACCGAAGTATTTACTCCTGCTGTTCAGACAGAACTCATATCCGAAGAACTCTCCTAGATTGTTTACAGATCCTCACCTTATTGAGTCCTTGAACGAATTCAGAGTCTTACAAATTTTTCACTACTAGGATTAGTGGTAAAATTACTTCTCTAAAGATTGGTGTTTTGAAGATATTGTGGCAAAATACATGAAAAACTGAGCTGCTCTGTCAGTAGAGAAGCTTAGAAAACAGCTTACCTGCTTATCCCACCCATGCTTTTTGTAAACATCCTTGACTGTGTTACCAGTAAAGATAGGAATATGAAGCCAGTTTATCTATTGGTTTCTTTCTTTCCCCTATGTACTGAAACTGGAGCCCTTTGGGGAAGCACAGGACAGATGAGAAAAGGACAAAAACAGGGGGAGTAGATACACTTGGGCTACAAAAAGGACAAGTAGGTTGTATAATCTGCTGCTGATGGCAGGCTGAGAGACTCACCCTGTTCAACTAATTAGGCCCCCATGCTTTCAAACACATATATAGTATTTGTTCTTTTCCATTTTCTTGATGATTTTCATTTCCATCAGATAGGATGCTACAGAGCCTGGGTTTCTTTGGGCTTAAAGAAAACATATTTTCAAGAATATAACAATTTGCAATTTAAGTAGTAAGCCCTATTTATATTAATATTAGCTGACAACTTAGACCGGCGACCTAGAGTTTCTAAAAGAATGCATGCAGTTATATGCTTGTTTTAAGTTTATGGAAAATCCTTTTTTATGTCTAATTAAAGAACACTTGCTAAATGATGTGTGGAACAAGAGATAAGTCTAGTGAATGATAGTATTTCAAACCAGAACATTTAAAGCACTTAATAAGGATTTTTTGCTTGTTTTGATAAGTACTAAATGATCAAACTCCAAACAACCTCCCAATATTTTGCCAAAATGAATGTGTATTTGGGGACAGAACCCAGTCTTCACCACATGGCTGACTGCCAAGACTTTCTGCTGGAAAACCAGCCATTATTTTCTACTTACTACTGCACAGTAGGATGAATCCACCTATTTACAGCGTTGAGCCATAGCTTTTTATTTTACTGTTATCTTTTGTATTAGATATTCATGAGAATAAATTTTCTCTAGCTGTGTAGGTCATATTTCTCCCAAGACAAAACTGAAACATAATAGATGCATTTCTTTCCTAAAGCATCTTCAAAAAAATTGTAGTTTGTAGCAGGGATTTTTCTTGGAACTGAACACATTTATACGCTGCCATTGATATTGTAGGCACACGTTATCCAATTTCATTGCTGTACTACAGTAGGCAAGCAAACAAAAGTAAATTAGGGGGTAGGTTTGCATTCCTTCAGTATATCTGGAGTTTTAATGGAAAAAGAAAGTATTAAAGGTAATAATACATTGTAAATCAGTAATAATTGGAATCACAGGCATCTTTCAGAATGAAGTTAGGGAATCTGTCATTGTGCTGTGAAAGCAAGTTTCTCTCCAGGTTTGTTTTCTTCTTGAAATTTGTCTCAGTAATTCAAAACCAGGAAACTAACAATAATTTTCAATCTTAATGCCCTCCCTCTTTAACTGTTCCTAAAATCTTCTCATCTGAGGATGCTAAATCTTTTATATGTAGGATAGACCAAAAGAAAAGGTATATTCAGTGGTATGAGTGGTATGTTTGTCTTGACTGTTGAAAGTGTTTCAAGATTTGAAGAGAATAGTGTGAGTTCTTACATAAACCTTTCTCTGCATGCTGTACAGCTATCTAAAACATATTAAAACTTCTTATTCATTCCAGTACTACACTAAAGGAAACTAATAAATAAAAATGAATGTTGATGTAGATCATCATATGCTTTGAATGGAAGAACCTGTTAAATCTAAACACCTCTGCAACTGTTAGGTTTCACTAAGAGAATGTGTCTCTGTCTCCAGCCTGAAGGAAACCATAATTGTGTTTTGTTTTATTAAATATTAAACTATTACATACGAAGGAACTTGTTATGCTCAAAAAAATAATTAGCAATCACCTTAGCAAAGAGAATTTTCAGCGCCTCCCTAGCAATCTTCAGAATCTCAGGCTCTTTTAGTCTGCACCAACTAGTCTTAAATAACCCAGTCACTAAGAAACTGAGATGCCAGTGGGTCCTGTGTGCGGTATTTGTTTGGCCAGAACCTTCTGGTTCTCAGGAAATATCTCTGTGGTCAAACTAAGCCTGCACTGCCCGCCCTCAGCTTCCATCTCTGGGTGTGTATATCCAGCCTTTCCCATGCATTGGTCATTTGCCTATGTAATTGTAGATTATATCTGCAATTCACTGAGTTGCTGCAGCTGTAGACTGCCACAAGACAGTGGGGAGAGTGCAGAGGTGGCAGTTTTGGCTTAAATTGGTTTCTGCTGGTGTGGACCTGCACCTTGCCATTCTTTTCTATATAGGTTCATCTCTTCAGGAAGAAAGAGTTTCAAATATTGTAATCTGAGATTGTATAAACGGTAACTAATTAAGTCATAGACACACATCTATAAAATACTGTAAAAGGTTTGCGTAATAGAGTCATAGGACAGTTTGGGTTGGAGTGGACCTTAAAGATCACCTGGTTCCAACCCCCTGCCATGGGCAGGGACACCTTCCACTAGACCAGGTTGCTCAGAGCTCTATCCAACATGACCTTGAACACTTCCAGGAATGTGACATCTACAGCTTCTCTGGGTAACCTGTTCCAGCACCTCACCACCTCCACAGTAAAGAATTTCTTTCTAATATCTAATCTAAATCTACTCTCTTTCAGTTTGAAGCTATTCCTCCCTTGTCTTGTCATTACATGGTCTTGTAAATAGCCTCTCTCCATCTTTCTTGCAGGCTTCCTTTGGGTACTGGAAGGCTCCCCCCAAAGCCTTCTGTTTTACAGGCTGAAAAATCATGATTCTCTTAACCTTTTCTCATATGAAATGTGATACATCCCTCTAATCAACCTGGTGGCTCTCCTCTGGACTCACTCCAACAGGTCGATGTCCTCCTGTGCTAATGGATCCATCAAAAGAAAAAGTGCCACACAAGTCTTTAAACTCTGGGAAAAACACATGCTTTGAAATAGTACACATCCTTCTTTGAATCGATTTCCATGTAGGTATCAAAGTGAGGACCTCCCAAGAATGACTGTTAGGCTGGATAAAATATGCTCAGGGAGGACAGGGTGCTTAAAGGAGTTAAATGTTGTCACAGATTGTACTGATGAAAGTTGCAGAGAGAAGTGGTGTACATTTGAATAAATCAGCACATATGGGAACTGATATATATTAGTTTGGAGTGAACAGTGGAATTTCAGTGTGTTAGCTATCTCTTTTTATAGTAAATCCATTTTGGCATATTTTTAAGGTGACAGGAATTTACATCTTTTTCAAGTAAATTAGAATACGAAGAGACACCACTTTACCAGGTTGAGAAAGACAATAGAAAGAGGAAGGCAACCAATTACAAATCAGTGATTTCAAAGTGAATTCAGTGTAGGCTCTTAATTCAAGATGGTGAAGAGAAGAGCAAATAAAGCATCTCAGGTATCAAATAAGCAAGCCAGTCTGGCACAGCATTTAAAAGCACTGACGTGTGCTAGATGCATTTGGCTGACCTTTTGTTTATTTTCTAAGAACCTCACCTCAGAGAATAAGACTTACATTTCTGTGTGAATTATTTCTAGAGCAATTTCATTGTTACTTATTGTACATCATAGTATGAATTTTATACACATTTATACATTTAAAGAAAAGTAATTGTTACAGGTATTTTCCCTCTCAGCTGTCTTAGAGACTGTTGAACTTGAAGCCTTTTTATAGAATTCAGACTCAGAATGCATGGAGTAACTTGGAAGTGACCCTGGAAAATAAATTACTATTTTATAGAGTTTTTTATACATTTATGTTGTTTTGTTTCATTTAACATTATTGTTTTTATATACTAACTCATAAATGTGATTTTATAACCCTTATTTGTACTTTTATGCTATTTTGAATCCAACAGATTTATTTGCAATATTACTGGGTTTTTTTTGTATAGTTAGTGTTGTCTAATGAACTTATAAATACTTCATTCTACTAGAATTTTAATAATGCCATCTGTTCACTTGATGGAAAATGGCAAAGCGTATTGAAGCAACTACCTTTTTATTCTTGACAGCTGTATTTTTAAAGCTTAAGATTAAAGTTTCCAGGGTTTTTTCATTAACAGTGGCAATGAACAATATTGCAAACAAAAGGAATTTTTTTTTTTTTGCAAATCTTACTTTGTGATTTGCATGTATGATTTTTGTTATATGCGGTTTGTTTTTTTGATCTGTAATAAGCACTATTATTTTTTTCTTTTTACTGGAACTTGTTTTTTACCATGGCAGAAAGTAAAGTAATCCTAGAGAGGTAAAGTAAAGTACATCAGTAGAGTACATCACCATTAGTAGCATCTGATGTCTTTGTCTGAGCTGCTTGCTCATCCTAGCATCTCTGTCCCTCTCTCTCTGTATATCCTCCTTTTAAAACTCTGTTTTGAAGCTCTTTTCTTTGGCTCTTCTTTCCACTTTCAGTCTTGCTTTATTTAATTGTGTTAACACTTAACCACGAGCTTATTATGTAGTTATGAGGCTGTTCTCTTTGTCGTACTGTTTTGTGGTTTAATCTCACTCCTGCGATTATTTGCCGAAACAAGTGGCCTGATGTCTAGAAATGGTCAGATGCCCTAGTAGCTCCTGAATGAATTAGTCCTGCATGTAAAAATCAGATGGCTTTATATGTACGCCTGAGTAAACGTGAGACCCAAATGGATTAACTAACACAGCTTCAGTGTTCCTTAACTAGGTAGATGCAGAATGTAAAGAAGTGTCTAAGGAGCAGTTGTGTCACGGGGAGGTTTTTCCAAATTTCCCTTCCAGGTAGTTATATGACACTTGCTTATGTAAGAAATTCGTGTTGGTGTTGACAGAACTCTGTGGCAGGCCTGATGAAGGAAGTTGGGAAGAATGATGCTGCAACTGACAAATTATGAGATTCCTCCATCGTGACTGTTTCAAAACTACTTTGAAGGCATGGTGAGAAAGGACTTAGATTATGAATTACCCTTTTTATATTTGCAGGAATAGATTTCTCGCTTGGTTGCCTGCTCTCAGTATGTGATCATTAGTAGTTCTCTTAGATTGACAATTTGGGAGACAGACACAGCTCCTTATCCCAGCAGGTGGCAACTTCAGCCGTGCTGAAGAGGTACAGTTGGCTCTGGTTCCCTTTATTCCACCAACAGAAGTGGTGCTTCCACTTTCTCTTACTGCTGTGTTAGATGTAGTTTATTAGCTTCCCAGCTGATTTCTTTATATATTTTCTGAGTTCTTATTAGTATTTCAATTAATTTACCATCTGCATAGGATTTTGTTAGTTAAATTAAAAAAAAAGCACATGGAAGTAATTTTGTCTTGCATGAACACATCCAGTTCTTCATTTACTCTAAACTTGTACATCTGAATGTGCAGTTTACTTTTGGACATTTCTACATTTTTTTTCATTTTCCCTTGATATCTATCTGTCAGGTGGACTGTTGGCATAGAATACCTTCTGAAATTGCCAGTGTAATCTCTTCTCTGTATGGCTGTGTCTGAGGCGCATTTGCGTTGAAACCTCTAAAGATGGGGCGATTTCTGTCACCAAGTCTTTCTCATGTTCCTAATTAAGAT
Organism: Manacus vitellinus; assembly: GCF_001715985.3. Taxonomy (NCBI): domain Eukaryota; kingdom Metazoa; phylum Chordata; class Aves; order Passeriformes; family Pipridae; genus Manacus; species Manacus vitellinus. Next base: position 2,248,013 of record NW_021940517.1, on the reverse strand, counting down.
GCTGTGATTCACCTCCCTTGCTTATGGTTGAGTGTTTCAAGCAGCTAGATTATTATGATGGGATGACTACCTGTGTCTGATAGTACAGCCAGTCCTCTGTTCAAAGCCTGTGTCAAAATTTCTGTACTAAAAGTTGGTATGCAGTAGATTCACTGGCATAGTGGAGCATGAGGATGTGCTGGTAGGTATACTCAAAAATGCGAAAATAATCAGTCCACTGAGGACTGGGTCCTACCTTTAAATTTTTATAGCATCTCTTGGGGAACCACTCTGTATAAAAGGACTGAGTAATCTTGGTGCTGATGTGTCAAACTATTTAATGACAATAATTCCTGATGCATGTGGACTGTTAGGTGGCATGACTTTGTAATGTGTTCTGGTGCTGAAGTGTCTGATGTTGGCTGTCACAATATTCTTCAAGGTTTACATAAGACCAATCAGAGGTATATAAACAGAGCTTCATTGGGAACATTCTTGTTTTCAGCCAAGGACAACTTGTATTTGTCACACTTTTGTCTAGTTTTTTTAGTAAGCTCGCTGTTAAATAACCTTCATCAATTATTTCACATACTGCAGAGCCTTAATATCGTGTTATAGGATCACAAGTTGCTGAGTCCCCACAACTTAGTGAATTACCATTCTCAGTTCAGTAGTGGTAAATCAACATGCCTACTCATTGCTGGGGTATTTAACTTTCTTTCATTTCTAGGAATTGGGTACCAGACTTGTTTGGAGATTTTTTAAATCATAGTGCATGTATCCCTGCCTGAAAACTTTTCTAAGTCTGGCCTAGCATTTTTAATACTGCACCTGCTATTAGGGAGAGTTAAAATTTGGCACTTGTTGAAATGTCAGTATAAGAATACTGAACTCCACAACATCTTGGATTTTTTTGTTGTTGTTGTACAACAGCCAAAAAGATTTTTTTATTACTTTTTTCCTGTATAATTCTTGTGGATTATAGTTACCTGTCATTATAAAATCATTTTAGACTAAAACTGAGTAGTTCAGAAATTCAGAAGGTGCTGTCATTATCTTTCATAGAGAACTGTCTATAATTTTGTAGTTACATATTCTGTTCCTTTCCACTCACTGAAGTTATAATTTTATTTTTTTGACACTCTTCTCATTGCAAGCAAAATGTTTTGCTCACAGTCCTACTACTCATAAGTAGTAAATAGTTCAATCTTTTCTTAATTTCAATCTGTTCATCATGTTAGTGTAACATGTCATTTTTCAAAGACTCCAAAATCCTGAATTATCTGCACATCATTATTCTGTAACATTCAACAGAGTCACTGAGAGCTTGATTATGATTACTAAAAAATCGGCTGAAATATCCTGAAAGCAAGAAGGCTTGATTTGTAAATTTTATTCTGTTACTTTTTCTTCTTCATCTTGATTATTTTTGGCACTTTCTCAGTTTCTGTTTTCAGTCTTCTGAATAAAGTAAATAAAATACATCTCTAATACAAATGTATGCATATTGTAGTGACAATACAGTTTCTTCAGAGGGATTGAAATGATTCCCCTGACGTAAATATGTTTCACACTGGATCACTGCACCCTCCCATGTGGTAACCTATCATCTCAAGCTCTAATGATCCCTTACCCTTGTTGACGTTAGCAAACTTTTCCTCTGGGGTGCTTTCTTTTGTTTCTTTTGTCAGCTGGTTTAAAGAGAAGAAAACTGCTCAGTACTGATTTTTCTGCAAGATTTTGAGGATTTTACTGCTAAGTGCAGTAACATGACATTTGTTTTCAATGTAGTCAGAGGTGCAGAAAGAAGAAAATCAGATGGGCTGTAAAGCTTCTTGTCCTAATTTTGGTTCTCTGTAGCAGATAAACACTGGAATCTGAAAATTTTTAACAACTTCTAAAGAGTCTTATAGCTTCCAATTTTATTACATGGATATGTTTTTTTCGTAAAAAAAACTTTCCATGTTTCTATACAAAAAGAGGTGAGAATATAGTAGTCAAAAAGATAGGGATGAGAACAAAATAGAAATAATTAAAGGCAAAAAGTTTACTAAAAACATTGGTATCCGATGCTCTATTTCTACAGGGTAAGTGAAAGATTACATTTTTCCCAACATGTGTAAGATTATTATTTCTTGCTGTCACTGAGCCATATGCAGTATTTCCTACCCCAGAAGCTGACAACCTGCTGAAAGTTCTTGGCCTGTTTGGGCCTAAAAACCTTTGAAGCCTTGCTCCGTGCCAGGGGTGGGAACTTCATGTCACTGAGCTCTGTGATCCCATCCCTTGCCTCACTGGGCTTACAGTAGAATTTGGGCTGTATATGGACGTTGGGGAAGGAGGAGGAAGTGCCTTTCCTTAAAGTTCTTCAGGCAATTTATCAGTTGTGAAGAGATATTCCTGGACTAGGAATAAACAAGCCAAACCCAAGAGGCCCAGCAGGGTCTAGAAAGTATGCATGTCTTTAAAACATACAAATGTCTTGCAGTGGACAAGATCCAAGGGGTCCTCCCAGGTTATTGGAGCTTTGTAGGACCTACTTCAAGTCATGTTATGTTCTAATCATCTCCTTCAGCCCTGAATCACTGTACATAACAGAAATGCCATGACATTTAATACATAAAAGCATTTCTGGTTTCCAATGCATGCTGTAGCAGTTCTATTGATTTTAATGGAGTTGCTTAAGGTATATGTCTGAGTAGTATTTGAGCCAACAGAGATGTAATTTTTCTCTTCTCAGTGAAAACAGCTGCTGAACACAATAAAACTTCAAATTTTGTGCAGTATATTTGAAAGATGTTCAAAAGTGAAGGAACAACTCCATTCAAAAGTGAGAGGACAGATAGTACTCCAAAGCTAATGCTGTTTCTTAGATACATAGATTGCAGTAAATGTTAAGGATACCTTATACTTGGCAACCAGCAGGATTCTGGAACAGAAAAAAATAAGGAGAAAATCAAGTTTGGTTTTAAAAGAGTAATACTGAAATCGTGTTACTACTGGATGAGACTTCCTTCACCAAACGTGTTTGCAAGACCTGTAATTAATTTTAAAGAAAGCTGCCTATAACAATTAGTGCACTGAATGCCAAACAGAAATGCATATCAGAAAAGTGGTAGATGTAGGCAAAAAGGTATAGCTGTAAACTGGTCATATGAAAAAATGCTAAATTGTTATACATGCTCTTCAACCCATTGTCTTGTGGCTGCATTCTGGCAATAAACAATGGTGATTGTACCTCGTTGACTGATAAGATAGATGAGCTAATGTGTTTAACGCTCTCATCACTCAGCAGTGGTGTTGAATAGGATATGAAGTAATAGGTGAATTACCATATAAAACACAATCATAATCTTTCTTGGTATTTAAGTACACAGAACAAAGTGTAAGCCCAAGACCAGGGAGGAAGTGCAATACTGTTTTTCCAAAAGAGTTCCTGTGCTAAAACTAACTGGACATTCAAATTGTTGCTTCCTTGGTAAATGCATCAAAATATCATGTCTGAGATGTTAAAACTTGCTTTGCATTAAAGTTGTCTTTGTGACTACTCTGGCTTAGCATCTTGCAATTGTCAAAAGTTCATTTGCCTTTGTTTTGTTTTGTTTTTTAAAATGCATGCATAGAAATGCAAGTATGCAATGAGTTTTTTTTAATGTGCAAAATACAATCTGGGTTTTCTTTTTTATATTAAATGAACAATTGTGCAATTTAACACCCCTTCACACACACCCCAACAGAAAGAGCCTCAAACCAAACTAAACCTGGCCCCATTTATACTTTGCCAAATGACAAACTTCTGTGAATTTTTTTTCTGTCTGTTCCATTTCTTCTTTTCCTCTTCTTCCTATCTTGACTTGGTTTAGTATGGAAGCTTTCCCAGATGGATACTGTCTTTAATTACCATAGTGATTATTATGAATATCTGTAGTGTACTATGCAGTTGTTAATTAGAATTGTGTAAGTAGTAAAGTAGAATTGTATAGATAGTAAAACTGAGGTATTAAAGTATGTTAAATTGTAATTTTGTTCTTAAACCACAACTCTTATCATGGAACTCCCCTCATTCTTCAGTGCCTCCTCCTGATGCTGTGATCTCTGAAGAGAGCTTTTAAATAGTAATGTTTGCAACGTTGTCAAGATACAGGTGTAACTTTATTCTTGTGGTCTGAGATCGTTACCTGGTTTTGAAAGTTTAGAAATTGAACTATTTCTTGCACATTTAGTGTATTGAACCAGCTCACTGTGGGGTGGAATAACATCATTGCTGGTGCAGTAGTTTTGATATGCAAACTTAGTGTATGGAGATCACAGAACATGCCAAGTTGGAAGGGGGGAAGCCTTTGAAATGTAGTCCCCTTCCCTGCAGTTTCCCGTTTTTCCAGTTGTGGTATCAGTGTGTGTTTATGCTCAAATTACCAAGACATTAACACAATGGGGTTTATAGCAGGGTGCTCTGCTAGATTACTGATGCATGCCTAGTGCTTCTGGAAGACACCTCTTGCTCAAGTTATGTGCTCCCTTGAGTTACCACCATCACTCTGCTGTTGGCACACTACTCTGTGTGCATCAAGCCACACTGAGAATCATTGTGTTAAAAATACAGCTTGCAACAGCCTTGACTGAGCCATATAGCCAAGTTAATGTATGTGTGTATAGTGATTTCTTTCCAAGAATTCATCACTTTAATTTTGAAACTATTAAGAACAATGCCAGTATATTTAGAGGGTCAGAACTAAATAATATATGTTTCTTCTACTAGTCTGTGTTAGTAATGATATCAACTATCCCCAAAAATTAGCGTGTGAATGGCAATATACTATCAACAAACAGGATCGAGAGGGTGACACTTATTCATGTATCAAGGTTGATTGTATTTGATGTCTAAAGAAAAAGTGAACTCCAACTGAAAATTTCTAGTGGCTGGAGCATTTTTATGGTTTCATTCACAAACACTTGCATTCTCCCAGGTGTTTATTTCCATCCCTGTAGACACTAATATGACACTTTCTCTTATCTGACTGTTTTCCCATGCAAAATGCCATCATAAATGGGGACCTTTATATTCAAGCATATAATTTTTCTGTGAGATTTGGTTATATAGTAAGCTGCTATTTATCAATGTACTTAATATCTATGAATTTATTTTAATGGCTAATCTGTTTCTTTAAAAGCTTCATATTTTACAGGGATGGAACTTGATTTACAATCAAGAGATTGTACCTTTTAAACAAACTGAATTCATGGCTTTTAAATAAACAGAAGTATGCAAATTGAAGGTATTTTTCATAAATCCCCTGTTGCTTTCATATATTAACTAATCCTATACCTTGGCTATAATTTGTGGGAAAAGCTGCTATTCCAATGATTTTCCCTCTATTTAGCACACAGAAAGTAAGTTGTAAGGGAAGTATCATACTCTGTGCCATGGGTGCTAGCACTGGGGTGTGCATGCATCCAATCACTCGGTGTGTACCTTGACCTTAAAGACTGAACCTCCAGGAAGGCAATTTGATTCACTCCAGGTTCATGGGATCATCTTTCTTCCTTTGCTCTTGGGGGAAAAAAAAAGGTATGCTGTTTAGGCCTTTGGTTTCTTCTAATATGGAAAATTACTTTCTAGATCATTGTGTAGTAATATAACTTGTATCTAGATGGATTAACACAATATGTGTTACTTTTTTCCCCCTTCTCCGCCTCAGCTTTTGCTTTTCTTCTTCCCCTAAAAAAATCTTCCATTTTTCCCACCAGTTCATTTTCTCTGAATTGCAAATCTCATCTGTGGAGTTCTAATACCAAACTTCATAAACACTGTGTTTATCTTTCTTCTGAAAAAACGACACTGAAATTTTTTTTATGGTAGCTCAAATAGAGGTTATGTAGACTTTTATACTGTGTAGTAAGTCTTAGATTTCGTGCATTTAATCTGTCCTCTGTCTATCGTTGGAAATTGTAGTGGCAGTTATGTCTTGCAATGGTGGGACAGCCATAGAATTGTGATGGTAGTCATTTATATTAGATATATTACAATAAATTGATTTTGTTCCAGTAGAGGGAGATTACTAGAAATGCTGGTGACTCAGGTTTAATAACAAGCCAAACATAATCTAATACCCCTCTTACCCTGGAAAAATGTGAGGAAAAAAACCCCATCCTTTAAACAGAAAAGTATCACCACTGATTCAAGAAATGTTTGATGCATTGGTTACTGAAAACTGAGAGTATACTCCAGGGAAAGTGTCATGTCATCACTCTATTTTCTATTGTTCACATTTTCTGTCCCTCAGTGTCAGCAATCAGGTAGTGGGGAGATGGATTTTGAGTCTAGCTTTGGCTGTTCTTGTAATTGATATGTAGATTTGGTTCTTTCAGGCAGATAACATCACTGAATGTGGCAGAGTATGTGCTGCAACTTGCACTGCAAGCAACAGAACTACCTTAAATAGCTCAATTAAGTTTACATCTCTGTTCAGTGTGTGTAAATTACTGGTAGATCATTTGACTGGTGTTAAGAGGAGACTAATATTTCCTCATGGATTTGAAATACATTGTTTTTCTTGGCATCACTCAATTTTGAGGAGAAATCTGTATTACTATAGAGAGTTCTTTCATGAGAAATTATATACTAAATGTGTTTTCTAGAAAATGTTATTTTCTACTTTTATTGTTTAAAAGTTCATCTTAAATGGCAAGATATGAAGAGCCTTTGGCAAATATAGACATATGATATTTCTCTGTGAGATTAAATCTATTTGCTGACTTAATTTTGATTCTGAAGCATTGTAATTTGATTCCTAGGATCAAATAAAAGGTTACAAATAGTTCTCTTCATGTTTTCAGGAACAACTAACCAGCTGGAGGTTTGTAAAGGTGTGTTTAAGCTACTTCTGGTGTGGTTAAACTGAAAGTTGGAAACTCCTCCTGTAGCAGATGCGTTCTTGCTGTACAGCTGCTTTCCCTTTATTTTTGGAAATACTACTCAATGTTTGAGCTAGTGTTCTGCTATTGTATCTGTGTTTATTTAACTTATAAAAATGCACGAGAGTCTGCTTGCATTTGAAGAATAAAACATTATAGTGTAGATATATATATAAATATAAAATCTTGAAATCTCTTCTCTTTTAATGTGTTATGCCAGATCACATCAGTGCAGTTCTTCTGTTCTTATGGCTACAAGACTTTTTTCCCACATCCAAAAAATCAGCAGGAATAGCATCTTTGATCTTCAGAGTAGAAGGTCTAAGTCTGCTCATTAGCTTCTTTATATACCTAGGATGTTGGTGGCATATATTTGGTAGCAAAGGCTTTTACTTCTCAGACTATGCAGTATTAACAGTTGCTTTAATGAATTGGAATATAAATGTAGGATTTAGCTGGCCTGTGCCAATTTGCCTCTGACTTCTGAAATGTATGACATTTTTAATTTTTACTAGGTCAAGATAGAATTCATAAATACTTTATCCTAATTTTAATGAATTTTTAACTCAAGAATTTTTTAAAAGACTGTAAATGCAAGCCAGTCTCAGGATATTTCAGTCACTTTATTGAACCATGTTAGAAAAGTTTTGTAAAAAGATGCAAAAATTGTTTGAAATTTGTTATCTTATTCTTCATTCAGTCTAAAAACTTCCCAGAGTGTCTAATTGTTTGGTTTGTTTCCTTTTAGATGAATCAACTCCTAAAGAAGTCAGCAGGGTAAGTGCTACTCTCTATCCCCTCTAAAAAGTAGTGTAGTCTCTGAGGCCCTCAGTTCACTTGAGATGATTTTTACGTAGTCTCTGATCAAGCATAAGAGGAAACAAGGGAAGGAATATGCCCTATCTCCCCTTTTGAGATGTGGTGTGGTAGAAATGAGCTAAATTCTCTAATTTGAAATATTTTGCAGTGTTCTGTATGAAATGTAATGTAAAATCCTAAAAAAACATATTCAGTAATAAGTTCCCTACCCTAGCCTTATATCTGATTGACACTGTGTCCTGCAGAATATCTGTCCATGACTGATGACTAATTGCAGGAATCTGTTAGAAACAAGTGTCTTTGTTGGGAATGAGAAAAGGTCAGTACAGGACAATCTGTTGCCCTCAGATGGGTCCAGCCACCCTGAAGCACCCCGTGAGGTGGGGGAGCCACTTACAACTTTCTAAAGTGGAATCATAGTCCTGCTTTTTTCCACTTCTTGAATGAGTTGCATAAATTATTTCATGTTCCCAGGAGAAACATGGTAGTGTTAGACACATATTAAAAATAAGGCTGATTGAAAGACTGCAAAAGCTGGCTGAGTGGTCTTGCACTCAATAGAAGTCCTTTGAAGAATGTTAGAGTATGGAAGGAGTGGAGAACTCAGGCTGGTAGTGGAAACTCAGTTTGGTAACCCTGTAAGCGGAGGGCTGGCATAAGGGGAAACTGAAGTTCACCTCATATGTGACTATGAAAAGATATTAAATGTTATCTAAATTGGGTTTATTCATGCAGAAGTACTCCATATACATGATGTGCCATGGATTTATAAGGGTGTTGGGCATGTAGGTGAAAATTAATATGTTTTAGTAATTCATTAACTTGTAACATGATTTTTGTCCCTTAGTATTCAACTGCTATGACAGTTAAGTGAATACCTACCAGTGTAACCTAGGATTATTGTTATTAGTATATCTAAACATAATATTTTGATTTCAAAATAATGAAGGATCTGCCTAAAAATCTCAGAAGCTCTAGTTATGTATGTGGAAGAAAGTTCCTTTTCATTGTCATTAATTTGGTAAATAGATTATCATTTACCTAAAACTGTAAAATAATTATGAAACATATCTTGGTTACCACATTTGAGCGATTTAAGGCAAAGAAAGCAAGTTCTGGAACCCTGAACCCCCCCAGGTCTGCACTGCCAGTCACCTCTTCTGTCTTTTGGACCATCTGCTGGCAGCCATCTCAGCCCCTCAAAGTCATGTATAGTGGCTCTGAGTTTTCCAAAAGATAGATGGGCTGTCGCTTGAAGCCATGGAATCAGTGGTGTGCAGATGATACTTTAGATGTTCTGAAGTAAACATTTTCTCCCTTGTTTTTTTGAGCCATCAATCATTGTGCACTTGGTGTGTATACTCTGTTGCACTATTATTTGTTTTTTTTTCTTTTAAAGTACTTGAAGGCACTCAGTAATGTACCATGCTACAGATTAACAGTTTTGTTAATTTGTAGTATTTTTTAATAATGCCATATATAATAATGTAGACCATTGTATTACCTCCTCTTCCTTCAGCAGCAGCTTAAACAGATACCAGTTTAATTAAAATATAAACATAAGTTGTAATTTAAATTAGGAAAGGTTCTGTATATGAGTAATGTTTTTCAGACAAAAAGACATGTTCATGCTGACTGAAGAATTATGAGTTTTAAAGTCATTAAGTGTTACATTTTTAATTCCTGAAAAAGTTTGCAAGAAGTAGCTTGTATCATAGGGAAGAAAAAATTAAGGTTAGTGAAAGGGAATTTGGTGCAGAATTAAATCACTGTTGATTCAGAATATTATGTTAGCTAGAAAACAAGGTAGAAATATACTGAGAAAAATCTTTCATTACTGGAAGGAAATTTCAGTATTTTCAAGGGGTTTATGTTGCAGTTTTACTCTGAAAATTTAAGAAGTTTTGAAATAGAAGTTTTAAAATCCCATTGTTTAGGAACTACATTTTTAATATTTTGTCATTTTTAGCATCTTAGTGGAAAAATTAACATAAAGCAGCAATCTTGGCTATCAGCAGTACACTGCAAGTTTTCAAAACAAGGAGAGAGGAGAAAATAGAAGAAAACAGGAGAAAATGTCCACATATTTTAAACCTTGAGTTTTTTAGAGTAGAAAAGAAACTTCTCAAAATTTATTATTTTTGATTCTGGTCTACTAATGGCAATTTCCTCAATATTTCTGTGTTCAGAAGTTACATGTAAAGCTTTCGTAGTTTGACTTGACATTGCATCTGATGATTGGTGGTGGGGGGAAATTTCCTGATGCCTGTAAACTGCTTTTGGCATAAGAACAGCTCTGGTTACAAAATACCTCATGAGCATCTGTGACCAAACAGTGAACCTGTGAACTTTTTTCTGCATACTAAATTACAGTGTTTATGAAATATATGTAACTGGGGACAGAATCTCCTTTTCACATGATGTAGTATTGGGAACATCCTTGGAAATGCTGAGTTTCTTTTTTTTACTTATTGTGCAGATGTGTGTTGGCTGATCCTATCCATCCTAGCTACATAAGTGGTTTTCTGGGCAGAGGGATTTCAGAAACAAAACCAACTATTGAACTATTTTGATGAAGAAAATTTAAGCTAAATTTTATGCTGTGTTTTTTTGCTGTTTTGTCTGCAAAAGAAATGAAAAAAGAGGAGTGTGAGTTTGAGCACTAAGTGCATGTTTATCCATGTACATCCAAACTAAAGATGTAGTTCTTTGACAGCATTAGTGAAAACAGTGTGCATTGGAGACATGTTATTCTTTTCAGTTGGCAAAAATAACCCCATTCCTTCATGAACTATAGCCAGGATTTTTTGTTCTACGTGCTGCTAAGTTTCCCGTGATCACTGTGTGCTCTTTTGTACCTCAGATTCTGAAGTTTAAATGAAAATACTCAGTGTTCCTGATATGATCACAGCAAAATTAGCTGTTCATTTTGCTTAATAACTTTCCATTCCATGTTTATGTGAACAATACTTCCAGTGAAGCTGCGTTTTGGCAAGTACCTTTGCTTTGAAAACTCCGGTGATGCCAACAACAATTCACTTTGCAGAAGTTTACCATATAAACACCAGAAAATTGTTACCCAGGAAGTGACTAGCTCACTTACAGTACTTTATTCTTGGAAATAGGAATGATACTTTAATCCTCTCCTTTCCCCTTTTTGGACTTGAAGCTTTCGGCAGCTGCCTTGGCACCAGCGAGCACCCAGCACAGTATGTCACTGATAGTTACAGAATTAGCAAGTGTGTTTTCAGTAAATAGTTGCAGTAATTGCATGTATCTTCACTGTGAAACTGCTGATAAAAGTTTGGGTTCTTTATGACACGTTGGCAAAGCAAGCTCATTCCTTGTAGCATTTTCTTATTAAAGATTGGATTTAAATGTCTTCGCACAGTATCAGAACTGAGGACTGTGACAAATTAATCAAAAAGTTAGGGGAACTAGAAAAAAAATATATATAAGTATATGTATATTTAGTCTTTAGAAGTGTTGCAAATGGCATTGTCACGAGAAGAAGATGCTTGTATAAGCAGATTTCTTTAAAAAGAAAATCTTGTGTATACTGTGGTAGTGATAAGCAACAGTGGTAGGAAAATGAGGAAGTTTATTTTTAATTTTGTACATGGTGTCTTTAGAGTGCTTGCAAGTAAAGTATTAGGAGGGAATGTAGTTTTATAAAAAGCTTTTTAAAAACAGGAGCAATATTCAGCCTTGTCAAGTTAAAATGAAACTCATTATGCTGTTTTGTTATATAATCTGGAGAGATGATATAATTGAGATATTAATGTTTTATGAGCCCTACAGTTAATAACAGATTATATGGTTACTTTTATATAATCATAAGGTTCTTGTCTCACAAGTGAAGCTTTTGCTTTTTATTATGTATTTTTCCTATTACTAGTGAAGCAATTTATTTCAGTGTTACTATTTGGTAACATGCAAGGATCTGATGGAAAGATTAGAATTGGATACCAGTAAATGGGGGTTATGTGGCAAGAAACTTCTTCTAGGAAAGATATTCATTGTCTCTCTGAGGCTTGAAAATCAGCTGCATAAAAAGGCTGGCAAATGTGTGCTTTCAGAATTATTCAGTTCTTTCTGTTCAGAATGAGAGAGCTGGTTTACATCTTTTGTCTTAATAGGACCTGTCCTGCCAAATGTCATGTCATATTTTCCCTTTGCTTTTGTCGTGAAGGTGTTTGATGAGCAAACAAACAATTCATAAATACCTCTGTATGGTGTGGCAGTGCTAAACTTTATTTACCGTACAAGTCCTAACCCATGTCCTCTCCAGTCAAAACAAGAAGAATAGACGTCAGACAAATGCACTTAGAAGCAGTTTTCTCTGAGGCTATGTACAAGCATTAAAATTAATCACCTCAGCTAAGTCTGCTCTTTATAGTTTCTTGCTTTCCAGTATCCAAGTTTAAAGAAAACTGGTTACTGCAGCCAATCCCAGTTACCTCTTTTGATTTTTTGGAGCAAAGAGATTTTTCTGAGTTTCCTCTTCATGCTCATTGCTCCTCTGAAAGCCAGCTCTGCACTGTGAGCTTGCTTACCACACTCTTTCTACTTTTATTTTTCAATCGGAGGATTTGGCATCTTTTGGCTCAGCATTTTCACCTTAAAGGAAGCAAGCAGTTTTGTTAGCCTTTTCTAGGGTTGTTTTTTCTTGTATTTTTTAATTATTTTTTTTTTTAATGAAGTAAATGTCTCTATTTTAAGTTATTCAAATGTGCAGTATAGATGGGTTTTCACTTTTCATAGGATGTAGTTGTCTCTTAGTTATCTGTGCCCAAAAATAACAAACACCAGTTTCGGTGCAAGATGTGAACTAACTATCACTGCAGATAAACAATGCAAAATATTGCAGCTAGTGTGAAAGTACCAGGCCTACAAATGGTAGGAGGACAAAAGGTAGCAGTACATGTAAACATAAATAGCAAATATTTAGACAACCTAACTTACCACACATAAAAATGACCTGAATAAATTATATTTTTGGTTTAATTAAATAGATAGGCTTTTTTTTTTTCTACAACCATTCCTTTCTTTATACTGACTGGTCTTCAGAAATGCAATAACATCACTATAGCTAAAATACAATAATTTCTTACATTTAAAGTAAGTCACTATTGTGATACTTCTAGGTCTGGCCTTCTTTGTTTCTACACTAGATGTCTGAATACTCATTGCAGTAAAGTGCAATGACACATAGAATGAATATTTTAAGTAGTTTTAAACTAAATGTCTCTTACAAGCCTGCCTTTGCCTGCAAGGGACTGGATTTAGTCACTGATATGTTCCTCTCTAGTTATGCATTCCTTTGTGGGGAAGAAAGAAAAGAGAAGAAAAATTTAAGAATATTTTTCAGTTTAAATAAACCTGCTTATTATGTGGGCAAATAAAGTAATAGTGCCAAAATTCTTAAAGAACATATAGTATTTTGTTAGAAAAGATACAGTAATTGAGTATGGTTTGAATACTGGTTATCGTTCCAGAATATAAGTCAAGGAGGCACCTGGAAAATTATATAGAGCAAGTCTCTTGAATCAGGTGGTAAGTGTGAATCTGGGATTTTTCATAACGCTACATGAGGGAAGAGAAAGCTGATCTATTTCAACAAAAGGCATCAAACATTTTAGTTTGTTTATTTATTTTCATGACCACAATGCTTATTTTTAAGATGTACAGAAAAATTGCTGTCGGGAATTCTTTTTATATAATGTAAATATCATTGGCATTGAGAATTTAAGTATGTAACATCAGTCTTTCTATACTTCTGCTCAAGTTTGAGAATACCTGACATGAAATAGTTCAGACTGACATCGCAAATCAAATGTTAAGTAAATATTCAGACCATTAAGACTGCAAACAAATGCTCCTCTTTTTTTATTTGAAGGGTTTTTTTAGTTCATCTTTAACTGCGTTGGCCTTATGACTCTTGTTGCCAGGACTATAGTTTTATAGGAAAGAAAACTTGTGTTGGCTGTAAGTTTATCAGGAGATTTTGGTTGTTTTTAGTTCAGCAGTTGTCTATGTTCTGTAGTGTGCTTCACAGCGAAGAAAGAAGCTGTCAGTTTAAAGAGTTGACCAAAGAAGCTTGGGTACAGGTTGTTGTCACATTTTGAATCCTATGACTCTCATATTTGTGGTAAAATCCAGTCCCTGCCTAAGGACATTGTTTTGTGTAAAATGTTGTGCAGAATCCCTTGAATTCATTATCGGCAGGTCTTGATGCTACCATTGACAGATGAATTTAGGTGGTTTGAAGAAGCTGGTTGTCTGAAATACTAAGTGATGTAACCAGAGAGAGAATAGGTGTTTTAAACTCCTGTGTCTATATACAATGTCCTTGGCCTACGTACATCCTTTATTCTTAGTGATTTACCACCCTTCAACAACTGAGGCTCTCTACAAGAGCCTCTATTTGCCCCAACAGATCCTTTATTTTTTTGTTATTGTTCTTTCTTGCTTGCTCGCTCGCTTGTTTGCTTACATGTCTCAGATTAAATTTATGACCTCAGTTTCAAGTGTCCCTACGTCTATTCATGGTGTGGCCCCTCTGACATCTATAGAGTATGTTGCAATTGGATAGGGTAGCACTGAATACAACACGTATAACATTGGCTCACTCATTGCTAGTGTTCTTATTGCACGCTCCTGCCAGGCAGCCTGCACGATGGTGAGAGCCAGGCAGTGCCCCTCACCTCCCCACCTCCTGGCTCCTCTGGCATAGCCTAGGGGAAATCTGGGATAGCACTGGCTATGAAGATCCATACTTCGTATGGATCTTCCTGTGACTCTCACAGTTCTGAGGTTTTTTTCTTTTCCTCATCCGTTGAAATTCTGCATCCCCAAAAATACATCTGGCCAGCCCTCTCCACATTAAGTGGAATTTGCGCTCCTTGTTTATTCTAACTCTAGTCTGCAATAAGGTCATATGCTATGAGGTCTGTAAAAGGACCAGACTGTGTTGCAGAACCAGGCAATTGTTGATCTGGAGAAAGAACTCTGTAGTAGGAAGTAAGTCTTAAATAGAAACTTGCTCTTCTCATTGCTATTCAGGAGACATTTTAAGAAGATATAGAGGAAACAGATCAACTTCTGGATTATGCTGGCACTCATTGACCTTGTGCTTTTTGTTGCAGCAGAAGGACTTTTTTTCTAGAGAAGCATAAAATGCCCCTGGCACAGCTACCTTACAAACATCAAAGCATGGAAATTAAAGTTTGTTTCTGTTTGTCGTATATAAAATTTACTTTAGGTATTAAATTGTGTCCTTGAATATTAGTTTTTCCATGTGGCTTACTTGTTTAGAATGAATGCTTAAAATTCAACTCACTCTATGATATTTCAGTATCTTCTTTCATGTTTATGTTCTAAGAGTCCTTGTATAAGTGACAACATTATTCTTGCATTACCTGTCATGGGTTGTTGTTTTCTGTTGCACAGAAGACAATATTCAAAGACCACAATATTCTAAAGACAAAGAACCATAGAAATATTTTTATATAAATCCCATAAAACATCCATCTTTCATATTTATAAATTTTAACATGAATATTTATAACAGGATTTCCCTTCTTAATTGTTAGCTCATTTTTATAGCTTTAAAATATATATAGCTACTAGAAATATGATGCTGGTATGATAGTGCTAAACTAGTTTTTAATCCACTTGAATTATTTTACGTAACGTCACTGAAATTCCGAATTTTACGATAAATACACAAAAATAGTTGTAGCCACGCAAATAGAAGGAAATTAGCAATGAGAAGAATGAATTAAGGAAAAGTTGATGAGTTTGAACAATATAAATTGCAAACTGAACTACCATAGCAAATTAAGAAACAGTGCTTACTCCATACAATAGTGTTTATAGATATATAAGTACTCCTTTTCCATCAAGTGTGTATAATTTTTTTTGAGGAGTTACTTTCCTGAAATAAGTTTTATACCACATATGCACAAATCTGTGTTAGCAACCACAATGAATAGTGCTTGTACCAAGGTTTGCTGAGGACTTATTCAGTGTTTAAATACATGATTTCATAAAGACTATTGTGGCTTTTCAACCACATTGGTTATCGAATCTAAAATGCCTAGAACCAAATAAAAAAATCTCTTTCATTCTACTGTAATAAAAAGAAAACCATTTCATAGCATAATGAAGTAATTCGTTGTTGATGATTGATCTAAGTGATAGAAGTACTTAATTGTGAATCTGGACAAATTGTATTCATCTGGCCAATTATGGATCCACATATTGTCAGCAGCAGAAATCTGCCATTGTAACAACTACATGTATTACACAGCTACCATCGTTTTAGTAATGTAGATGCATGCAATGGTTTGCCCTGCTTACAAAACATTTGCAAGCATATGTTGCAGAGGTGAGCATCAAGGGCACATAGGTTGTTATGTAATTACCATGCACGCAAAACTACTGCTTGATTACAGGGAAAGCGCTGATTCTGCCACGGCCGTTATGCCAATGCGCTCGTTTTGATGATGCGTTCTCATAACGTATTAGCTTTAATCTTTGAAGATTTGATTTAAATCCTGACTGTTCATCACAAGTGAGGAGATATGTAGTCATTTCCAAGTTCTGAGAAGGCGTTATTCCACATGATAAAGGCTTTGTGCATGTGTGCATCATTACCTGTTGTTGCATTAGGGTATGTGGCTACACATACTTTTGCAGATGTGGGTTAACATGTATGAATAGTATAGAGTCTTGTTCACCATTTTCCTGTTATATGGCTACTTATGGCTATATCATAAGTATAAAAGCTACACTTTCATGAAACCATGCTATTGTTTTCTCCCTTTGAATAATCCAACAGTAGTAAATGTGGGACACAACAGAGGGCAGTCAATGGAAGCTTGCCAGCTGCCATATGGTGCTAATATTGGTGATGGCATGCTGTATTGTAAACTCAAGACTGGCAGCAGTTTATGCAATTATGCAGTGTGACCTTACATTACTGTCAAAATTCATAGTCATCACATCATTTTATAGAAAGAATTATTAAGTGTCAGGTTTGTTATACATTGAAAATATTTTGGACACCCTAGGTCTCAAATTTTCTAATACATCCATGTGGAGCAATAGATTAAGAAGGGGTCTTGGCAAAGATTGTATATTCTTGGGAGCCATTTTGAAGTCAAGATTGAGATCTGCTTAATTTAAAGAAATTGGGAATTCATATTATCCAGCAAGCACTTGGTTTTTTGTTTGTGGAGTTTTTTTTTATTTTCTGAGATGAAGCAGAAAAATGTATCCTAAATATATATATGGCTATATCCTCTGTATTCATGACATAATGTGTTGTATGTAGAAATGCATGAAAATAATAGAGGGAATAAAAGTTATAGCATGGAATATATTGTGTAAGTTATGTGCTTAATCCTGAAGGGCTGATAAATCTGGCAGTAAATGTGTATGTGTAGCATGACACCATCACGAGCAATAGCTCCACAGAAAGCAATCCTTGGCACTGAGTAAAGATTTATTATCCTGCCCAAAACTGGTAATGTGGTAACTGAAGAAAGTAATATGGTCAACTACTTATTGAACTCAGTGATGCAGTAAATTGCTTAAACTAAAAATTAAACTGGTGATGTTTAAACAAATTAAGGTTGATTGAAAGACTAAGACTTATTCTCCTGTTCCTTCATACTTCAGAGCCAAATTTAATATAGACTAGACTAATATAAACTACTAATGGAAAATGCCATGAATGTTCAGAGTGCCACAATCTACCCACCATTGCCATGTTTATGTGCATATATGTAACTCTGCTCAATATCTCTCTAGATCTTCTCTGTCTATAAATTTGGGTAAACCTGTACATGTGACACTTTAATGTGTCATGAATCTTTATTCAGTGCCAAGGATTGCTTTCTGTGAAACTATTGCTCGTGATGCTGTCATGCTACACATACACATTTACTGCCAGTTTTATCAGCCCTTCAGGACTTGGTTTCAGAACTCGGGAAATGGATAAACAAATGCAACTGGGCCCCTGAAGGGAAGCTGCGTCTCCTTTCCTGAGATTTTAACCATGTCATGCTGTTCCATCGTTCCAGCAACCAGAACCCCACGGCTCCTATCTAAGCATCCTAACTGATTTGTAATCTGCCAGCAGATTTGATTTGTGTCTGCCATTGTCAGTTGAAACAAATGCCTATGGAGCCACAGTAGCTAGCATGATTTCAGCTCGTGTGATTTTTGTCCTTCACTTTGTTGGTGTTAATGATTGCTGTATTTGAAACACTGAGCTCCCTGAGCTCCCACCTGAAAGCTCTGGTGCTTGGCACAGTTCTGTCTTTTGGCTCATGAATTTGAGGTGGAAGATGCTTGTTTCCTTTCATGGTGAATTGGGAGCTTAAAAGGAAGAAGTTGAAGTCTACTTACCTTATAATTTTCATATCTCTTAGTTTCTTCTTGAGACATTGTACATGACCCTGGCCCGGTTTAGGCAATTCATAATTGCTCAGTGGTGTTCTCAATACTCTTTAAACAAATGCACAAATGTCTAATGGAGCACAGTGTGGAATGCTGTGTCTCTTACTTAGCAGTGACCTTGTTCTTCAGCCAGCTGGATTAGGACAGTTCTGATTGACTCAGTATTGAAATCTTAACATATTATTTTTAATGAGTTTGTATGTTTAAAACCTGCAAATTACACCTGAGTTATTCTAAAATATTCTTCTCATCTTTGTTTCCATAGTACCAGGATACGAATATGCAAGGTGTAGTGTATGAATTGAACAGCTATATAGAACAGCGCCTGGATACAGGAGGAGATAACCAACTGCTTCTGTATGAGCTGAGCAGCATTATTAAAATAGGTAAGAAAAAGAATCAGATGTCTCTGAGCTGTTACTTAGGATCAGTGCACAGCACATTTCTTATGTGATTTAATTAATAAAGAAAGGTATGGAGGGATAACAGTGTTCTCATTGGATGTTCCCGCAGTATGAACTTACTTCACCTTCTGTCCCTCAGTGAATCCTTAACTGCACTTAAGTGAATGTCATCTTTGGAAACAGTTGCATAGCTAATTGTGAAATTAGAGTCTCCTGTTAAATGAGCCAAAGAATATTCTGTTCTGGTTATGATGGTGTTGCGATATCAATATTGAAAGTAAAAAAAAAAAAATCTACTGGCAATATCATTGCATACTGAAACTCCTTTTGAAACAAAACTGAAATGTTGCTGCAAGAAGGCATATCTTTTGTGTGATCTCAAACTAATTTGTTTAATTTTTTCCCTATCTGATGTAAATAACTTTTGTGGTAAGATAATAGTACATATGGTCAAAAGTTAAAAAAAAAACAAACAAAAACAAAAGTCTCAATAACAATAGAAGTGTAATTCAGCTTCTTTTTAACCAGAGTGGATATGCTCAGACTTTAATAGGAAGTATCACAGTAGCTTTGATAATATAACTTTCAGTCAGCTCTTTAAAAAGATTTTACTGTCCCTGCTACTTCATAATTTTGTAATGATGAATAATAGTTCTATTTTATACATATAATCTTTCAAGAGGACCACTTCTGTTTACTGGTTTTGCTTAAATTAGGATTTGGATATTGATGTCCAACTGACAGCAAATCAAACTGGATTTTATTAATACACAGCAAGAGAGAATTGACGAGACAAAGTGCTTATGTTTTACAATTGTTTTCCTTTTGTAAAGCAGATGAGGGGTTTTTTTATATATATATTTCCTTTACAGTGCTCATTTGCCTTGCAGCTCAAAATACATACTACAGCTGAAGGATTTAAAATCTGAATGCAAATTACCATGCCCTCAACTCTTACTGGTGTTGTGCAGTTAACAATGAGCAAGTAACTACACAGTGGGACTTTTTCCCTTTTGTCAAAGAAAAGAAGAAAGCCACTTGATTTGATTTCACACGAGTATAATTTCTCCCCTGGAAAGTACTAAATGGATTCTTGTGTTCATTCACAAAAAATAGGTACCAGATATGTTCTTTTACTGGTTAGAATGTTTAATAACTCTCGGAAAGACAAATACATGCTCAAAGTCTGTTGTGTAAAGTGAAAAACATTGTCTTCTATATCCTGTTCCAATTTTGAGAGTTTTCATTTGAGCAGTGATTTATGATGGTTGGTTGACTTTAAACTTTTGAGAGTTGAAGGAACTTCACTTTACTCTGTTTCCTAGAACAATCTGAATCTGGCAAAATTCTGACGACTATAAACTTTCTGGTTTATGTCAGTGTTTTTAATATGGGGGAGATGCAGAAAACAAACTGTTTGGAAACACATTTTTGTGGCAATATTTGCAACTCCTCATTTTCCTGTGCTTTTCTGTTTTAAGGCAGGGACAAATATTCCTTAACATTTATAACTACCTTTTATTTTAGTTGTGGAAATTATAATTGTATCTGGCTGATAATATTATTGTATTTTTATGTTAATTCTATACTGTTGTATGAATTAATTTGAATCTACAGACCTTAGGCTTTGGAGTATGAATAAGATATATAAAGAAGTTGTTTCTAAGGAACTTTTAGAATATAGTAAATAAAAATTGAGAAAAGAAGAATTATGTGTTAGTACCTCTAACTGTAGAGTCTGGAAAGTTTCAAGGGACACAGCAATTGACCTTAACCTTTAGAATTTTAGACATTTGTCCTAAATAGAATTGAATCTGTGGTTTCACCTCAGAGATATTTTTTAAGTTTGATTTACCCTTGTGAGTACAATTATTTATTTTGTTATTGCTTTGGCAGCTACAAAAGCTGATGGATTTGCACTGTATTTCCTGGGAGAATGCAATAATGTAAGTATACTGGATTAAGATGCTGCTTTTCTGAGACTTACAAGTGTTTTTTTCAATTTGATAATGATATTTTTATGTTCTTTTGCATGTCACTTAGCAGGAAATATTATCTGAGTGCTGAATTTTACATTTATCTTGTCTTTATTTCTGTAAATTAGATGTTTATGGAACATAGTGGTAATGAAAAAAATGTTCTCTGCTTTTAGATCCTTGGCCTTTTAATTTTTTTAAAAGATTTGGCAGTAGTGCTGTTATTTCTCTGACTGTAGCAGCTTAACTGATTTAGTCCCATTATTAATTGTCTTTAAGAAACAGAAATCTTAACTTGGATTTACTGTCAGCATAGCCTATTCTTTGCATCTAGTTGTCTCCAAGATGTTACCAGGTCTTCTGTTAATTGTCAGCTGCAACTTGATAGTGAGATAATGTAGATTTCAGATGTGGATTTTGGTTAGCATAAAATAAATGATACATTTAAAATTTATGAATTAAATTAGTTTCCGATGTAATATTTCAAATAACAGTGAATCCAATATTTGCTCTTTTTTTATTTGAACCTTGTTAGAATGCATTACATTTTTTCTGTCCAGATTAATTTGTACAGTTGCCATGATACAAGACTTTGTAGTTACTTTGAATGGCTATAAAAAGGGAAATGCAGTTTATTACTTCAGTCAGTTCCATCAACTAAAAAATCACAATTTGTCAGAAATTTTATGTCTTTCATTGGTTCAAGAAACAAGCAGTGACTAGAAAGGAAAATATGCTTCTCATTGTTTTTGTTTCCTCACTTTGCACAGCCAGTTTTAATAGTTTATTCTTGTATAGTCCATTAGCCAATTTCCTTTGCTCTTTATGAAATAATTGAATTCAGAAAAAAGGGTAAAAATTACATTTTCGAAATAATGGAAACAGGATTGAAGATGAACAAACCTGTTACCTGATGTCGAAGAAGGCCCATACAGAAATTTCCTATAAGAAATGGAAATGTGTTTTTGCATTTTTTTCATATGATTATTTAATAATAAAGATAATCTACTTTATTATTCAATAATTGTGTCTTCTATGAATGAGTTCTGTTAAGTATATAAGTAGCATATATTTTTAAATAACCTTTTCCCTCAGAAATATAATTTAAGAAACATGTTCTTCCTTTATGAATGCAATCTTTGGTTCTCATTAGTAGGTGTAAGCATCCATTGTCCTGGGTAGGGGGTAATGCAAACAGTCACTGAAAAGCTTCCTCCTGCTGTCATAGGCAAGAGCCTGCAGGAAGTGCAGCCATCCGTTCTGAATGCAGTGCTGGCCAGTTTGGATGCCAGTGCCTACCAGCTGAGCATGCTCATCTCTAAAAGCCTTGTAAAAGATTACAGTAAAAATAACTTTTTGGGCTGAGACCTGGAGAATTCTTACTATGGTGAGGTTTTTCCCTTTAGATTAGTGTGGCATAATATGGGATTACTCCAAGCCTTCTGATACCCTGAGGGCCTGGGTACTATATGACCTTCTACTTTTTCTTTTTTTTTTTTTTTTTAATACCCTATTAGGCAGATGAATCTATTTGCTTCCCAGTATCCCAGTATAACTCTTTCCTGAAAAAAGTTCCAGCCGCTGAAAACACACATTGACTTTATTAACCACTGCTATGCAGCTGCATCACCCAAAATGGAATGTTCTTCATGTAGTTATTATAGGGACTGATCCCAAGTCCTTTGAAGTTAGTGTGAGATTTTCCATTCACTTTAGTGGGCTTTGGGCCAGACTCGTGTTTGTAGTCTTGTAACTAAATGGTAATGCATTAGCCTACTTCTTATAAGAAATTGTCATTGGAAATTAAGTTAGATATCTCTTACCTCTTGAATATTAAATTTAAAAGATGCATCCAAGTGAGATTAGCCATTCCCCAGCAAATACCGGCAATGTGTTTTTATTTATTTTTATTAAATTTCTTTTTAAAATGAGAACAAAAAGACTGTGCATAGCAAAAGCAGAAATGAGCTAATTCTTTAAGCTGAAATTTCAAAACTTTTTTAAAAACCCTACGACTACCCTTGACAAAGTAGTTTCTGAATATCTATGACCATGTGTTGAAGAATTGCTTCTGCTTTCTGGTGACTTAATTTCTTGATGCTTGGTTTGTAACATAAATTTTGCAAGCTAAGCAAAATCCCTCCCCACCTCCCACACTTCTCCCCCAGGGAAATTTAACATTTGGCTTTTTGTTTGTTAGCTTGAAAAATAAAAATAAATTTTAATATAGTATTAATTATTAGGTAGAGTTTTGTAATATATGTAAATCTGCTTGTTATCCAGTTAGGAGTAGTGTATGACTTTTTGAAAATTAAGTATCGGGAGGGTATTGTGTAAGAATGGAGGAATCCTATTAACAAGCAGATAACTACTTTCTGCCTAATGGTTTTCTAATGTTTAGTGATGTGTGTTCTAACTATATTCTGCAAGGGAACTTAGGATCAAAACTGAAGCAAACGCATTAATTCTACTTCATTTCAGCTCCTGCTTTAAATATGTATGGGTATATTTTTGATTGGTTAAATAAATCCAAATTTGACTTGTGTTAATCTCAGCAAAGGAATGTTTTTGCTATATGAGATTTCCATAACTAACTTTAGTCTAGATTAAATAATGAGTTTCTAATTAGGATAGAAGATAATTTCCTTTTACAAAAATCCTATATATTTATAAAACTAAAATCAGTAAATGATTACTACATACTGTGTGCTATTATTTCTTAATATTGCTTTATCATTGCAAATTGCTTTTTTCATGGGTTACTAATGTGTTGTAAATCTTTCTTTGGCACAGTTTTTAATATGGGCAGCACTTTCTTTACATAAAAACTATATTAGAACTGAAAGAAAATTTTTTGTGATGTGAAGAAAAAACCTAGATTAGCCAGTCATTTTTGTTTTGCAAAATACAGATGATAGATACACTGGCCTTTAAAGGGTCACAATGTTTTAGAAAAAATTTCTTTGGCGTTAAACGGCACAAAAGAAAGTTTGTTAAAATACCTGTGCATATATGAAGTATCTTTGTGGCCTTATTTTCTTTCTCTCTATTGAAGTTTACAAACTATATTTTGACTTGTATTAGAGTTGGGTAACAGCATAATGGCAAGGTAACTTCTGACTGACAGTTCGGGTCGAATGCCTTCAGAATCCTTACTTGAGTGAATTTTCTTGAAATGGAAGATGGCACATCAATTGCAGATTACACTGTATTTCTTCGTGCAAGTATTACTCAGAATTGGTGCCCGAATGAGTGTGGCCAGTTCAGTTATTTTAGTAGCCTTCTGGTTTGTTCAAATTGCTTGGAAGCACTAGCACTCATTACCCTCCTTACTAAGAGAGTTCTGATTATATGATTCTGCTTTTCAAATGATTGCCCTCTAGCATGTAAGCACCACTGGCAAGCCCAGCTCCTTCTTTCCCTATAAAGTTGCCCTGAGTACAAGAATCTGATTTTGTCTATGCTATATATATAGTAGAACACACTACAAGGTACTTAGGTACTAAAAGCAATACAGTGTCCTCATCAGGGTCAAGTGATCTGACCAGATACTGCCTCTTGTCTTTGAACTTTTTCCATATCTAAGGAATTATCTTTGTCCATGGGTTACTGTAGTTATGCAAATAACATTATTTATTCTTAAGGTACATAACAGCCATTTTACAAATACTATATACTGGACAGCAGAAATGCTTCCAAATCAAACAGGAACGTTTCACAACTCCCCAGCAAACAACTTACCTTTGTTTAGGTTTTCTGTTTTATTCCTTATGGGGATGAATATATAGTTAATAATTCTCCTGTTAAGACCTTAATTAAATACCATCTTCAAACGTGACTGAAAGGATTTACTGAAATCCCCATATTGGAGAGTATGTGTGTAAATCAACTGCCTAAATATCATGCTACCTGGGCATGGATTTAAGCCCAGAAGCTGACATCTTTACAAGGCAATATGTCTAAAACACTTATCACAGCTAGAGAGTTTCTGATGTAGTATTATATTAACTGATTCTTCAGATACTTCTTGTCTATAGTTTTTACTTGTATGAGTAATTTGCCTCATGATTACATTGTGATTCCTATGTAAAGATCTATGATTTCGAATTTTAATAGGCATACACTTAAAGTAGTTTTTTTACTAGGTCTTATGTTACTTGGTTCCTGAAACTGCAAATTGTGTTGACAAACAGATTATCCTTGCTTCAGAGAGAAGTTTCCAATAGCTTTATTGTAAGAAATAATTATGTGAGGCCACAAATATGTGCACATACTCTGTGCTTCAGGGTGTATTTTATTAAGCCATTCTAATATTTCTAGCCATGCAGAAGTTGTTGCAGCTTGATGTGCAGTGCCACCTACTGAGTTTATGGAGTGGGTGATTTGAATTGTTAAGAACCCAGGAAAAAACATCTACTGCTTGATGTCTCAGGTTTTTGTACCAGGCTAAGGTGTATTTTGAATGTGTAGATATCTTCTCTGGAATTTGAGGCTTTTAAACACGTTTCCAGGCAAAAACCTTCTAGCTGCAAGTCAATTCAGAAAACTTTGGTCTTTTTCCTTGAATCGATTCTATCATGTATTCTTTTTATATAAGTGGAAGATATCTATTGCTTTCTTATTTGTTAGTGAATAGTTAGCAGAGAGTGAAAGTTGTTGATGAGTTACAGTGTCTGAGTTTGAGTTAATAAATTATCAAGCTGAAAGAAATAAGATAAATAACTGTCAAAATGTATTTTAGTGAAATTTTGATCTTTTTTCATTTAATATTCAGGTAAATGGATTTGTGGAATGTGGTTATGATGAATATAGAATCATAGAATATCCTGAGTTGGAAGAGACTAGGATCATCAAAGTCCGACTCCTGGCTCTGCACAGAGCCATCCAAAGAGTCACACTGTGTGACTGAGAACATTGTCCAAACACTTCCTGATCTCTACCAGGCTTAATGCTGTGACCATTTCCCTGGGAAGCCTGTTCCACTGCCCAACCACTCTCTGGGGGAAGAACCTTTTTCTAATATCCAACCTAAACCTCCCCTGATTCAACTTCATGTCATTCCCTTGTGTCCTGTCACTGGTCACCACAGAGAAGAGATCAGTGTCTGCCCCTCTGCTTTCCCCTGTGAGGAAGTTGTAGGCTGCAATGAGGTCTCCCCCTCAGTCTCCTCTTCTCTAGGCTGAACAGATCAAGTGACCTCAGCCGCTCCTTGTACTCTTCCCCTGTAGGCCCTTCACTATCTTTTTAGCTCTCTTTTGGACATTCTCTTAGAGATTTGTATTTTTCCTATACTGTGGCACCCAAAACTGCACACAATATTCAAGGTGAGGCCGCACCAGTGCAGAGCAGACTGGGACAATCCCCTCCCTCGACCAGCTGGTGATGCTTTGCCTGATGCCCCCCAGGACATGGTTGGCCCTCGTGGCTGCCAGGGCACTGCTGACTCATATTCAACTTGCCATCAACCAGAACCCCCAGGTCCCTTTCCATGGCACTGCTTTCCAGCATCTCGTTCCCCAGTCTCTGTGTACATTAATATATACTATAGGTAGAATGTAGAATTTTTTAGAAAACTATACAGAGACTAGTTGTTTGTGATTCACTATCAGAATCAGAGGTTGTTTTGCATAACTCTGCACTGATTTATCCAGATGTTTGGTTTTGCTCAATATATTCATTAATGCATGGATGAAGAAAGAATATAGAACTGCAGATGTCTTTGTAGGGATGGATTAGAATTCAAAATGGTCTTGGGAAAATGGTCAGAAGAAACCAGACAATGATTCAGCTAGGACAAGTGCTGGGCTTTCCATGGATTACCTCTCTCTGTGTAGGGCACCTGATGACTTTAGGAAAGATCCTGGGATTTGCAATGAATTTGAAGGTAAACATGAGTCAGCATTATCATTCCTGTATCAAAAAAATTACACTGTCATACGTAGCAGACAGAGAACTCTAGCCTTAGTGTAAAGCAGTTTTCCTGTTCCTCTGTCCACTACTAAGACCCCAAATGTAATAATATGGCTGGCTTAAGAACTGCACTTTAAAAAAGAAATAAAAATGGAGGAGATGAGGTGAGTTCAGGAGAGAGGAGGGAGAATGGTCAGGAAAGAAAAGAACTGATTTTACTTAGTCTAAAGAAAAGAAAGTTGAGGGATGAAGGTATGCCTGGATAAGGCAGAGAGGAAGGAAATAATCTCCATACCTACGGTGTGTAGGGCAAGAAGAAGTGTGCTTGAATTAGCATTGGGAACACTTCCTCAGTTGTGGCTGTACTGAAGCACCACAGTCTGTTGCCTGTGAAAGCTCCGGGATCCTCATCCCTGAAGGCGTGTTTGAGACATACTTGGTCAAACGTTTTTCAGAAAAATGCTTAGTTGACCATGCCTTAAAATGGAAGGCATGGAAGAGAGGTATATCAACTTGATTTTCTGTGTCAATGAACTGGTATAACTCTCGTGGTGTTTTTCAGTTGTGTAAATCAACTGGAAAATTTCCAGGAGTGAAGTGCAGTTAAAAATGAATACCATTCAGAAGGATGAAAACATAAAAAACCCCCAAACCCAACTGCTAATAGTTTTACAGCATATATGTGCATCGTCTTCATTTCACAAGTATCCGAGGTTAGTACATAATATGTAGGTTAAAAATGCAAATCTGTTAAGTACACTGTCAGTTATCATGAAGGAAATAGCTTTTTATAAACAATGGTGGTAGTTGCTGATGGGGTTTTTCCTTCTTTTATACCTGTGTGCTTCATGCAGTCAGATTGCTGCACTTGTGTTTAAACTCAGGACATGATTTTAAGATGGTAGTATTGGGATACTACTTCAAGCTATCCAGTTTATAAATCCAAGGTTTTGGGCTGTGAATGCTTTCCAAATTATTTCTGTTTGCTTGGTTGTCTTGGTCATCATTGCTTACTGTGATGAGCTTTATTCCTGCTAAAAAACCTGGCCTTAAAAAGGCCTAAAACAGCCTTTATAACTATCTATAGATAATTTTATCATGAGGCTGTGTGGTCTTACATTTGGGTTGTCCTTTACCAAGAGTAAAAATCTATTGGATGTGAGCAGCAAAAGCCATTAAGCTCACTTAATATCAGCTTGCTCAATTTCCATTTCTCTTTAATGTTTTGTTTGTTTTTTTTTTTTCCCCCAAGCATCAAATCACACAGCAATGCTTTAGTATTAAGGCTTTCATTTAATGTCAGTTGAATAATAAATTATTTTCCATAAAGCATTTTTAGGGCCAGTTTTATTAACAAATAATGCTGTGAAAGAAACTAGATCAGGATCCAGTCACCCAGACCACCAAAACAGTTTGTTAGTTGAATGCTTGTCACATGTGTACTTTAACCTTCATTCTAATCATTAAACCTGTTTCCTATCCAGACTTCTCTTCTGCAAAGAAATTTTAGAAAAATCAGTTTGTCAGTAAAATCAGTAAATGATTGTCATTTACTTAGTTATAAGAAGTTATAAAAAAAAAAAAGAAACAACAGTTTGTGAAATAATGGGCAATACATGTTTACTGTTTAAATCCAGCTGTGCCAAACTTGATACAGTTAGTTGAATGGTTTCTAGTCTTTGTGAGTTAGGATTTGGTGTTGTGCTGGATTCCAACATACTACACACCAGCAGCCACTAGAAAAATAGCACAATTATACCTGTTGTTGACCTCTTCATCAGAAGAGCCAAAGACTGAAATTGTTGAAAACTATAGGTACTTTCTTACTGCTGTGAGAATATCTGTCAGGAGTTGCTGAGGCTATTGAGTTATGACAGTTGTTGCTACTGCTAATGTTTTCTTTTACTGGGATTTTAATCTACTTCCTCTGTCAAGAATTAGATTTTCACTAGAAAAACCAACTGCGGGGCCAAGTTATGACAGCATGACAAGATGAACATCAGTAATTCTTCCTGTGCATACTCTTAGCTGTTAGAAATGAGGAGTAAAGAGGGTTTCTTCAGCCAGAGTAAGTGATTCAAGATAAATTACTTAATAATTTTACCAGACTGTGTGCATAGTATCAAGAAAAGAGCAACAAAAGCCATGGTATTATGATTTATTGAATATATACTGATTTTATTATGTATCTGAAAGCTGAGTTTGTAGGTTTATCTGTGAATTAAGAATGCTGAGTTTTTAGGTTTATCTGTGAATTAAGAATGCTTTCATGTTGATATCCCTCAAGAACTAATTACTGTGTACATCATTCTTCATTTCTGTAGACTGCAAGGCATTTTAAAAAGACATTAGAGAGAACAATAGGTTGCCTATACCTAGAATGCCTAAGAAATGTGAGTTATAGAATACAATCATAGAATCTTTTAGATTTGAAAATCCCTCTAAGATCACTAAGTCCAACCATGAACCTAACACCACCAAGACCAAAGGATGAATTTTGTAACATTTATCTGTGTTCATCAGTGTTTGAACCTTTGGTCATAATTTTTTTTGGACTTACTGTTTTGTTTCAGAACCTCTTACTCTCTGTGGTCATGATAGATCACTAGTGGATTCCAAACCACACTGTAACATCTGTCAAAATTAATATGGTTTTTTTTGGCTGTGGACTTTGTAAAAGTGAATTAAGAGATAAAACTAGGAGGGGAGCAATAATTTTGAAGATTTTAGGCCCAAGCAAACAATCTCTCCTGTCACAGATGGCAGAAAAGGAAGCACCCCATGTGCTCTGAGGTTTCAGTAAGGTATAGAACATTCCTAGTGTCAGAATTTGATGTTCCCCTGCCTACTACATTTAAAGAAAGAAGTCCATCACCATATAGAACTTGTTGGAAGAATATTGTTAATAGGGTAGTTGAGACTGATGGAGGTAAGGAGGTTCTGTCCTTGTCTGAAAGGAGGGGAAACAGATCAAAATAGGGAACTGCAAAGTTACATGGGCTACCAGGTGCCAGAATGCATGAACCTGGAAGCTTCCAAAAGATTCTCTCTCCAAACCAATATTTACTCTTTTGGTAGTTTATCAAACCCAGAGTGACTCTCCCATCTTAGTTGCCTTCTCTCTCATCATCAGTAGAGATATCTAATGCTCTTTCTACACTAGTTAACTTTTATTACTTAACTTTTGCCAGGAGAGAGACAGTGACATTGCAGTATTGGTAAAGAGCTATTTGTGTTTATCTGTTTCTTGATACTGACTTACAGGCTCACTGCAAGTGATTTTAGCAGCAAAAGAGTCTGTGAGCAGCACACAAGTGCCCTACTGTTTCCTTGGCCTTTTCCTTTTACTGCTTTATGAGTTATTGGTACAGTACTTGGGAAATCATGGGGTTTAATATTCTCATATTTCCTTTTTTATTGACTATATATTGTTTAAGTTGTGGATAAAAATGCCCTGGTTCCTCATTTTGATTATTTATCACTGTTCAGTATCATGACCAGAAACACAAACTGTTAGTCCTTTTTTTTGAAGTAAAATATTCAAACCAACTGAGAAAATGCAAGTAATTTGAAAGGACCAAATCTATCCATTTCTTCACTTACTAGTGAAACTGTATACAATATATCTGATGTGGGTATGGGAGCACTTCTAATTACACTTAGAGCTAGTGAAAAATTGTTTGAATGTACATTTTCAACTTAAAAGAATGCTGGAGTCATTCATAGTTAGAAGAGAGTAGTAATATTTTTATTTTCTTAGAAGTATTATCTTAAAGAAAAGAAAAAACGAAAAGTGAGCTGGATAGGTGATGTGAAAAACCTGGTGGCTTTGGATGATGATAATTTTAGAGACTCCCTTAAAGCTATATCTGTGGGGTGCCTCAGAGATTATTACAATAACATGCCATAGTAGAGCAGAGCACAGCTTACTACATTGTTTGTCTGACCTTGCCATTGATGGCTTCTAGGATTCAAAAGCTTTGTTAACAAAACTCAAAAAAACCTCAAGATATTTCCACATCCTTAATTGGCAATAAATATTTTAATTCATTCAGATTTAAATTGACCATATACGGAATGTATCAACAGTCATGACATTTGATCAGCTGTATGTATAAGATGAGAGTGTATGCCATCAGAGTGGAATGGTAGAAGCTTATGGACTAATTACAGCTTATGAGAAAATTTGCCTTTCTTTTTAATAGTGCTGCATTGTCAGGATAAGACTGTCAATTGTTCTGTACAGTTATACTTTTCTACCTGTATAGTAAGGAAGAATAGTGACAAATTTAGAACCTACTAGGTAGTTTGAAGAATTTTTTGATCACTGAGCCCTAAGCAGTGGGGTTTGCAGCTTCTCATAAGAAGCAGAATGGGATTGCTTCTGCAAAACTCTTTTAATCGCTGGAAGTAAAATAATGTTCACAAGCTTTTTCAAATATAGGGAAGCTTTTTCAAAGCAGTACTTCATGGTGATAGCAACAGAGGAGTTTACCAGCCAAACTGATACACCAGGACACAGGAAAGACTGCTGGTGTACTTCATGGTGTCAACACAGGTTTTTGGCCATTAAAGATTTAGTGAAGGCATTTTCTGAAGTAAAATATGTATATGTGGAAGAAATGAGTTGTTTTCTGATGGAAGTGGCTGTTTGGTTTTCTGTCCCTTTTTCTTGTATTCTGTTTTGAGAAACTCTTTCTGAGAAGGGAAAGATTTGTGTATTGTTTTGCATTTAGTGATGGGCATGACTCAGGAGAGGAGTGTTGAAAAGCACATTTTATACATATAATTTAAATAACACATTTACTTTGCTAATCATTATGCACTGCTACCTTGGCAAAAAGAATAAAATATGTCTTAAAAAAAAAAAGTAAGAAGAACGGTGTGGATAAAAGTGCTATTAATCTTTGAAGAATTCAGCTTTGGTCTCCTATGTCTTGTTGATTTACTTTGACTCATTCCACTACTTGGACTACCTAAATTGGAATTTAAACATTGTGTTGCATCTCCAAGTTTTACATTACTCTTCAATAGGAACCACCTTTTCAGTTTGGAATGTGTTATAGTGTTACTATAAAAGTACTTTTAAAATAGTAAATCTTTTTTTCCTATAAGCATATAGTATAGCACATCAAACATTTGTGAAGATATGTATTTCAGTATTTCTATGCCATTTATATTTTACTACTTTCTTTGATTTTTTTTAAAAAATCACTTTATACCAAAACGCTGATTTAAATAAGTAATGATCTGTGGTTTCTTCAGTTTTATTAGAATAATGTACTTTTTCAGATCATGGTGTGCTTTTTTTGGATATATTATGTACAATGTTCTTTTTAATTTATTTGTGTTCATGTAAAAACATGAGCTGAAGCTTGTGAAGACAAGTTACTGTGAAACTAAGTTTTCTTTTAGAAATTATATGTGTCTTTATTAGATTACAAGAAAGCGAGAATAAATGGAGCTTTTTGTTCCAGCAAAATAAGCGGGCTTGTTCTGGCAGATTCAGTGTATTGATTTCATAATGTTTTTTGATTGTTTGGGTGTTGCCCTTTATTTTTTTTGTATTAAATACTTGTAATTCATATGGAAAGTAAGCATTCCAACTTTTCCAGTGTCTGTCATTGCTAAAGGCCACACTTCAAAGAAGCTGTAAGCATAAATGGGTTTGAAAAATAAGGTTAAGGATTAGTACAAGAATAAACAAAATATTTCAATATTTCATCTACTTGGATCATAATGCAAGACATCAAACTGGAGTAAATGTTCATATTCAGCAGAGCTAGTCCATGGAAGAAGTACCTTTCCTTCCAACTGATTAAGTCACTTCTCTGTGCTAAAATAGTTTGTGGCAACTCTATTTTCTCTTTTAAGACAGTTTAATTTTCAGCTGTATCACAATATTAACAAATTAATTATTGGATGGAAAACTCACTTCCTTGTCTTGCTGAGCTTTTTGAGACTGACTGACTTACTGCTTAAGAACACGACAAATAGTTATTGGTTTTGTCAGAATCTTGGGTATTTTTCTTTTGAACTCACTAAATACACTCTGTCGGACTACTGATTCTTCTTGGATAGGCTTTCCTCTGGTTTTGGCTATGAATTCCATACTTTTTCATCTACCATGTGTTTTCCCCCCAGCATGAAGTTCAACTTTCTCCTTTTAAAATGCTGTTAATCCATTACAGCTAAATCCATTACACCTTCCTCACTGGAGGAATACCTGCATTATATTTCATCTTCTTAGTTTGTGAACATTTTAGTGTGGGGTTTTTTTGGAATTGTTTAGTATATTTTATAATGTGCTGTGCATATTTGCATAATAAACAAAGGATAATTACGAGAGGATGCACCTCATATCATCACATTGTTTTCTACAGCTGACAGTAGATGCTGAATTTCAGATGCAAATTCTACCTTTAGTATTTCATGCTAAAAAACAGCCCTAATGAAAGCAAAGTATAATAGTAAAATTAATCAGCACAAAGCAGTGGCACAACCTGTGGCCATTCTTACCAGGAATATTAGTAACACATTGTGTGGTGGCAGTGTCATCTCTCTGTGGTATTACATAAACAAGATAAACAAGAAATTCAAATATTATCTCTACCTTTTGAGTATTTTCTATTGAAATAGATAAGTATATACTAGACAAAAAAAAAAATAAAACTAATCTGTCTCTTACGAGGCAATGTTTTCATCTGTGAGTCTTTATGCTGTGTACTTGTGTTCAAAGTAAATGCAATCCTACCCTGGTATAAATGGTAACTGACTCCAGTCGTCCACTGTTATCCACTGGAGTTATCCAGGAGTTATCCACTGTCAGAATGGCGACTTCAGAGTGGGATTTGCTTAGATTTCAGAAGAATTTAGTTGAGTTTATTCAACTATTTTTCATTGTCAAAAACCGTGTTTCTCTATATTATCTACTTTATTCACTCTTTACACAGGCAGCACAGTAACTGTGAAAATAACCATGCTTTCTAATTGAAGTTTGTTTTTTTTTCTTTCTCTTTTTTCCTTCTAACTAGAGTCTGTGTATATTTACACCACCAGGAGCTAAAGAAGGACAACCACGACTCATTCCTGCAGGCCCCATAGCACATGGCACTACAGTATCTGCTTATGTAGCCAGATCCAGAAAAACGTTGTTAGTAGAAGATATTCTGGGGGTAAAAAGCTTTCTGTCTTTAATGAGATGAGTGGAGTATGTTCTTAGAATGAATGTTTTGGTGTTGAAATGTTTATTGAGATGAATTTATAATGATAGGATTTACATCTGTCTTGCTATCAAGAAAATAAATTTGAGTTTGGATTAGCTGATGCAATAATTTAAGGATTTTTCATTTATTTCTAAATATAAAGGGGTTTTTTGTTTGGGTTTTGATTTGGGTTATTTTAACAGATAAAAGAAGTAATTGGATCATAGTCACTTGGAGACAAAAAAACCCTGCCAGCCAAAACTCCTGTCCTCCTGTTCTTGAAATACTAACCCCAAACAAGAAGACTTTCATATAGTCAATCAAAGTAATTTGATTTTAATGCAGGACTCACACTCACAAGAATGTCAGTTAGAATTCTGGTTATTGGGCAGGATTTTTATCTCTGCATACTCTGAGGTAAAGCTAGAATGCTTGTAGTGCCAGTAGATCTATATGAAAGATTCATTAATGTAACTGATATCAAAATTCAGGCCTTTATCTGTAACAGGAGTCAGAAATTCCCAAGATGATATTCTCATAATTCTTGGCACTCTGTATGTCTGTCTTTTTTTTTTTTTAAAAAAACTTCATTCTCTAGTTCCATTTATGCAATTGTTTGAAGCTGATATTTCAACTGTACTTTGTGAGAGCACTTTATGATTAGCTGGTTATAAGAACACCAAGGAACTTTACATTCTCTTATCTCTTCAGTGTTTCCTATCCTTACAAGTTCTGTTCAGAATAATGAACTTTGGATACTGTGGACAAAATTGGACATTGTTGTCTCTATTTTTAAAATTGGTTGTTAAAAATGTATGACTTTTGTTGGGCAAACCTGGGCTATAAATGAAATACCAGATGCCTAATGTGAGTACACTTAAACAGAGCCACAAAACCAAAATGCAGAAGCTGCTGTCCCTGTAGTATCAGTCCGTGCTTTCTATACACCCTGGACTATAAAGATTTTATGTGTTGGTATGTTTTTTCAGTCACATAGGGTTTAAATTGTTACTGGTAATTTCCAATAATATCATGATATCCTTGTATAAAAAGGCTGTATGTTTCATTTTGATTTTACATTCACAATAAAATCAGGGTGTTAGCAAGGAGGAGTTTTGAACTTTTTTGTTGGTTTAATATCAGTGGATCATTGACCAAACAAGAAGGTTCATTTTGGTGACATGGTTTGCCTTCATGTGATTTTAGGAGCTTCTCAACAGCAAGAGGGAAGCCAATGCAGGTAGACTTGCCAGCTCTTTTTTGTGGGAGGACAGAATTAAAACGTGGAAGCAGAAGGCTCATGTTTCAAAGTGGTTCTCACTCTTTTGTCTGTCATTTGTTCAAATTGATTGTCATCTTAGTAATTAAGGCAGAGATTATTTGCTGGTTTTTTTGAGAAATGAGAGGTTATGATTGGCCTAGAAGTGGTGTCTGTCTTGCCTAAGCACAGCCTGCAGGGAACATCTGGAATGAATCAAGTGCTGAAGGACTGATGTGCAAAGAAGTGGGTCTTGCGTACGTAACGCTGGCTAGTTATTGCTTCACTAACTGTAACATCCACGTGGTTTCTAAGGTCTTTGTGAGTTTTCCTACATGGCAAAGTGAAGCTATAAAGCCTTAGACATTCCCTACGTAGACTGAAAGTTATGTATTTGGGCCTTTTATAGCAGCTGGTAGGATTACTGTGATATTTGTTTCTGTAACTTTTGCACTGGTTTATTCAGGATGTATAAGCATAATTTTTTTTAGCATAATTTTTTATGCAAACTTTTTTGGGAACACATTTTCCTCCTAGGGAGTTGGTTCAGGATTATAACTGTATAACCTAAAGCCTTAATCTCAGGTTTCAGTTTTTGTTCTCTTGCAAGCACTGCTGTCTGCTCAGTAACACTGAAATTTGAGCAGTCCACTTTGTGATTACAAGTGCTTTGGGGTTTTTCAGGACGAAAAGTTGGTGATGGGATAGAGTTGTTTGTTTGGGGTTTTTATTTAATCTGGACTGGCATTAGCAATGAAGTGCTGGCTTTGCTGTCTGTGAGGTTAGAGAAAAAAGAATTATAAAAAGAAGGTATAATATCACAGCTAACTCTGACTTTACATCAATAAGGTTATCGGTAAATCCAAATTAATGCCAAGACTTTTAAATCGCATTTTTTTAGTAGGTGTCTTAATACTATGTGTAAGTTATACTGAGAGATCAGGGTTCTTTAATTTTTATTTATTTTATAATTTTCCTGCAGTATGTCTTTCCTGTTAATGTTATGATATTTACATTTTATCAGATTATGTTTATGTTTTCTAGGATGAGCGATTTCCCAAAGGTACTGGACTGGAATCAGGGACCCGTATCCAATCTGTTCTTTGTTTGCCAATTGTCACTGCAATTGGTGACCTGATTGGTATCCTGGAGCTTTACCGTCACTGGGGCAAAGAAGCCTTCCACCATAGTCACCAAGAGGTGAGCTCACGCGCAGCCTTTGCCCACTTCCCCACGATGGTCAGCACTTCTCCACCCTAAACTTCCTCCTCTCATTCTCTCATATGTTTTTACCTTTTTCATGATTGATTTCTGTTCTTATTGAAAAAAAAAAAGTAGGTACTGATTTATATTTTCAGTCAGAGCAGGTAAAATATACAAGTACAAGGCATATCAAGAATTTTGCCTTGTTTTCTTTTGTGGAAAAACAGATTCAAGATTTCTCTACCTATTATAAACTGTAATACAGAGTTATTAGAGAAATCAGTGCAGAGCAGGTGAATGAAATGAAAGTGTAAATCAAATGTCAAAAAACAAAATCACTTTATAAATAAAAAAAGGAACTACTGAGTTACCCTGAGTCTCAACTTCAGCTCTCCAGTAAAGTTTTATTTTACAGTGTGGTAAGATTTTAAAATTTATTTCAGTTTTCTTTTTTTGGTGTGACTTCTTAAGGAATGAGTATAATGTTGCAACATTGTAGCAACAGTATAGCAAGTCTCAATGTGGGGTCTCACAGGAGGGGAAAGTGGTTTTTTTTAAAAACGAAAGTGAAGCAAAAGAAATTTCTGGTATTTTTCATTCCCATTCTTACATCCACACACTCTCGGGCACCAAGATGTGTGTGTCTAGGTGGTATTTCCACAAGTCATGCACAGAGACATGAGTATCCAGGTAGTCCCCACAGAATTCTTTGCAACAGGAGGACAAGGGATGCTGTCTTCTGAGCCCTTATGTCTCCTGGTTTCTCTCTAGGTTGACAACCAAGGTTTTTGGCCGGCCTTTTCTTTACCCTATAGGAGCTGATAGCTTTTATCTCTCTAACCTGTCCCATCTCTGCGAGTTGTCAAGATTTACTCACTTACACTTTGTCTCCTGACTTAGATTTCCTTAGAAACTGTGTGTAGAAGTGCTGGTACCTAGATGACCTGTCAATCTAGGTGCCACTTGTAAAGCTTTCTTCTGCATTTTTTTTTTCCTTGTGATGGTTCCCCATCCAGATATTCCCATTCATAACCATCTTCCCCTTTCCATGACTGTTCTACGTGCTTTATTGTATTCTTGTAAGGCCTGTGTAGCTACGTTGTCCATACATGTCCATTTGTCAATCCAAAGTTATGAGTTGTTAGCAAAATACAAATGAATTTGAAAATGGAGCAGATGATGTAAAGGCTATCGCTTTATTAAACACGTTAGAACTGCATCTTAGCTCTCATGTCTGGGTGAGGATCCTTGTTATGTCCCATCTAAACATTAAGATGTCTCTCGTATAAAGGTGTTATGTACCATTCGTTTCTCTCTGTACCCTCCCCCAGGGAAGAGGCTCTGAACACAGAGGTTAGGACAAAACAGAGTGAATTCTAGCCGGGTGTGTTGTCTCCGTAGTGGTCGAGATGCAGTGTGGAGGAGTTTAGCTGTACTGAACGGGAACTATTTGTGTGAAAAAGACAGAAGTATGCAGGCAAGAGATACTAAAACTAGTCCTCTCAAAGAAGGAAAACAACAGCAATATTTGTTAATTGTGTATTTTGTTTATCAGTAAGCTAAGTAGCCTAGCATTCATTTGATGCTTATATATGTATTAGTTGGGCAGTCAGTGTCACTTCAGGTTGGTGCCACACCTTGTGTTTTTTCACCAGTAGGTAGAGGTTGTGCTAGAGGCTGGATTAGTATGGTGGCACCAATGTCCTTACTCAGAGAATAAAGAAGAGACATTCATGCAAAACCAGGCTTCATTAATTCTGCTGCTTACATACAATGTATTTATTTTTTAAAATTTTCCTGTTACATTAATCAGTTTACAATTCAGGTAGGTCTCAGACATGCATTGTTCTGTGAAAATATGCATATTTTATGTTATACGAAATACCTTCTGTATTCATACACTGAAGTTCATGAATGTTCTAGTTGGAACTGGCTGCTAAATAAGGGTATTTTATTACTAAATTAAAAATATTTTAAGGTCACTTTCTGAGTGTTCTAAAGCATTCTTTTCATTTTCAGGTTTCAGAAAGCCTTTGGATACTATTAGCAGTTTTTATAAAATGTGTACAAAGTGTTCTGTTTAAAAATATAAAATTATAAAAAAGTACCTTAGGAGGGTATGCAGAAGCTGACCTTCTGTGTTTCTGTTCTCTGTGTTCCTATAAAGCTCCTGTGTTTCAAGGACAAGAGATTATGCATGGTAGCACA
This sequence comes from Manacus vitellinus, assembly GCF_001715985.3. Lineage (NCBI taxonomy): Eukaryota > Metazoa > Chordata > Aves > Passeriformes > Pipridae > Manacus > Manacus vitellinus. The sequence goes on along the minus strand of NW_021940517.1, from coordinate 2,209,666 downwards.
TCATAGTTAACTGCAGTTTACATGATATTTCTTTGAAATGTTGCCTGGAAACTGTCATACTTAAAACACTAGTCTTGAGCTGAGGGATCAGGTCTGGTTCTTCTGCCACCAAAACTGTAATGAGAGAAACAGTGCCTGTTTAGAGCTGGAAGTAGCTATTGCTGAAGAGATACAGACCCAGAAAGCTGTTAAGGGATATTTAATTTCTGTGGCAGATGCTTTTCAACAGTGTAATTTTTAAAGCGTTTGGCTTATGGGATGTTTGTTTTGATGTTGTGTTTTTGAGTTGATGGGCTCCCAATCCTGCTTCTGAAGAGCATTGGTAAGCTCTAAAATTGACACACTTGCAAGCATACTGATATGTTCACAAAATACCTGTCTTCCCACAAATTGTTAATGCCTGCCTGTCTAAAACAGCTCAGTCAATTTACATCACAGCTAGACAGAGAAAACCAGCATGTACCTGATGTGCAGTTTTCAAGGTTACTTCAGAGCTAATTACTTCTCTTTTGTTGCAGGTTGCAACAGCAAATCTTGCATGGGCTTCAGTAGCAATACATCAAGTCCAAGTAAGTGTGAGTGGTTTTTCATTTTTTCATTGTGTGTCCCGTCTGCCAGAATTTGATTATTAGCAACATGGATTATGATCCAATTTTAGTGGAGATCACTGCTAAAACATCGATTCAAGCAGCTTTCCTGAATCTGGGAAAAGTATGCTAACATTTTTGATGTTCATTGAGCTAGTTTTCCTCAGTTGCAATTATGCATAAAATATTAAACAGTTTTTGTACTAAAGTAGAAAAATTTTAACAAAGTAGGTAAATACTAGTTAAAGCAGATTTATAACAACTTTGCAGGGTTTTTTTTTCTTGTAAGAATACAACTGCTAGACTAACTGTTTGCTTTCCTTCTCCTTTGGTATTCAGTTTAAAATTATTAGGTGTTGCTAGAAAAGCCTATTTTAAGCCACCCTCGCTAGCTGCTTCATAGTCCTGTAACTACTGCCACTAAGGATGCTTCATGCTGTCCCTAGCTGGGTGCCTAATGGAGCTTCACACAGCGTCAAAGCTGCTCTAGCAAACCCCAGCAGCTTTGCTAATAGGTTTTGTTACTCCAGATAGCAGAAGATGGTAACACTGAAACTAAACATATTCTGTCAACTCAGGGAAGATGCTAAAATAGATTCTTCTTCCATCAACTCACAGGAGGAAGTTTGTGACGTTCTTTTTTTCAAGGTGTCTTTCATACGGTTGTCGGAAGACTTGCAGAAAGCTTTCTGCTTTTCTTTTCTAGATTTTAATGTTTGCTGCCTTGGTACTGAAAGTCACTGATTTGGGATGGTCATTCACATTTAGGCAGCATTAGTTGGCATAGACTATTGTATGCCAGTAGAATTGCAATTACATGCAGTTGTAGCTTTAGATTGTAAGAATGACTCTTCCCTTAACTGAGAAGTCTTTCACACCTAACAAAACACCACATGGAAAGTTTAGTTTAAGCTTGTCCATTGATCATTTTCCTTTCTCTGCCACCTTCTAAGCAGAAGGCTTGCCCTTCCCAAGGTTTTTGCATGAGAAGAATGCAAGAGTTTTGATCTGGCATTTTATATCTGTATTACACAGATGAAAGATATTACTAGTTCTCAGTGGTATTTTTTTCTGTGTAAAAGGAACAAGTACAAGTAGAGGCTTGTTTTCTTTTTCTGGCCTCAGTGCTTGCTCTAGTAATATACAGATGTACAATTGTACTTCAGGTACACAGTATGCAATTAGATGAAGTAAAAATGCAGTTGAAAGCTTTACTTCATCTAACATTTTTGTTCTAAAAAGTAGTATGCATACTATTTTTGTGTTCTTATTCATATTCATGCTGATTTCTCCCAAAGTTGAGCATGTATCATCTGCTGCTTAGCTTAGTTAAACTTGCCTGATGTCAGTCTATAGTTGTGTCTACATGCTACTTTGCAGCCTGGAAAAAAGTGGTAAAAGTGTAGTGAGAAGGGAAGAAAACAAAATATTTGACAATCTTAGAAGAGCTGAGAGTCTGGATAAGGAGATGATGTTGATTCCATAACCACTTTCAGTGACAGCCTTTGAGGCAGCATGAACAGGTGTAACAACCAACAGCTTTCAAAAATTCTTAAGAAAGAATTTACTTTCATTTGAGAGTTTTAACTCAGGAGCTAGATAGCTAAGATTGAAACCCAGCACACAGATTCAACTTTTAATTTTATACAATACAGTAACATATACATATATATGTACTACTAGGGGTATTTTTTTCATGCAAATTAAGTGGATTAAGTTTCCCACTGTCATCAGTGTTCTGGTAAAAATGATTCTATGATCTCTGCTTCCAGGTGTGCCGGGGCCTTGCCAAGCAGACTGAACTGAATGACTTCTTGCTTGATGTATCGAAGTAAGTGTGATTTGCATCTCATGAGTTTATTTGGATGACATTTTCTACCTTGGCTCTTCCAATCTACCTGTGTTTGAAAAACTTAAACACAGGGAAAAGAACAAATGATATGGGTTGCAGAGGTGTATAGCTTTCAAACTTCTTTTTTTGGTGATGGTGCAGAAGAAAATGTGACATTCAATTATACCTTACAGAGCTTGTTTATTCTTGTGGTCTTTTGCTTGTTTTTTTTTTTTCCCCTTTTTTTCACCTCTTCTGTCAGAGTTAAACATGTCTTTTAAGAAGTGACAAATAGACTTGGCATCTCTTTTCATGCCAATTTTAGAAGACTTGAAAGGACTTTAATGAAAAGTTAGTTAGCATGCTTCAGCTTTCCCTCTCCCCCTCCCCTGTAAAATTTTGTGTGTATACACACATATGCATAAATATAGGGACTTCAGGGTTAAATCCTTGAAGAATCAGGGCTGTCATGTGATTGTTCTTCCCCTGCATTGTCTGAAGGCTCTGTTTTTACTTTTAAGGACTGTAACTGCATGTAATATATTTGCTTTTAATTTCTTGTGACAATAAGGGCAAAATTAAATTGAAAACACAGTAGGAGTGTGGAAGCTTGGACTCGCACTTGCAAGTTTAGTGTCTTAGGTGATCTGCTTTTCCTTCATCCCTTTTTGTTTGTCACTGCTATTAGGATCTTTAAATAGCAAAAATAGCTAACAAATTAAAAGACAAACCAGATTTGTACTTTTAGTAAATCACAGTCTGGGGTGTTTTATGAAACTAGTTGGTAGAAGAATTTCTAAGTGCATGACAAAGTACTGATGATACTGTGGAAAAATGAGATGTCTTGAATTTTTGCTACAAACACTTCTGTGGGTCTTGATGAACAATTCTCAAACTGATGAGATTAGAGGATGTCCAAGATTCCTATGCCATTGCTCAGGAATGTAGGCAGCCAAGATGACCCAGCTGGAATGAGGAGTGATACACCACATGGAGGAGTCTACCCCTTGCAAGGAGGGCAAGCTGGTTGTATCCAGATGTTTTTCCTTGCTTTTTTCCTCAGGAAGACCTTTTTTTTTTTATTTCAGTATAATTCAGAGTGTGTTTCCTAAACGGCACACTTACTGAGTCTTGCACCATTATGTTCCTTTCCAGAGTGCTAATTTACCAGAAATCTCTGGATTAATCTACCCAGATTTATGGACTGGCAATTTATTCTTGGACTGGCATAATACTAAGATTATTAAAGAACTTTTTAATTGTTTTAAATTTTTAAGATAAAAATGACAATAAATATTGCAAATATTTATTATGCCTTTCTATAAGAAAATATTTCTCATGCAGATGTATTCATCAATTGCTAGAATTTTTATTTTTAACAAAAAAAAAAACCTGTGGCTTGAAACACAAAATCGGGATATCATTTAATAATAACTTTATGAACTTTATGTAGGTAGAGACATACTAGCAGGAAAATAATTAGTTTCCTCTTAGAAGTTGTCTGTACCTTTTCTTACATGGAAAGAGGGTTTCAGTGAGGAAATTGTTAGTGTGCAATGTCACTGGGACATGTTCTGTAACATTTTAGAAAGGGCAGAGTATGCAGTGCTCCATCTCTTCATGTCCCTGACAACGTAAGACTAGTGTATTATGTATTTCCTTTCCACTAGACCCAAACAGAACTGAGCTGTATATATATTCAAGGCCATGGGACAATGCCTGTCTCTCTGCTGGGAACATTGTAATCCGAGGGTTATTAAGACTTGGCATGTGGAAGATTTAGACTTCTTTTACTAATAAGTTTGACCTTTAGCTTTCAAATGTTCTTCACTGTCCTTGAACAGTTACCACTTTGCTGTGAAACTGAGTTTCCTTCTTATTTTTTAAGTTACAAGATCATCCTCTTTCTTCAACTTCAACATGCTGCACCTGGGTTGATATAGAAGACTCACTAAGAGTTTTTTAAATTGTTGCCTTTTAAATAGTGTTAAGGGTTGGATAATATGAAGTGGATTTAGCTACACTACGTAGTTTTATTTGGTTCTCAGTATATAATATGGGTAAACCGAATGAGATATTTTAATATTTTGAAAGCAATGGATTTTTTTTAAATCTATCTGCTGCTTTTCTTTTCCTTTTTCCTTGTGCTTTTAAAATTTTCATTGTGTCAGAGGTGCCAAAGCACTGTGATATGTTCTTGATGTTGCTCTGCAGGGTAGGCAATGTTTGGTAGTCTTTTCTTTTTTTTTACAGAGAAAATTCTATGTATAATGAAGAATATTCTACCATTCTATCACTGTAGAATAAGTATAAAGAAACAGAGCTAGGACCATTTCTTAATTCCTTTGTGCTGTAGCGAGCCAGTCAGTAATTTTCAAGGTGCAGGGCTTTTTCCTCACCTATTTTGGCTCCACTATTAAGCCAGGGTGAAACAAGAGCCCGTGACACCCATTTGAGAAGTGTTTGATTAAATGTGAATGTTTATTGACTTCTCTTTCTCTGCAGAACGTATTTTGATAATATAGTTGCAATAGATTCTCTACTTGAACATATAATGGTAAGTTGTCTTTTTCACTTCTAAGTTTCTTAGTCATAGTTAATAAAGTCCTTCATTGTCTTTTCCTTGAAGGCATTATGTCATTGAAATATGTGAGCTGTTTGTAATGGACATATAATACAAACAATATTAACATGTCTATATGAAAAGGGTGGCGAAGGTCAGCTTCAGTTCACAGCTTTCATAAGTAATGAAACATGACTGTCTCTGAACTAAATAGTTTCTATTGTGTTTCAGGGAAGATTTGAACATTGTAACAGAAAGACTTGTAGTTTTTTTTTTTTTATTTCAGCTTGTTGTATTGATTCCTTCTTCCTAAATTCAATTTGCTACATGCTGCAAAGCACTGCTGAAGAAGTTACTGTCTGTAGCAATGACTAGAGGTCAATCATTTGCACTGAAGATAAAGTCAAAAAGCCAAAAGTGTTCTTAGGTCTTGGTATAACTTATCTATTTAAAATCAAGTCAAGATGAATTGTATCAAAACATAGAAGGAGGAAAGGTACTATTTTGAAAAGCCTTTCTTGTACTTGAAAAATAATTTAATAGGAAAACCTATTTTCTTTTAGCAAATATTCAAGTATGCAAATATTCAATATGCAATATTCCTGCATTTCTCAAAGAGAAGAACACTTTAATTTGAAAAACAATATCAAATAAGACTTTAATTTTGAATTGTCTCCTCAAAGATTGCTCCTTTGAACAGACTTCCATAGTGGATAATTTCTCAAAACTTTTATCTTGCAGTGACTGAGGTTTTTATCAGATAAATGACTGAAGATAATCTAACTCATGACCATTAACTCTACTTTCGTTTCTTGTCTGTAGATATATGCAAAAAACCTGGTGAATGCAGATAGGTGTGCACTCTTCCAGGTTGACCACAAAAATAAGGAGCTGTATTCAGACCTTTTTGATATTGGAGAAGAAAATGATGGAAAACCTGTCTTCAAGAAGACCAAAGAAATAAGGTAAGAATAGTTAGCAGAAGAATGCAGCTTCATTGTAACTACAGACATGCAGGCATTTTATTACCCAGTTTCTGTGCCTATCTGCAGGTACCCTGACAATACTTGTCATACTGTGATATCATTCCCACCAGGACCCGCCTCCAGAAGGTAGTACTTCTGGGAATGACATTGCAGTGCCATCGAAACAACGTCTCTGAAGCTATAACGTCACTCCTGGAAATGCCGTCTTCCGGAGGCGGTCCTTTTGGAAATCATGTTGGGAAAAAAACAGAGGTGTTCTGAGGTAGGTAAAGGTGCAGGTAATGGTGCACCTAATCTGTAGTCTGCCAGTTTGGGACTTTTTTCCCAAGAGAGCTCCCAAGAGGAATTGAAATTTGTGTGATTCAAGCACACCCAAAGCAAGGAAATTACAATTTATACTTCTTATGGATGGACTAGGTAAATGTAGAATGACGTATGGACTGGTCATTGGTTTTGAAGATTTCAAGTTCAGTAATTTAGATTTATTTTTCTCATGTGATTTTAGATTATTTTGAAACTTTTAAAAAATTTTGATACTGAAGTATTATTGAAGTGGTGAATTTGAAAATGTATATGGCCTGGTAATGACTACGCAGGATTTTCTGCCTAAAATTTATGCATATTTCTGTTTTGTGTCACAGTTATATAATTTTTAGACTTATGTACTTTTTAAAAGAAAGAAGAAAACCAACAAAGTCAGTATATAATTTTTCACTTTTCAGAAATTATGAGTCCTTAACAGATACAGATCAATATTTTCAAAGGCACACAGGTTTCAAACCTGTAGCTCCTTAGAAGGAAAAAAGTGTATGACTAAATATTTTGCACTAAAATTTTGCTAAAATATTCAGCATGGATTTTATCAGAACTTTTTTCATTTCCTCCTTATACTTTTAAAGTTCTGGGCCAGTATGAGATGTGATTCATGTTGTTGCTTAAACTCTTTTAGACAAACTTACTCCCACTTACTATTGTGTGAGTGAGAATGGAAGGAGTCAAAATTGGTGCAATTTGGGTACTGACAAGCAAGCAGGTGCTGCAAATTAAAGAAGTTGGCCTGCTCTAACATACACTTCATACTCCTTGATAATTGTTTTTATTGTTTATATCTTTCTGTCTTTTCTGTATGTTATTGAAATGTTGACTCTGAGTGCAAAGGTGTGAGCTATTTCACAGGTGCTGTATACTGAAAGTGGAGTGCAACTTAAATATCTGTAAGAAAGTGACACTGAGTCATCAGGAAGGAGACTTAAGTTGGCGTGATGCACTTATCATAAGAAGCAACAGAAAATAACTTAAAGTCAGGTGTGCAGGGTGAAATCCTGATGGCTTTATCACTAACTTTGATGGGGATCAGGGTACTATCAGGGTACAGTTACACTTCAAATGTTCCACATACGATTCTTTCTACATATTTTTACATATTTTTCTCCATAAATTCTGTTCTGTTTGTATTTAATACTGCTTTAGGTCAAAGAATTGAAAATTATTGCCTCATCAGACAGACTTGTAGATTTTTCTGATTCAACTCAGGAATATATTTGTTGTGTTTAACTTCCTTGTGGCGATTAGGGGATAGTTAGTATCATGGCATTATTTCAGTGTTATGAAACAAGCTAGTTATTCCAAAGTCTACATGGCAAATGCATATCATCTTTAGCTTTGAAATTTCCACTGGTCTTTTTCCAAATTTTATTTTACCGAATCCACACACACACGCCACCTGAAGAAATAAGCTCCATGTTACCTGTGTTGTGTCTAGAGAAAAAATGAATATATAAAAGTGATAATTAAATCGATACCTTGTAAAGATAAACAGAACTCTCAGATTCTGTACAAATGTTATGTTTATTAGGGATAACCCCCAGGGTTATTGAAGATTTTGAATTTTTGTCACTAAAATGGTCATATAATAAAATGTTTTGTACTGAACTATCTAGTTATATAAAATGTTTTCAGAAAGTATCTATTAGTTTGTGCTTTCTTATTTTATTATGCACTACTATTTGTTGTCTTGTAAAATTTTTCTCCCAAAAGCAACAAAATGGCGCTGGCTGGGAACAAATACCCATTACTTTGCCTGAGACAGACTCCCCTGGAAAAATGTTTTTTTCAGGTAGCTCATATTGTGACTGATACACATTTTTATTTTCTCCAGATTTTCTATAGAAAAAGGAATAGCTGGTCAAGTGGCAAGAACCGGAGAAGTCCTTAACATCCCTGATGCCTATGCAGATCCACGCTTTAACAGGTAGGATGTTGTTTGTGGGAGGGGAAGATAACTCATCAGACCTTTTAGTTAAATTGACCACCTGAATTTCATATTCATATGCATTCATGGAACTGTGATTCTCCAATGAGGAGGGAACCTGCTTTAGACATCATAGATATTTTTAAGATACAAATAAAAAGTGTTATTTTTATCAAATATAAATATAATGGGGAAAAATTTATTTAGATTGTTGCCAACTTTCATTATTAGTGTCCCTGTAATGTGATTAATTTCAGGGGAGAAAAACCAGTTCACTAACAAATAGCACTCCTAAAAATATTTGAATGTTCTTTAAGTTTATGAAAAAACTTACTCTATGTTTGAGGAAATATTATTTTTTTACCTTGCAAATGGAGATTAAAGGATTAAAAAGTTCCTTCTAAGTGTAACACAGTAGATGGAAATATTTGAGGGCTTTGGAGGTGAAATTCTTGGATGTACTAGTTACAACTACTTTGAAATGATTCAGTATATTGTTCATCAACATTTCTGAGAATCAAGGAATAGATATTAATTAATAATACTAATTATTTTCTCTTTTTCTTTCTCTTTTATGGCTTTCCAGAGAAGTAGACCTCTACACAGGGTACACAACCAGAAATATCCTGTGCATGCCTATTGTAAGCCGAGGAAGTGTAATAGGTGTTGTGCAGATGGTGAACAAAATAAGTGGAAGTGCCTTCTCTAAAACTGATGAGAACAACTTTAAAATGTTTGCCGTCTTTTGTGCTTTAGCCTTACACTGTGCTAATGTAAGTTTTATTTACATTTTTTTAAACTGTTAGTTATAATGGGAATACTTAGGTGTTTTGATGTTGCAGATTATTAAAATTATTCATAATCTGTTTCATTGAATTAACAAGAAAACAGGAATCATTGAATTCCTTGCTGAATAATTCTATTTTAAGAGGATGATAGGGATTCATTTGATCCTTTCTGAAATAAACATACTCTGGAAACACCAATTTTGAGTAGCTAAAGTGGGAGAGCAAGCTCTGAAATGTGAATGGTATTTGTGCTCTCTTTTCCTTTAGAAAGTATGATTCTTATTTACTTTTATAAGTTCAGATTACATGTTTTACAAATTTAACTGTGGGGTGGAGTTGCTATGTATTCTCTCAATTCCATATGCTTAATACTCAGAGATCAATTTATACCTTTATATGCTATGGTATATACTCATAATTATCCATGCTTCTAGAGAAGAGTGGATAGCTTTTTTTGTCCTCAAACCCTTTACCCTCTCAAAAATTACTATTCCTGTAGCATACATAAACATTTAATGATCATTACTATATAAGTATAAAAATAGAATAAATTAAATGAAAATGCAATGCAGAAAAACTCTGTGTATTCATGGGAGGTAAGATACAATGCAATGCCAGTTAAGCCTGGTGATTTACATTAAGTGATTTTACCAGCATCATGTCATTGGTACACTGGGGCAGAAAATTTTATTAACGGTTACTTAAAGTTGTTTCATACGGCTCAATGCAAGTAGAAAGGCCTGCATATAAATTACACTTCGGACTTTGCAATCGCTCAGTTGTGTGTGAGTTCACTCTTTTCAGATGGTGAATGTTACCGTTCAGAGCACACTGCTCCAGAGGATTGTTTCAGTAATAACTTATGTCCTCACTTGTTTACAAACCATGCCATGCTGCAATAACTGTCTGAACATCTCAACAATTAACTGTACTTATTTTTCATATTGAATAATAATGTAGGCATGATCAACATCTCACATACTTTTTACTGTGTAGTAGTAATTTGTACCAATTAATAGCTGAATTCATGCAGTGGCAGAAAATATGAATTGTGCCCTGTTACCGGTTTTCTTTCTGTTAGCGTTTTGCAAGGGTATTAGCTCTGTTTCTGACTCCTGGACTTGGATTCTCTTTCTTGGGAGAGCTCACATGCAGTGGAACGTCAGCTGAGCCTTAGATGTTTACCCAAATGAGCAGATGCAGAATGATGCGATAGAACGCCTATTTTTCCCGAAGTACTGAATTTCATATAATCTGTCACTTTTCTAAAGTGTGAAGTTGTGCAGCCAAAAGCACTAACATTTTTGCAGATGTGTATTTTAATAATCGGTGCTTGAATACAGGAATTTTTTTCCTTTATTAAAATTTTACATTCATAAATGACTTCTCTTTTTCAGATGTACCACAGAATTCGTCATTCAGAGTGTATTTACCGCGTAACAATGGAGAAGCTGTCCTACCATAGTGTTTGTACAGCAGAAGAGTGGCAAAACCTCATGCACTGTACACTGCCTCCACATATTTATAAAGAAATTGAGCTGTAAGTATTTTTCTTATATAGCAGCAATTGTATCTTGTATCAGCCTGGTAAAAACACAAGGGTTTTTTTTTCTATTTGTAGTGGAGTGTTTTGTAGGAAGCACTTTTAATATTGAACTATCGCAATATCATGGGTGTTTATCTCTGGCTTTCTTAGTTATACTTAATGACCTGTGAACAAATTTATCTTTCAAAGATATAAAATAATACCTACTCAGAATGGCAGCATTTTCCACAGGCATGGGTAGGTACAGTAGTTGCTTTAATCATTAGTTGTTATCTAGGATTTTAGAACTGAGCTTTCATTCTGATAATCCCAAGTCACGGTCAGCTCAGAGCCAGAGAGCAGGCTGAGGCTGAACATGGACCAAATGCCTGATGTCATTCCCTTGGATATGTTTTAGAATAAAACACGTGCATCCTAGCTTGTTCCTAGGATGTTCTGGGTTGTGTGTTTTTGGGGTTTGGGTTGGGAATTGGTGTAAGAGATGTTTGGTTTTTTTGTGAGTTTCGAGTATGTATGTGTGTGTACACCTGCTTGTGCTTCTTGAAGGAGGGGAAAATGATAATTTAGGATTATGAATCCCAAGTGCTAGAGTTTAGAGTTGAAGCCTAAATTTAGAAGAGGACTTTCCATCCAGCCTTTTAGGCTTTCTCTGATATAATTCAGTTATTTTCGGCTCTCCAATATCTGCTGTGTGCTGAAGATGTACCTCTATCTGTATTTTATTAGTCAGTGCCCACTCAATGTAACAATGCAAGTCATCATATTTTTTAGTCAGTCTTTCTGGTCCGGGACAGTAAATTCTACACCAGTGACCAGGTGTCTAAAGTCAGCTACTGAGTCACAAAATCTAAGTTGCCTTTGTAAATCTAATCTCCAGACTTGGTCACTTGAGTTCAGCACTGAGCATTGTAGCTGTGACCGAACAAAGCATGCGAGCCTGTGCTTAACAGGGAATGCTTGAAGTTCATTACATGCTGAAGTGATTTACTTGAATGCCAGAGTATCAGCAGCTTGCAGGATTACACCCTAATAAAAGCTTATTCTTTGCAATACAATTTCTTGTGCTTTGTTAGGTGATATTATATAACCCACCTCCTCATAAAAAATGAATTTTACTTGTAAAGATGACAGGTTTCACTCTAAATTACATTAGCATCCTCTAGTTCAAGCAATCTGAATTCATTTAAGCATTTTCCAAGCAATTCAGCTACCTTCAGCTGTCTCACACCTGCTGTGCTGTTCATTATGACACATTACAAGCAAGTGGTTAGCTGAGTTCCAGGGAGAGGAAATAGATGACTTGAAGCACAGAAGGCACAGGGAAAGGGTTAATAAATAGAAGGACAAACAGTTCTGCTGTCCCAAGTCCCTAATATTAGGCCTAAATATTGATATCAGGAGAGGGAAGAAGCCTTCAGCTGATGCAACATAAAAAATATGTTATAAATGTTTAATTTTTTAAGTTTCATTTTGATTTCTATTGGCCAGTAAAATTAGTTTTTTCCCTCTATCAAAATTAAAGCAATTCTCACACAATTTGTGGCAGAAATTATTGAAAAAGAAGGCCAGTAAATATATTATTAGAGACACCATATTTACAATTCCTGGGAGAAAAGACTGAAATGCTTTAGGAGGTCCTGTAAAGCCCTCATCATCCCTGAGATTTTTTTGTCTGTTACTTAAATAATGGATCCCTAAATAAAGATATATGTTTCTGTTAACTAAACAAAGCCAAAGGCTAACAGTTGGGTGCTATCATAAGGGTATTTTCCAACCTAAATGATTAAATGATTCTATGATCCTATGAGCATAGTTCCATTGACCTTAGCAGAAATATATAAGTTAATGTTACTGGAAAACACAGCCTGTAAATTCAGTTTTCTGTGTGTATTCAGAAGCAAGTGAAAGTTGCTGCATATTCATTACCTAGTCATTTTCACCTGCTTTTAGTAAAAATGTAAAGGTGTTTGTCTTTACTAAGCTGAAACTTTCTTCTTAGATACCATTTTGATATCAGTCCATACGAGGATGTCTGGCCTGCCATTTTTGTCTACATGGTTCACCAGTCCTGTGGGACAGCCTGGTATGAAGTATATGATCTATTGCTTCAACTGTGCTATTTCTGTGGGGGTTTATTTATTAATAAATTTTGATGTAATTATTTTCTAATTCAAGGTCTATTTTCTCTGACATTTATTTACTATGTCTATTCTGTACAGGGATGTAATAAGCAAACTGAATTTCCTGTCCTAGCTTCTTGGTCTTCAGTTAATAAAATCTGTGAACAGTCAGGTTAACGAACTCATTATATCATCCAAACAGTTGTCCTTCCAATGTATAGAAGCATTGTTTGGTTCTGAGATGAGATTGTTTTTCAGACAGAAGGTGGTGAAGACTTTAAAGGCATTCTTGCAAAAAAGGAGAGAAGGATTGTGAACACAGATTTTTCAAATATATATAGTTGCTGAAATTAATAGAGTATATGGTAAAAATAAACCAAGGTTAGATCTTATCTTGCTAAATAAATCAGTTATTTGCATAGTTGTGCATTAATTATGGAAGTGAAATACTTTCAAATTAAATGCTTCATTTATTGACCTTTCTCTCAGTGTCCATTATCATTACTAAGATCAATAGTCTCTTGGCTAAGTATGTCCCATTGCTGAAAGAAAGGAGCTACTCCAAATTATGGAAAAAAATCTGTAGGTGGTCAATTGAAAGGGGAAGTATCTCCCTACAAAAGGGAGCAACATTTGGGAAACATTTGCTGGTGCTTCATTTTATCTTACTAACTGGGTGGGTCTTTCTGTCTTCCTCAATGCTGCAAAATAGGGGACTGTTCTAAATAGAGTTCTCTACTGCTCAGTGTAATTAGATTGTTTCCATTGCTGACTGAATGACTGTGGATGCAGGACCGGGGTTCAGATTTTCAGCTAGGTTCTGTTCTCTTCCCTCTCTGACTCCCAGTCTCTTCCTTTCAAATTGTGACTTCAATGAGAAAAAATTGATATCTACTTGATGTTTTTCAAATGAATCTCAGCTTTCACATATAAAGTTAAAGAAACAAAAATGAGGAAAATATTTGAAAAAGAGGCTGTTGGGACTGGACTTGTATTTAATTTCTGAAAGAACAAAACTTCTCAACCCTTCGAAACAAATACAAATATTTTAAGACTAAAATTTGCTTTTTAGTATATTGAGGGGTAAGGTTGTGCCTTTAAATATTTACCTATAAAAGGTATAATTGTCCTGTCCAGAGTGGATTTCAGACAAAAGTCTATAATACCCACTACATTTTCTTTGCTCCTTTGAAGAAATAATATTTTACTGCTTCAATCAAGTATACAAAATACAGCATCAGAGGAAGTAATAGTGTTCTATGTTGAAACATCATTGATAATGGTTTTCCCTTTAGCTATAACTGTAATATTATTTAATAACCATTGAATTGATATTGGATGTAAATGGAAGTTACTATTGTGATATTCTGAATTATGATGTACTACTTTAAACAATAGTTCTATGAATTGTTCTAGAGCTTCTGACTTTCTAGAATTAAAAAAAGAAAGCCTAAAGCTTTTTGAAAGACAATATGCTTCTGGTTTTACTAATGTCTGACTAAGGATAAGAATAATAATGACCTTGCTCAGCATACAGCTATAGAAATATGTATTTCTATAGGATTGGCTCCACGCAGTATATATGTTTATATTTTTAAATATAGCTCGGAGATATTCAGCTTTTTTTACTCAACTCACATGTACTGCAAAACTACAACATTAGTACCACTTTCCTGATATACCCAAGAAATTATCAAAACATGGAACATAAAAGGAAGTCAAATCCCAATAACAGGGGAAAAAATGAGAGTAAAGGAAAACTGATCTTTCTATGAGATGAAAAGTCAATGATCTGGGACTCTGACACTTGCAGTTCAATTCTGGACTCAAGTTTAATTTTCCTTTTTCACCCCAGGTTACTCAGATGAGGTATTTTAGAAAATGTTACCTGATACCTAATCTGTGCCTGAATTTCCTATCTGTAAACAAAAAGTACTTAGCTTTCCTTTCAAAGGAACATTGGCAAATGAAGTCTAGTAAAGGCTATGCAGAACTCTGGCACTACATGTGAACTCTCTCAAAGGTGTTTTTGATGAGCACATAAGCCAAACATAACGAAAACTTTATTACTTTTTATTATTACCTTAGTGAAAACACTCTTATTCCTAAATTAATTTTCCTTGTCTATATTAAAAGCAAAAATATATCAGAAAATCTTGTAAGAAATAATCCCCTAATTGCTATAGTTTTGGGTATTTATATGATTGACCAGCAGTTACTTAGCAAAATGTTTTTTGGTGAGAAGTGAATTAACAATGAAATGTGAATTTCAGTTCTGTTTGACCAAACTGGAAAAAAAATCTAAAAGTATTAGAAAAAGAATGTCTTCCTTTTTTCACAATTTCAACAATGGAACATTTCTATTTAAACAGGTTGATTTCTTCTGTGTCCTTTGCTTAAAAAAACCTGAATTTTCTGCTTTGATCACTATTGAAAGAAATCACACTTCAAGTTTCTGGGAGCAGGGAAGGTTATGCAATTGTGTTCACTGAGCTGGGTGGCATGACTTATGTTCCTGAACAGATTAAACTGAGACCATTGTCAGGTATCCACACTCAGGGAGGCTCAGGGAAGATCTCATCACTCTCTACAACTCCCTGAAAGGAAGTTGTAACCAGGTGGGGGTTGGTCTCTTCTCCCAGGCAACCAGCAGTAGGACAAGAGGGCATGGTCTTAAGCTGTGCCGGGGAGGTTTAGGTTGGATATTAGGAAGAAATTTTTTACAGAGAGAGTAGTCAGACACTGGAATGGGCTGCCCAGGGAGGTGGTGGATTCACCATCCCTCAAGGTTTTTAAGATGAGACTGGATGTGGCACTTAGTGCCATGGTCTAGTAACCACAGGGGTGTTGGATCAAGGGTTGAACTTGATGATCTTGGAGGTCTTTTCCAACCCGGTTGATTCTATGATTCTGTGATTCTACGAATGACTCTTCATGTCATTCAATGAGTCATCCACAGTGGGAATACTTTCGCAAGAAAAGCAAATCAAAGAGCATCTTTTCTCCTCTGTTGGTTATTTTTCCTGTTCTTATTTCTTGTCTCTGACCAAATTAATTTCTTCCTAGCTTTGAACTTGAAAAGCTGTGCCGATTTACTATGTCTGTAAAGAAGAATTATCGCCGTGTGCCCTACCACAACTGGAAGCATGCAGTTACTGTTGCACATTGCATGTATGCCATACTTCAGAACAACCAGGGGCTTTTCACTGATCTAGAGGTAGGTGACAGGATGGTATCAGTTACTACACCTCATCAGAGCTATCAGCTCTCATACAAGTACATTTTCTAAGCTAGAGTTTTGTTGTTGGCTTGGGCAGAGCGTATGTTAAGGTCCCCATAGAAGATGGGAGTATGGATATGAGTAGAGAGGTTGAGGAAGGAGAATTAATCAGATTCCTAATTCTAGACATTTTTTCATGTCTGCTCCTGAAAAAGCTGTGGCAGCTTTGCTGTAAGTCCACATCCAAGTTTTGAGGTTCTCCCTGCTCACTTGCAACCACAGTCTTTAATAATTAAACTAAGTGTTGGATCTGTTCTGAGGGAGGGAAACACCCTGGATATTGGATCCTGTGGAGTCTGGGGGATCCTGAATAGAAGGACAAGGGTTGCAGAGATGGTTGTTGTATGTGAGTAAAGGAGAAGAGTCAAACTTTAAATTAAATCACTAACTGGAAAAGATATAATAATAAAATGGGAGGCTTAGAATGTTAATACACAGTATAAAGACCTGTCACTTGTTTTTCTTCTGATTTATGGTAAGTATAACTTGGAGTGCTGTCTCTTAGTAATGTTACATGAAACTTCTGACTGGGAGAACCTGTTTTCAGCTGTGTATAACTCTGACAAATACTAGTCATTTGGACTGTAATTTTCCGAGCTCTGTTAACTTCCTTAAACTGATTCATTTGGGAAAATTTCAGTCAAAATTGTTTGACTCTTTTAAGAAAATGTGCTAGTAGAAATCAAGGTTTGATTCAGTGTGTAAGAATAAAATGAAATTTAGTGATCTTTCACTTGAAAAGGTCTACTTTATCCTGCTGTAAATCAGGGACTTAAAAATTGACACAAATATGAAAAAGGTGTTGGCAAAGCTATAGAAGTTTGAAAAAAAAAATAAGTATTCTTTTAACAACAAAATCTGTGAAGGGGAGCCTCAGGAAATATTTAAAGCTCCGATAACACTTAGTACTAACCAAGTAGTAAGTCCATCTCTTTGGAGATGCAGAGCGAGAAAGAAAGGAGAGCAAAAGAGACAGCTGCTAAGAGAGATGGAAACAGTCTTTGTTCCCTGAAAGTCCAACCAGCCTTCATCTGTTTGAGTGTCTTATACCAGCCTATATTCCAGCTCTTTCGAGCAGTCTCCTTTTTTGGTACTGCAGATGAATCCAACAAGAATACAGGACACTGCTGAAGGAAAGTTTGGGGAACTAGGATGGGTTGGTCCTTGGTGAGGGATGATGACATGAAAACCAGTACACTTTGAGTTGGAAAGAAGTATGAAATAATGTAAGGGAGACACTGATCTACAGACAAATAGATTCAGCAGTTTGCAGTGGTCAAAGAATTGGGATCCAAGCAGGGATGATAGGTACAAAGTCAAGAGCACTGTGATACGGCATTGTCTAATCCTGAAGGACTGACAAAAATGACTTCCTGAGACATGGAGACTGGGACAAGCTTGTTACTGCATGTCTTCCAGTGATAGAGGTGTTATGTTCCTAAGAGTTCCACTTCTCCTGAAGGTCTGTGTGGACATGGGCTGCTGCATCATCTGGGTTTTTTATGTACTTTCTAGAAATGCACTTCACAAGTTGCAATATTGAAAAGACGTCATTCAAAATAAAAGTGAATGTCTCAAAATCAGAAATACAGTTACAGTTGCTGCAAACTTATTTCTACACATTGTATATTTATAATAATATCTTTAGTTACATCATTGTTTGCTATTTTTCCTCAGACTCATACCTGTTAGTGCAGTGTAGAGGTTGGATGTTGCTTGCATAATGGGTGGTTAATCAGTATTCTTTTTCTGCCTGATTTTATAGCCTTATCCTTGTTTACTGAACACTCATCAGAACAAACTATAAGACAACTCTTAGATCTATAAAGATATTTTCATGATACTCCATTTTGACAGTGACAAATTCACAAACATTAATGAATTTGTTTTTAAAACACACCTACTGTGTGAAAACCTTTTGCAAGACTTCATGTATTTTGTGTGTTGAAAGAGAGATTTCAGGGATTCCATTTCTTCAGGATATTAAGAGTTAATTAAATAAAGAAAAGTCAGTTACTGTCTTCTTTGTTTACAATTGTCATTGTCCAGCAATTGTGGCACACATTAGTGACTTCCTAGAAAAAATTTCAAGTAGGAGACTTGGTTAGCATCTTTGAGGAGTTTTGCAGAAGCAGGTCTGGGATCGAACTTCGGTGCAGCTGCCTTCACTGGGAGATCATACACCTCATATATTTCTTCTAACTCAATAATTGTGCTTGTTACTGTTTTAATAAAAATGATGAGGGTTCAGTGGATGACCAGATTCTGTTTAAAATGCAGATTTCTTCTGAAGAGGAGTCCATCCAGTAGTATGTAATTGTGCAACAATGTTTTTTAAATGCATAATATATAAGAGGTTTGAATTACAATTGGACCAAGAATTTTAATTCAGCATGTTCTCACTGTCATGTTTCTCACAATTTTAAGGATATCTCTCCATGTGTTTTTTGAAGGCAGTGCATAATGCAAATCTACAGTATTTTGGGTAGAGAGTGACATCTAGGGGCAGAAAATACATCCTGCTTTTCATGCTTATGTCAATTTTTTTTTGTAGCGCAAAGGTCTTTTAGTTGCATGCCTGTGTCATGACCTGGATCACAGAGGTTACAGCAACAGCTATCTTCAGAAATTTGATCACCCCTTAGCTGCTCTCTATTCCACGTCAACAATGGAACAGCACCACTTCTCGCAGACTGTGTCCATCCTGCAGGTAGGATTATTGAAATTGTATCTTCTGTGCAGGAGAGTCCAGTGGCAAAAATAGGAATCACATCATTACCCAGTAGATTTTCTGAAGCATGCGTAATTTAGTGTCTGGACTGTAGTATTCATTTAGAAGAATGGAAGATTTATTACAGCAAACCAGGTTTTACAATTAGCAATCCAAGCATTCAAAAATCATGCAAAACATAGCTTTCTCAAAATCTTGAGGTTATAAAAAGCATTGTGTATTTGAAGACCTTTGTTTATGGCCTTCCTTTGGAGATTTTAGCTTCTGGGTCAATGAGGTTTTTTCCTGTGACCATGTGGAATAGGAACTTTGAAAATGAAAAATCAGTTTCTCACTTAGATATTTCCATCATATTGGACTGTGACAAAGTCTTCAACCATCCTGAAATTCTGAAAAAAAACTCAAATACTGAGGTTTTTTTGCATGAGAAGCTTGAAAATATGCTGTAATAAATTCTGTGAACATTAAATGTGTGGCATGAAAGAGGAAATGCTAATTTTGCACGCATGAAAATCGTAAACTTATTTCATTATGTTATCCTGTGCTTCTTTGTTACTCAACAATTTGAAATAAAAAAATGAATAAGGTAATATTCTGTGAAAGAGAGTTCCTAATATGAGGTCATGTGTCTGTTTAATGAAGACAAAACTACAAGAATGCATGCAGATACATTTTGGGAAATCCAGGTGTGCTACTGACACACAGATATTTTTTTCATTAGTGGACTTTTTTTTTCAGTCAGAAGAGTGAGAACTCTCACTTATGAAACCAACAGCCAGTCCATAATATACTTGTGCTCAGTGGTTTTAGTTTACCGTGCACACACTCAATGCACACCCTTACCATGCTACTGTGCCACTAATTCATTGTTAACATTTCTTTCTTTGTGGTCTTTCAGGGAAAAGATATTTATTTTCTTAAATACCTAATCAATTTTTAGGAAAAATACATATTCTCTATTGTATTCAGAAGCACATCTTGTGATTATGGTTTTAGGTATCATACACATTTAATCACAGAATAGAAGCTTTATCTCTGAATGTTCCTTCATGTAGGAGGGTATAATTGAATCCTTCAGCGCTGGTATGGCATTAGATGTTTAGTGTTCATTCCTCATGTGAGTTTGTGCACAGTGAGCATGTTCCTCAGTCATTAACACTTCCCTGTCCAAACCATTTTGCATATTTCTGGCAGAAATGTAGTAATCGATGAAAGTCCCATTTTCCAAGAAGGCAGGGAACCCTTTTGCTTCCCTGCTACTTCCTAGCCTTGCTGTTAGTGTGAGTCAGGAAAGGGGGATAAGTAATCAAGGCTATAGAGTGGATTCGAGACACCAGCTACCAAAGCACCCCATGGGTGGTAATTAGAAGCAAAGACAAATTAGAGCAGCGTTTTGGACCTTCTGTTTTTCATTTGAATCAAAAAACCTTACTGAATTCCTGGACCCACCAAACTCTTTAGGGTTTATCTGAGTGAGTTTTAATTTTACGTTACTAACCTGCAGTACTTTTAACTGCTTGAAATTGTAGAGCTGCTTTGCTCATCCACTTGCAGTTCTAGTGTACACCATACCTAGGAATAGAGAAGATTCTATTCACTAGCTTTAGCTCAGCAGGGAGAGAACAAAATCTTGGGAGTTGTACTTTGTATGTACTGCTCAAAAGCCTAAGTGACGTGCTCATAACTCGCAGCTTCTGTCAGTACCTAACAGAATCAGTTCTTTTCTAGTAGTATGAATAGAAGCTGTCAGAGTGGTCTTTCTGAGAGTGCAGCTTCTAAAGCATAAGAGTAGAATCTAGAATAATTTAAATATTAGGACAAATTAGGACAAATCCTGTTCTCATGGATTAGACAGCAAGGTTGGGGAGGAAAGGGTCCCCAAAACCATAAATCATGAAAACTGATAGTAGTAATTTCGTACTCCCAAAATGTTGATGATAGGTTAAAATGTTCTGAACCTTTTTTTTTTTAAAACACCATGTTCTGTGACTTAGGAATCTGGCAGAGGAGCATTGAGACACAGATGGATTGTATTTTCTATTCATTATTCCCAATAAATCTACTTGTCTAAGTAAAAATATTGGAAAGTGATGTTTACGTTCCGGATGGTGAAAGAAACCAAGCCTAATTGTACTGCAGAGGATTTATTTTGAGCAAATTATGTAAATGCTTGACGAAAATCAGGGAAACTTTTTATGAGCTTCAGCCCAAATGCCAATTAAATGTCAAAACATATCTGCATTTGATATATTTTAATATTTTCTGTTTCTGAGTGTGCACACCTTGACATGGCTGGCTCACTCTTTCTCTGCTTCCTCTCAACAGTAGGAAGACTTTTGACAAGTTGTTTTCCAAATCTTAGAGACAACAAATAGTGTTGACTTTTCAAAACGTGATATCATCATGGCTAGGCTTCACGAACAAAGATTTGGGAAGGACTCTACCCACATTTGCTACATAGCTTCTTGAGCTATCACAGTGCATGGATATTGTCAGTTAAATGCTCAATAATACATAGTGGAAATTGAAAAGGGACAACAGTGGTGTGTTGCCAGAACTTCCATAGTGGAAATCATTGTCTTTAGTTTATGAGTCAGTTAACTCAAGGTTGAACAAAGCAGCCTTTTCCCCTAGATGGTCCTATACATTAAAATAATTAACTTTATTTGTATACAGAAAATTATGTCAGTAAATGCATCAATTCTGGGCACATTTCATTTGGAACATTAGGAAAAGAAAATTATTTAGTACTTTCAACTTATTTTCTTTACCATACTATATGTTATGCAGTATCAAAATTGTGCTAAAGTGAATCAGGCACTCAGTTTACCAACTTGACCATGCAGTACTCAGGACCAGGATTGGTCCACAAGTCTCCAAGCTAACAGTCTAGACTCAGTCTGTAATACTTATAAATCACAGAAGAAAAAGCTAGCATTTTTCTCTAGTAATACCTTTAGGCTTCAGAAGGAGCAGTCCCAAAACCAAATTAATGGTTTAGTCACAGGTTTTATTCTAGACCATATTTAAAAAGGAAAGATAAAAATGGGAATTTCAGGCTGTCAGCATTTGAATTTGCATCTAAACTTGTCATTGGGCTGTAAAACCGTTGTAACCTGTCTGGTAAAGACTGAAATCATCTCAGAATTAGAGCTTGTGCTTTTTATTGGTTTTTTACTTTTTCATAGCTGGAAGGGCACAATGTCTTCTCCAATCTGAGCTCCAGCGAATATGAGCAAGTACTTGAGATCATCCGGAAAGCCATCATCGCCACAGACCTTGCCCTGTATTTTGGAAATAGAAAACAACTTGAAGAGCTGCATCAGACAGGAGCATTAAACCTTAAGAACCAAGCACACAGGTGAAGCTGCAAGCCAGTAGTAGATCCCTATGGCATTAATCTAGAGGGAGAAACCTTTTTTTTTTTTTAATTGTCTCTGAACAGTAATTTTCTTATATATGTGATTTCTAAGACCAGCAGTGTGTAAAATTCCAAATATGTAGCAAGGATTTCCATTGCTTTATATTTGCATTGACCCTGCCTTTGGGTGTCATCTGCACAGTTCAGTGACAGGTCATCTGCAGAGGAAAGTTTAGTGCACAGGCGGTTAGGTGTTGGGGAAAAAAGCCTACTGCAGTAATTACTTTGTTTTATTTTTATGTCAATATTTTTATTATTCAGTCAACATGTTTTTTAGAGAAAAACTGTGGTCAGATCTCAACCTTTGGTATTTAAGATAGCTCTAAGATTTAAAAAATATAAAATATTCATATTCATATACATGACTGTCCACAAAAGCAAAACTGCAGTCTGGATGAGAGATGTGTCTCATAACAGGCTTCGTTAAAGCACCTATGCAGCCCTTCAGAGATTCTTTACTCAAAAGTGGATCCTGTCCTTAATCTATTGAATGGAAAAATTAGGGAGGCAATATGAGAAAATATTGAGTCATCATTCGGTTTTCTTTTCAAAAGGAACTTCTGTTCTTAGGTCTTTGAGGAGTTTTACACGCTTTTGCCAGTAGTTTGGAATAAATCACTATACCACTGTAGGAAAAATATTTTTTTAAAAAACTTGTTTTCTAGTATGGAACTGAAACTTATCAGATTTTAATAAACCTCAACATCTTAAAAAGACAAAGACATAGCAGTTCCTGAAATTCTTAGAATGAAATTTATCAGAAATCTTGAATTTAGGATTTACAAAATTTTAATAAGATAACTATTTAGTGTGTGGTTGAATATTCTGTTTATATTTTTTAAAATCTTATCTGCCTTCGGGGCATTTTCAGTTCAAAGCCACAAGGTAGGCATCAGTTTGTAATGTGGCTAACAAATCTAAGACTTGTAGTTGGTACTGTATGTGCAATGGAAAACTAAATTTGACCCTTATGTGGCTGATGAATCCTCTATCTTAACTCAGGGGAATTGCGCTTCGCCATTTATCTATTGATTATACTGTGTATTCATGTATTTCCCCAGTATATTTGTTTGTTAGTACAGTTTTAATGACTGCCATCACACTTGCGTGCAAGTTAATTAGCTCTATGCTTTTTTACATGGAATAGGCATTGTTAACAAAGATGCAGGTGTCCTTAAGGGTCATCCTAATTTCTCCATAGAGTGGAAAACATGTGAATGCATTTATTAATTTGCCAGTTTGCTTTATAAAACTTAGATTCCCAAACCATAGGTTTGGACAGTAGACAAGTACTAGAAAACCGATTGTATGAGATTTGTGTGTGGGTGTGTGTCTTATTCTAATAATAATTATAATTCTACTGATGTTCAGTTTCTCTGTGTACAGATCTGACAGTGTATAGGATAGAGTTACGTGTAGGATTCTTGTCCTGTCAGGGTTCAAATTAATTTCAAAAAAGCAATGACAGAGTACCTTGAAATAGACTTAGAACTAATTTTTTCTCTTATATGGAGAATGTTTTCCTCTCTAAAGAACAGAAAGAAATGCAGCAACTGGATATACCATCTTTCTTTTTATAGATTTATACTGTATTTTCAGAAAATTAGAGAGGGGCATGTGAATGTTTTAACAGGCAGGCATTCTATGGACTGGTCTGTGTATGTGATTGTGTAGGGAATGGTCAATGAAGTCTGGTTGCAAACAATGTAGGGAATACAACAGGGAATATAGTTTACAATTTGTGCGATGCCTTACCAATCAATCACAAAAAAGTGAGGAAGAAACAAGCTAAGTGGGAGAAAATTTGTAGTATATATACATTACTGATGATTGACCTGAGGAAGGGCAAATAAAAACCTTGTAGAGTGATCATTAATTCTTACAATTTAATGTTATTTTATTTTAGAGATAGAGTGATTGGCCTGATGATGACGGCTTGTGATTTGTGTTCTGTAACAAAGTTGTGGCCAGTTACCAGACTGACGGCCAACGATATATATGCGGAGTTCTGGGCTGAGGTACGTGTGTTTCTCTTCTCTACTCTTTTTATAAATTGAAGTATTCAGAAAGGAAAAAACCCAACCAGAAGTATTTTTCGATCAATAATTTGGTGTGCTTGTTTTGAAGAGAGTTTACTGGTGCAGGCATGTGTTTGTTGTTTACTCTGAAGCTATTTAAAGAGCTGAGTTAGATATCTAATTTTCAGGCAGTGTTCTTTCTTTCTGTTAAAGGAAATGTAGAAAGTATGTCCTGACATAACGTGACCAAGCAACAGAACACAGAAGAAAGTCTGGAAGGTCATTTGGGTCACTAACTGTAGTTTTATGAAGGATATATTTGTATTCTAGAAATGCAAAATATGAAACCAGCTTCCAGGTCAGCTGCCTTGAAATATACTTGAAACAAAGCTGTAGTATAAGTCCAGGAAATGCTAAAGCAAATATGGCAAACCTGAAAATTTTCCTCATCTGACCATTTGAATCTTCTTTGTGAGCCAGCTCAACAACTGGGTCTTAGATAGAGCTGAGTTTTTAATATACTGAAGATGTACTTAAGATGTACTGAGAATTGAAATAAGGTATTGAGCTGTGCTAATATAATCATGGTCACAAATAAAGATTCAATCTCCCACATGTTTTATGCTGAGGAGTAAATGTTCTCATTGTTTAATTTTTAAAGTGGAACTGACTAATTTAGAAATAAGGAATAAATTCTGAAGTTGTTGCATAGAGCTGAGTTATGTAACTTTAGAAAATACGTTGTATTGCATGTATGTAGGATGAAGTGTTGTTCTCTTATGTGCCCTGTGAAAGTCTGCAATGTTCAGTGGGCTTATTTCTGTTTTACACAGGCATAAAATAGAAATCAGACCCATGGAATTGATGTAGCATGCATATAGTGTGGAGATTGTTATTCTGCCTGTTGCATGTTCATTATGAAATACCAGATGTGCACGGCTTGTGCTTGTCTTTAGTATTCACATGTTCTCATTCTCTTAATTATAAACAGCTCAGACTATAACAAAATATTTGAAAAATATATAAGCTCAAAGATCTAGTTTAGAACTCACTTTCTGAAATCCCTGCACTGGAAAGTGAGTGTCCTTGTGAGTGGTATAATGGAGATATAATGTTGATGACCCTCAGTGGTTACTTACTCAATTTTTTGCTTATAAGTAAAAAGACTTTTCAATGCAAATCTTGTGAATTCAGTCGAGAAGGAATAATCAAACTTTTTTCTATTTGATAATAGCAAAAATGGAATTATGGGTGTAATTGAGCCTATCCAGACATTAACTTTTTTGGTAATCCAAGGATGAGTTTATCAAGGTAGATCTTTATATATTGCTATTTCATGGAACAAATGTAAATTAGAATTTATTGACAGAAATTGAATTCTGTAACTGATGTTTTACTGAATCCTCTTTTAAGAGGAGATTAATTGAAACACAGCAGAAATTGAATATACTGTGATCCAGACAGGGTGGCTGACAGATCCAACCACAGGTATAGAAAGATTAGATTGTGTTTCGCTGCATAAATTGTTACGTAGTTACCTCTAGAAAAGTGTATTTAACTATATTAAATGGTTGCATTACATAAGTTACAAGTAGAATAGAATATTACAGTTCTAAGAGAAGGATAAACTACTGCTTGTAATCACTACTTGAGTTCATATTCTTAATGTGTTGAATGATGTAATCAGAGTGGTTTTATAATATTTCTTCTTTGTGTAATCATTAACTAAAACAATAACTCCTGAAGAGTTTGCAGCAATTTTGTGCTATGTCACACTGATCTCTTTGTTATTGAACCCTAGTATAGCTGGTGTCTTCAGCTAAATTCTACCTTGATAACATGAAACTTTCTCAGAGTGCTACAATTCAAGCAAAATAATATGTTGCTTATCAATTATATAGGATTATATAGGATTACTAACTTGTATAAATATGTCTGCTGTGATTTTTTTTTTTTTTGTGGTATGAGATATAAGGCAGTTGTTAAACCCTTTCTGCAGTATTTTTTAAGAGACTTATAAGCCATTTATTACAGCTATACTGCAAGTGTGATACAAACTTTTTGGGTTAAAATTTCAAGTTTAACTTTCTGATCATGATCGTAACCATGAGGATAAAAGCAGTATTTTTTATAACAGTGTATCATATATATGTTCTCATACTGAACATTAAAAACTTGTGTTTCTAGTGCATATGAAAGGGTGAAGATGAATCTGAGATTTGTTCAGTTTTTCTATAATCAGTCAGAGGCTGGAAAGCTTTCTCAAAGTTCTGAATTCAAGTGTTTCTCAGGCACTTAATATTATGTTAATCAAATTGCTTAAAATAATCTGATGCTAAATGGTTTAGTGTTAAGGTTCTTATCATTGAGACTATGGTAACCATAGAACAGTCTTGGATCAGTCAATTGCAATACTTAAACCAAATGGAAAAAAATAAATATTATTTACTGGGGACATACGGAAGCGATATTTGCTTACAGTTCCTAAATAATAATTGTTCTGTGCTTGGAATTGTTACAACTGTCTTTTTTTTTTTCCCCTCAACTGAGGAATGAGGCCTTTCCCTTTGTTTCTTTCAACAGCAAAATGTCTAACAGAGACTACGTTCCATGATTTGAGACTCTCTTAACTACCTGGTGAAAGAAATAATGCAGAGAATAATATAGACATCAATTAAAAAATAGCTTCCTGATTAGAGCTCTTGTTGGTTAATTGAACAGGATCGTAGTTAATAAGTGATGTTGAGGCCAAATATGCAAGAGGGAATTGACTTCCAGAAGTCCCCATTTTCTCTAGATTCAAGGTATTTGCAAAACACTCAAACAGAAAGATGCTCTGCTCAGACCAGAGTCAATTTATTATAATGCAAACTTCTCTTTGAGTAAAGGTAGCAAAATCTTCCCTTGGAAAGGCACATTGGCACTTAAAATGTGGCTTTGAGAATCTTATAAGATGTAATAAAATGTGTTCTAGAGATATCTTCAGTAGCTGTAGCAGAAAGATAGAACACAGACTTAGGGAATATCCCAAGCTTTCGGATAGCTAAACCTCTGTAGGCTGAATCTCACATTAAAGGACACAGATAAGGAAATATTGTATGAGCAGCTATCCTGCATAAGCATTCTCCCTAACTAAAGTGTGTTGGGTCTGGCTGGGTTGGAGTTAACTTTCTCCATAGCAACCCTCATTGTGCTGGTGTTGGTTCTGTTGAACATGGAGGAAGCTTCTGGCATCTTCTCACAGAAGTCACCAAAGTCACTTCTCTAGCCTCCCCCACTACCAAAACCTTGCCAATACATAAGATTAGTAATTTGAAGATCACTTTGGAATCTCAGATGTGGGCAGTAGATAAAACCAGCCATTGCTGTAGTTGCCTTTCCCTCTCAAGATTAAACATCTGTGGTGTTTTGACAAGGCAATTGAGGCATAAGACTTGGAAAACTTCAATTTCTTACAGAAAGTAACCAGCTACTTATGGATTTTTAAGGAGCAATTGTTTTCAAGGCCCAATATAGGGCTCAGAAACATGTTCTAGCTGCTCTGCTGGTAATGGCCGAAGTACAGGGAGAGAGTTTTCTCTTTTACATTACATATATGTGGCCTTTGGATACACTACATCTTTCCCAGTATTCTTCCCATGAATGTAGGTACTTAAAGAAAAGACAGTTGTTTGACAGGCAACTTCTTCAAAGCAGCATGGTGAAAAAGACTAAATTGTTGACAAAGAGGGTATAATATGAATTCGTCTGGTTTTACTCAGCTTTTCCTTGCATTGGTGGGTTGTATTCTATTGGTCATTGTATTATGGTGCTTTAAACAGGCAGTGTTTTGAAAGATGAGAGTAAGTATGAATGGAACACAATAGAATTTCTTCGGTTTTATTCTTCCAGTTGCTTTTTTGTTATGGAGACATACTTGGAAACAAGGCAAATATGTGTATATTGACTTAAAGACTTAATTTTCAGCATCTGTGATTTACATTGTCATTTAGGTGAATGTATAAAATGAGTCACTCCTTACTGTCATTAGGCATTTTTCTGAAATTGCCTCAGAACTGTACCACACATTATTTTAAATTCTGGATTTTTAGATTGACAAAGAAGAGAAGATGGAAAATAATTTGGGTCTCACTAGTCTTGATTTACTTTTCTCCAGGGCGATGAAATGAAGAAAACAGGTATCCAACCTATTCCTATGATGGACAGAGACAAGAAAGATGAAGTCCCTCAGGGTCAGGTATGAACTCTCTCAGTAAAATGGTACATGTTACAGTATGTGTGCGTATATATATATATATATATATATATACACACACACACACACATATATATATATATGTACATACATACATACCATAGTTATGGTATAGTGTTAATAAACACTATATATATGGAAAAAACATTTCATATATTAGTGAAAATTGCATTTGAAATTAGGGTATGCAGACTGCTGAATTCTATGTTCTGCATGCAAAACCGTTAATTTTTTAAGTAGCAGTGAAAAACTTGTTTTCAAATTTGTACTTGAATGACAACGTGCTCTTTGCTGTTGTCACTTTCTCTCTTCTTTGTACTTGTAACTCTGGCTCAAACCACAATCACCTACAATTTTGAGGAGTGTCAGTAACACTTTTTATCTTAGTAAATGGTTGCTTCAGCTCTTAGCTAAAAGGTTTTGCTGTTTTATCCTGAGTATAAAATGAAATTTATCCCTTGTTCTTGGTTAAAATATTCAGGTTTAGATTTCAAAATGTTTGCAATTTTAGACAAATACTTCTTCATTAGTTATTTGGATAACTGCAACCACTACTTTTTGACATTCATAAAATAATGAATGTGAAGAGTTTCTTGGGGATAAGCAATAAAGGGTGTATTTCTAAGAACCTCAATTGTCTAGTTTTCCAAATCTTTGGGTTCTGATATTCATGTGCACAAGTGTGCAGAAATGACTGAGTTTTATGCTTTCTCTAGGGAAAATTGGAATTTTGTAAGCACAATTTAAAGGGGAAAAAAGTCTTGGAAATAATTTTTTGGATAAACAAAAAAGGTAGCTTGTCCTTTGATTATCTGAGTAGAGAAAAATAACTGTAAATTGTTCATTGTCCATACATATATCTATATATGTATAAAAGGTGTTTTTATTTCAGTGGCCTCTGA
Organism: Manacus vitellinus; assembly: GCF_001715985.3. NCBI lineage: Eukaryota > Metazoa > Chordata > Aves > Passeriformes > Pipridae > Manacus > Manacus vitellinus. Next base: position 2,180,387 of record NW_021940517.1, on the reverse strand, counting down.
TGTTGTGTCAGTTGTTAGCACTCAAAAAGCATTTTATGAACTCTGAAATTAATAATAATATTTAAAATTATATATTACAACGTATCACAAAATCATGGTAGATTGCTAAACAAAACTACTGAAATTTTTGTATTTTGGCACTTCACTCCATATGCTGTATCATATTTTAACTTAAAAACTTATTAAAATCACCTTATTATAGTAAGGAATTGGCAGTTAACATACTAAATTTGTGTGTTCAGTACAAACTTAAAATAAGAAAAAACATTTTTCTGCATTTGGTTTATTTTTCCACACACTATTTTAGTTATCTTTGAACATCTTGAAAAGTACATGGTATTACAGTATGTACAGATATCTTGGCATTTGTAAGAGAATTGTTAATGAAGTGAAAGATCTAAGAAACAAGCTTTTTGTCTCTTTAAATTCTAATAAGTATTGTTCAGGTACTGTCTTCATCAGATTCTCTTTTACTTTGTGCTCTGTTTCATGCTTCATAGTAGTATAACAGTAAAATATTGAACTAAACAGGACATTAAAAGCCAACTTCACTAGTATATTTGTAGTTTCTGTACCTTACAACATTACAGAAAAATGTGAGATTTAGGATGTGTATGAATCTGTAAAAGCAACCCTTCCAGTATTTATGAAGAGACTGAAGAATTTAGTAAACTATTATCCTCCATTTCACTGGGCTCTAGCAAAAATAATTAATGAGTATTTTTACTATTTTAACTAAAGCATTAACATGTTATTTAAATGACAATGATGTTTAGGAAATGAGGATTTGTATAAACATGTAATCTCTGAAAATAACTACTTCTGTCTCAAATACTCATGTTTGATAAAAGTAACCTTTACTTAGCTATTCCTCTCACTTGGGTGCCTGGATCAGTTGTGCTTTACACCCTTTGCAGCACAACTGATTTAAGGTCTCTGAGTTTGGTGTCTTCCTATTGTGAAGCTTGCGCTGAGGATTTGTTCCCAGGTTAGCAAGGATCCATTCACCTTATGTTCTGCCCCTCCTTTTGGAACCTGTGAAGAAAATAGAAACAAGAAAACAAAGTCCCCCTCAAAACAAAGCAAACAAAAAAAAAGTAAAACCAAAAACAAGTAGGAAGAAAATGACACATTATGTGAAATAGTGTGGATGAGCAGACATTCTATCTGTGTATAGCCTTGCCTTCTCACCTTCTTTCTGTTGTTTACATCATAAATATGTCAGCTCAGACCGGTGGGTTCACAGATCAGAAAACATGTCTTATTTTTATATAGTAGTAAGTACAGAGGCGACTTGGTTACTCAGCAGTATGGGAGGAATCTTTGCATTCATGGAGATAAGTTGCCCTCTGATTTCTGAGTAAGGGTCAATGTTTGGACTATTAAAAAGAGTTATTATCAAATGCTTCGGTCATGGTACAATATGTAGTATTTCAGTAACAGACATTTAAAAATTTTGCCCTAAGAAAGGGATCATACTGCACTACTGTAACAATTATCATAAGAGTCTGAGATAAGTGACTGATGCTATAATGAGTCTGAAGGTAATCTGTCATCCTTGATAATATATAAGTAGCATTTTCTAGAAATCCCTTCATGTCAGGACAATTCAGCTGTGGCATTGTAGCTGTTATAGGCCCCTAAGCCTGTATGAATCACATATCATTAAAAAGGTGCTCATTTGGTGCTCTTTAAATAAGATTATGTTAAAAATATATCACTTAAGTGCATGCATAAGAAAGTGTAAACCAATTATTGATCACAGTGCACACCTTTCAGAGACTTTCCAAATGTGCAAAGCCTCCATCATGTTAAGTAAATTGAGCTATGCAATGCATACCCTGGAGGACGTCAGAACAATCCAGAATCTGACTGTATTTTGGCAATGCTGCACAACCTTCCTTTTTTAAAAAATAAAATCATCACATGAATAATATTTGCAGAAGTATCTCTACCATCTCCACCTACTTTCCACCACTAGTGACATCAAACAGCTAGACAGATTCTGAGCAAATAAAATGAATCAATTGAATAATAAAAGGTTCTGTAGAAAACCCTACTTGAAGCAGAAATACCAGTCATAAAAGAAAGGCATGTAAGCAACTTGTTATTACTAGAGATTTCACTGTTGCTGCTTATTTTGAAGTGTTCAGATCTTAAGAGGAGATGCAGAAGTGTGAATAACTAATATAGGCCGTAATTAAGTAAATAGTCAACAGCTCGGAGCTAGCTGGCTGTTAGCTTCCAGTGTTGTAGTTTGGCAACATTTTTTTTTTCATTCTTGTTTTTTGTAGATTGGGTTCTACAATGCTGTAGCCATCCCATGTTACACCACACTTGCGCAGATCTTTCCTCCAACTGGGCCACTACTCAGAGCATGCAGGTGAGTAAATGTGCATAGCGTGTAGCTTGGTCAAAGAAAAAACAAGAATGCTTTGCAAGTTTGTCTGGAAATGAAGACTTTTAATTTTAGAATTTGCATGCAGATAAACAGGGATACACATCTCACATTAATCTATGCTGAAACCCAGAGGTGATAACTGATGTCTGGGACTATCCAACACAGATCTACAGATACAGCTGATTAAAGTGAATTGGGTGCCAAAAGTAATTAGAGAGGAACAGTTCAGTGTTTATGCATCGCTGTCTAGGCTGGTTAAGTGCAATTTCCTTCTGTGTCCTTTTTACTTCAACATGGTTCTCACAACAAAAATTGGCTAGAATTCTGTTTCATTGAAAAGATATGGCTTTAGCGTGTGGTTTTATTTCATGTCAGATCATTTTTATTAAAAAACAGAAAAAGAAATACCCACAAAATATTCAGTAATTGGCAGCATAAGAGTAGTAACACTGGGATGAGGGAGAGTCAAATGTAGCTTTCTCCTATGAATCAATTGGTATGTAGCTTGGGTTCTTCTTGCAGAGAGGCAGGAGTCATTTAACCTATTGTCTGCTTCTACCCTGGAATGATGGTGGATTGCGTTGTAGGGAGGTCTGTCCAATAATTATATCCTGGACCTTAGCAATCTTTCCTGACAAAACTTCTGTTGAAACCAGTATGTATTTCATGAAAATGTTCCAGTTTCAGCTTAATCAGTATTTTCTAAAAAAACCCAGTTGGTTCATAAAGCCAACAATCTTAAGTCACATCTAGTGGGAAAAGAGAACTGCTTTTCTTTCCGCTTATATAATTTTTTTTCTGTCATAGTCCTTAAATTCAAGCTTATATAGAACTTTTTATTTGTGTTAAGTAACAAACGTCTTGAAATTTAATATAGTAGTTAGCAAAAACATTTCATTCACACCCAAACACTCTTTCATATAGCCATGAGAAGAATACGTAGGTCTGTATCAATGATACAGAGGACTTTCTTATGAAAAACAGTGAGTATCCAGGAGCCATCTTTATAGTTGTTTTCCTCTAAGGTGCCTCTGCTGGGCATGGCTGTGCAACCCTTATGTGGATATGAAAGGAGTATTCAGGAGGACTGGAGGCTCTACCTCTGTAGTTGTTTTGTTAATAGGGCTACAGCTGGAATTTTGGTTAGCATCTGTGCTTTAAGAAGAGTAGCAACTCAGCGAAGCTCTTTCTTTATGAAGGAGCTAAAATAATGTTTTGAGTTCTTAGTGGAGAGAGACTAAATAAACTGACATAATATATTTAATTTGTCCAAGAGAACCATAGAATCATGGAATGGTTTGAGTTGGAAGGAACCTTAAATATCATCTAGTTTAATCCCCTTGCCACAGGTGTGGACACCTTTCACTAGACCAGGACTCAGAGCCCCATCTGAACTTCTCTTGAACACTTCCAAGGATGGAGCATTCTCTGAGCAACTTATTACAGTGCCTCACCACCCTCACAGTAAAGACTTGATCAAAATCTGTCTCCATAGCATGCTTTCTGTTTAAGCAAAACTCATTAATTTAGCAGGTTAAGAATACTTGCCATCTAAATATTCAAAAAAGAACATTCGGGTGTACCTTTACTCCCCAAATCATGATCTGTATGCTCTTAACACGAAAATGTCTTGCAGAGTCTGTATGATTAATAAAGTAACCTTAGCACTGGATATCAGGAAAGTTCTCTTACTAGCACAGTCAAATGGGAGGTCTTAGAAATGGGTTTGTATTTACTGTAGAACTATTTGCGTAGTCAGTACCTATGGTATGAAGTTAGTGTTGTTATTCCACTTAATGGAAACTGAGGTTTAGAGAGGCTAGATTGAGTGCTAAGACTGCACAGCATCCTTTTTAGAAGCAGGGTTCTGGGAAGACACAGATCTTTTGATTTTTGGACACATGGATATCCAAACGAAGCTTATTTACAAAAGTGGCCTGTATTACTTGATGGTCCATCTTGTAGTACTCAGACAAGGAGGCTTAAAGTTGAATTGTGAATATTAAACACCCATGTAAGCATGTGTTCTAGATGAAAGATTCTTCATAATTCTGAAGATAAAGCATGAACATCTTTTCAAGAGCAGGTTTCTCTGTAGAAGGTGTGATGTCTGAAGCACAGGCAATCAGACTCATGGCAGAGATAATATGAACTTTTTCTGTTACAGAAATTATGTTTGTTATTTGTTATTCAAATTGTAATACTGATATTTCTGAAAGCTATGCTGACATAGTGTCCACACTGGGCAGAGCTCTTTACAGACACAGCTCCCTGTCTTGCTACTGTGTATTCTTTAATTTAGATTGTGCTGATGCAGAACTGGAGCATAGGTGTGTGGATGAGGTTTAAGATCTCCTTAATAATAAAGAGCTTGCTGAAAATCCACACCCTGGCATAAAGTCTTCTGAAGAGCAGTTTTATCTTGGCCTTGAAATTACCCTCTGCTTTGTCTCTGAAGAGAACGAAGAGGAAGCTTGAATTCAGACTTGGAAATGCAAAGTAGGAAATCAGAACACAGATATAACTTCAACTCCACAATTAGAAAAAAACAATGTTATTGCCAGGTTTAGAATAGTCTAGAGTATTTCAAATAGCTGATTTTGCACTATATTTTTTTTCCCTTTATTTTTGATAGGTAATTGTTATTCAGTGTGAGGAGAGGAATACAGCCTCACTCTTGTTTGGTATTTCCTCTGTTGCTGACTGAACAAATTTTGATATCACCCATTCACTAGCAATGCTCATTCTTGGAACACAGTATTTAAGCTGCTGCATCCTTGAGTTCTTTGAAACACAAACACCAATAATAGCAGCAAAAGCAGCCAAGGCAGCATGTGAGCATCAAGGTTTTTTCTTTTGAGAGCCTCTGGGCATTTATTCCAGACAGTGGGAGCCAGGGCTTCACCGGAAGTTCAAGAGCAAATTAATCATACTATCAACACCTTAAAAAAAATAAAAATAAATTAAAAAAAAGTATCACATTGATATTCCTGAGATAGGGTAGCAGCTATCAGTCTCGGTTTTCTCGTCTGGTAATTTATTCCACATTTTTAAATGCTTTCTCGCAATTCTGTGTAGATCAAAACTACTAACCACCTGTGTTACAGTGTTCAGAATAGGTCTTTCCTATGTTTTGTAGCCCACATACTCAATAGGCCTACCAAAGAGGCAAATATATGGCAGTGTAATTATTTTGAGGATGAAGTGATTTATTTTTTTCCTTTTTTCAGACCAAAAAATTTAAAACTGTTTTTTTGTGCTTTTATGTCTCTCAATTCTTGCTGAAATTGATTTAATTTAAAAATATTTTGGCTGCAATTTTCGTCACTTTCCCAGTTTCAGGAAAGAGACGTAGAAACAGTGATGGTTCACTTTTTCTGATCCTTAATGCCCAACTGTATTAGCTGAGGTTCAGTGCCGTTTTAATGCTGGCTTCATGATTTCCAGTTGGCCTGGAGCATTGGCAGAGCAGGTTTCCATGTGCCTGCAGAAAATGGAGTAGGGGTGTTCACCCTAGAGGCACCAGCTCTCTTTCGTAGACTCCATCTACTGCCTTCTGCCACAGAGTTTCTGCAGACATGTCTCTCCTGGCTCACAGCTGGGTTTTCCCACAGCCATGAAGGCTATAAATTTGCAGTGGAAGAAGGTGGTACCCTCTAGCATCAGGGCTTGACCTCCGAAAGGTGTACCATAGTCTTGTATATAGTCAACATGGATATGAATCAGACAGAATTATAAAATGAGATAACTGAAGTTGAAGGCTGAAAAACGTAAAGATGATAAAAGCTTGATGACATACAAGAACTAATATACAGCATAATAAATATCAATGTGTAGTACAACAGACAGTATTGTTAGGAAGAAATAAATCTCAGTAAACTTATGAACAGTGCTTTACCTTTGACTCTTTTGCATCTCCAGGGACAATCTCAACCAATGGGAGAAAGTAACAAGAGGTGAGGAAGCCTCTATATGGATTTCCTCCCAGTCCCTTGCTCCTGGGACCTCAGATTCTCTTCCTGTGAAGATTGATGACTGAACAGCAGCAACAGACTGCTTCAATCTGAAAAGAACCCCTTCTTATTTTGGGGATTGTTTTTTTGTTTTGTTTCATTTTTATTTGGAAAAAAAAAGGAAAAACAAAAGCTACAAAATTCTAACTAAGAAGTAGACCTGCCTAGGAAGGTAACACCCATGGAGTTACCTCAGCTGAATGACTCTGGCAGCCAATCTCCTGACCTACACCAGTGACACAAAGACAACAGAGGGAAAATGACAACCCAGATGTTTTGGAGTCAGCTATCAAAAGAGAACTTGTGAATATAAAAGACTGGCCTTATCTCATGGGCTACATTGCTGAGGCCTTAATTTAAAACTGATGGGGGGGTGGGGGTGGGGGGAATCTTAGGGGGTACTTCTAAATTGTATCTTTATAGTAAGGGTTTCAATGGTACTTTTATTATACCGTACTGTGGCTGGCTTTAACACCAGTGTCACTTGGGAGTTCTTGGCTATAAATAGAACAATATACCCATTGCTATTGTGAATGTTTATGTGTGATCTACTTGTAATCAGTTTGAATTCCAGCAGAATCCTTGGAGATTATAATTTATGCTTAGGTTACAGTGAATTCTCTTGCTGCAAACTAAAGGAAAACCAACATTCAGGTTAAAGTTTTAAAGTACTTCATTAAGCATCATGATGCAAATTGTCTGTCACTCATAAGGGAAATGTCGATAGAACTAGTGATGGTGCTTTGTTATTTAGAACGATTTATAAACCTAGACAACTCCTCCCTTAAAACACTAGAAGTACTGGATAATTATCTCTGATATGAGAGGGAGTTTCAGGTTGGAGTTTTTGTATCCATAGTGACAGAAGTATCAGGTTAAAATTTAGATGTGACAGCAAACATTTCCTTGCCTAGCTCACAATTAAGTAAAGTCATAATTTTTATTTCTACCTGCTGAGTTGTATTTTAAAACTTATTAGAGACATACCTGAAGTATGCTATCTGCTGGGAACAAAAGCCTTGTCAGAAAAGTCAGGTCTGATAAGAGGGATTGTGGTACCATCACAATAAATCAAAAATGTGTTTGTATTGACTAGCTTTTGTGTTGCACAGTAACACTGCATGTCTTCTACTGCTTTTTTCCCCTGTCCCAAGATGAGTGAAATTAGGAAACTTCTCCATTTGTCTGTTTGTTTTTTTCCCCTAGTTCAGCAAAATTTCCTGGATTAGAACTGCCTTTCTTAGTGAAAGAATAGCTGACTGAAGAAAAGTACTCTAAAACAGTGTGTTTACAGTTCTGTGCTGACTTAGGCTTTAGCCTTACAAACTTAGGCACAGCCTTTAAGACTGTATGTTGAATGCCACTCTTAAATTTAGTGCAATTGTACAGAGTATGTTTCAACAACACTTAATTTGCCTTTGTCTGTCTCTCAAAGATAATGAGAAAAAAATCTTCACAGTGATCCACACAGTAGGTGAAAACACCTTCTTTGCACACCTTTCACATACAGCCTATACTGCATTATATGCTTTTTCATAGGTAATGAACACTTGTAGTGGTTCCATGATAACATGGCCATTGTGTAACTGCAAAAAATACTAGTAGTGATTTAAAGACAGAACACAGGTTCTCTTTTTACATCTCATGTCTTTTGGGCTGTATTGCTCTAATAGGCATGCCATCTAATGGGTTTTGTGTGAACAACCTGGACTCTTGAGTTTTGCCTTCTGTTATGGTCGAGCACATGCCACTATCTGTATATGTGTACAGTATGTGATCCATAATCGCATAATGTATAAATGCACCTAAGCCTTTGCTGTACATAGAGATCCCACAGGTTGAGAATTCAATATGAAGTTATCTTATTTGTATGATGCAGGTTACAGCCCCATAATTTTTTGCTGTGTGCTTTGCCAATTCTAAATGCAGAAAATAATTGTTAATCACAGCAAACTGTTTTGAAATTTAAAAAAAAAAAAAAATGGAAACAATTACACCAAAGTAGATTGAGTAATATCTCATGCTGTGTCCTCTGTTTTACTCCTTAGCTATTCTGTTTCAGCTAAATCATGCAGATGCAACCTTTCATCCACTAAGTACTTGAGACACAGTCCACTGATCCTAATTTACGTGGAAATATCTAAATCTGTGGTGACTACAAAAATACTCTTTGAAATTCAGATACCCCAACAACTGGATGGAACATTTTCCTTCATGGTTAAAGTATATTTGTGGTTATTCTGCCCTTTTTTTTTTCTCCATTTAAAAATGCTGATCTTAAAAGCATTGCAACACTATTCCTTATCACACTATGTCTGTGTGTATAGAAAGATTTTCATTCATCTTTTACTCATCGACAATAAAGATAACTTCACTAGTTCTGTTTCTTACTATTCAAAATATTTGACAGTATCACATATGATTTTGTTTTGAAGTTTATAAGTACTGATAGAGAGCCTGTTTCCCTGGCAAATTTTTCAAATTGACAATCAGTTGTTTTACTAATGTCTCAAGTGAATCGGGTACTGTTTCTAATACAGAACTATCCGAACCACGTAAAATATATGTTTGCTATAGTATAATGTTCATTAGAATTAAAAATTCTGGCTCCAGTGCCTGTGGTTTGGTTTGATTTCCTGGTGTGTAAAAGGAGAAAGGTCCTGACAAAATGTTACTCTTTCTTAGCACTGAGACCAACAAAAATAGCCAACCAAATATAGTCTGTATTAGCATTTACAGAGTATAGATCCGTATGTGTAAATATTTTTTAGAAAAAGACTTATACCTGCACTTCCAAAGTTAAAAACATCAAAAATCATAACTTTGGAGCTGCATTTGAATTTCATGACTCAAACACATATTGAGATTTAATTGTTCGAAGTTCTGAACTTGAACTCACAAATTGAGACATCCAACTCATTAAGTTAAAATGCAAATAGACATTCCTCTTTGCATTTTTACCCTACTAAAACTGATCTTGCCCAAAATCAATAAGAACGTATAAAAAGCCTAACAGATCTTTCCTTTGTATTCCCAGAATTGCAATTGTTCTTCCCCTCTAAGCCTAGTAAAGGTAAAAGCACTGTTTGAAGCTGTAACTGAGCATTTCTAATGTATTATGAAATGGTGCCTGAAAGGTATGCGCTAAGTGAGAAAAATAGTTGACATAGCATGATACTTGTCTGAAATATTGCATAGTTTATTACAGCACTAACAGAAACTCCACTGTTAAAATTAATCTATGAATTTTGTACGGTTGTGCAACATACTCCTATAATGGTATATAGGAGAATATACTCCTATAAACTCATAACCGTATTTTTTTTTTTATAAGTGACCATTAGAGAAATGCAATTGGGTTTTTCTGGCTGGAGTGTATGATGAAGTATATTAAATTGGAGGGGACATGCAAAGTGGAATTCATCTTTTTATGTGGCACAGATTCCTTTCATGTGTTTAAACTTAGAACAATGTGATCAGTTTGCTGTGACTGCATTTAGAGCATTTAATGTTAAAATTGTAGGGATAACAAAAAGCACTATTCATGTTAAAATATAGAGATTGTTAGATGCTTGACTCAATTATGACCCTCTTGAAATAATGCATTTGCCTCAAACACTGTGATATAGGACCAGTTCTGTGAAGTGTAACAATTAATTTATTCATTCTAAACGTCGAAAAGGCTTTCTGCATGCTACGACAAGGAAGTTCATGTTCAAACTTTAAGTTATATATCCCAATCTAGCAAAGGCACATCATAATTTTTGTTTTGCTTTCTGACCAAAAACTGTGCTCGATTGTAATACGGGTGTATACTCTGTCAAAAAACCTAAAATAATGGACTGCTTTCTAGGGTAGATCAAACTGATTTGTAGAGTAGTTTCATAAATATTCAAAATTCAGGTTGGGCTGTTATGTGAAGAAGAAAGAACTTCAAGGTAACAACATTCAACTTTACAACATTTAGTGAGCTGAAAATTTTGTTTTATATATATATATATTTACACACATATATATATATATGATACATATAAACTTATCTTTGTAAAAAAATATGCAAGTGCAATAATTTAAAGAGGTCTTAACTTTGCATTTATAAATTATAAATACTGTACATGGTGTGTAATTTTTTTCATGTATTCATTTGCAGTCTTTGTATTTAAAAAACAAACCTAAACCTTTACTATTACGTTTGTACAATAGAACAGTAAGCATTTATTATGATATAGTTAAGTTGTAAATAAATTCACAAACCAAACAGCCAGTATGTATGCATATATGGGTGTCCTATTGTGAAACCTGTTTTTGCTTTTACTGCTGGCTCTAGCACAGCAAGACTACTTCTGTGGATATGTAATTATACATATAAATATATGTATGATACATAAAATATATTTAGAAATGTTCATAATTTTAATGGATATATCTATACATATACTTTGGTGTGAATATTACTGAATACAGAGTTTTTTAATATTATTTTTCATGTTTATTTTTGCTATTATTGGGAATGCAAGTGAGGGATGGGAATGTGTATATGTGTGTTTACACCATAAGTAAACCACAGCACAAAGTGATTCAAAATGTAGTGGAGTCTTTTAAATAGGTAGTGCTTGGTTTTCCCTGTATTTTGAGTTTACTGCTTATGGTGTGTTTTCCTAACAGAGGACAATTTTTTTTTAATATATTTTTATCACCTATTGCAAGTTCACATTGTCACAAACTTCAAAGGGATCTCCTTTTCTGTTTGGCCTCATGCTGCCAGAGAACTTACCTTGCTGTTGGCAGATAACTTCCATACAGATCCTTGCTTTGACACTGCCAAATGTCAGTGCAGCTAATGCTACCTTTTGGGAATTACATAGGTACTCATATGCTGAATTGTAAAAGAATTGCACCCAAATTTGTAAGGTTTGCTAGTCCAAAGCAATATAGGGCTTTAACAGCTGCCAATACAGTACAATGTAGGTTCAAGGAACCATAAAGCTGAATTCTGAACAACACATTAAAAATAAAATTAAAAATAGATGGAAAAAAAAATCCTATGTATCTATCCACCTCTTGTAACCAGCCCTTCCAGAAAGCTCTGTTTGCTGCAAGGATTGTACTATGAGGGCTATCTTATGTGATGAGACAGAAAATGTGCTGATATTTAATGTGTTTTTTAGGGTTTGTTCATTAGGGGGTTGTTAAAACTTTCTTAATTATTTTTAGGGACAGACAATAGAAGTGGAATGTTTCTGTGTGTACTATTAATTTGGTCCTTTCCACCTGTTTCTGTGTTGTTGGCAACGATCTAAAGACTGGAGTCAATTAATGACTTTCTGGTCAAGATGCTGAAACTGATGGCAGATGGATGACATGCCTTTTCATATTTTTGTGTTTGTGCAGGCTCTTGTAGCACAGCATGGTGCTTTGCCATTGATGGTCACTGTCCATTTGGTGTGCTTTTCTGAACAATTGCAGCCCACTGTTATTGAAAAACATCATCAGAAACTTACAAAAATCAACCCCAAAAATCAACCCCAAATATATTCCATTGCAGATAGTCGAAAATATAAATGCGAAAGCACCTTAACTCATTGGCATTTGGGGAGGAAACGAGTATTGCTGTTGGTTTTGAGGAACTCTGAATTTGTCTTATTTGAAAGTATCCAAGTGCTCTGTAACAGAAATATCAATGACTTTCACCTGCTCAACAAGTGGTGGAGATTATTTTGTTGTCCTTATTTTGCTGAAGACAATTACTAAGGAGAAATTCCCCTTCCTCAGTCTGTAGTCTCTTTTCAGATTAGGGAGAAAAGTTTTTTTCAGTGTGTTTCAGTAGTGCTATGGAAGAGCTACCTGTACCGTGGAAGTTGCTTATGAAGATGAAGGTCTTTGTCTCTGGGTCAAGAATGAGTTACAGAGAGATGCTTCAGAAGGTAGTTCGTGTGTACACAAGGCCTGTTGTTTAAAAGTCTGAAAGAAAGGAGAAATCTGAGATTCAAGAACTGTGAAAAGAATGAATTATATCAGGTAAAGTTTTACTTTCATGGTTTTTTTGGGGGGGGTTGTAACATTGCTAGAAGGGCTAAATGATTTTCACCCCATCATCTGTAAACATTCAGCTGGAATTAGTTGTTTTTCTTTTTTACAGCATTGTAAACCCTGTGAATACAGGTGAGAAAATGATTTTTGTAGAGCTACTTCCGTTTCTTTAGCAGTATTTCTGCTGCTTCTAGAAGCAACATCAGTTGTTAATACATACTATTTAATAAGCATATGGAAATGAAAAAATAGGTCTCATAAAAAAAAAAAAAAAGAAAAAAGATACCAAAAAGCCAAGAAGTACCTATGAAAGTCAGAAGCCAAGAAGTACCTATGAAAGTCAGTATCTGTCAGAAGCCTTTGAAAATTTTATTATCAATGTTAGGAGTGGTGAATGTGGTAGAGTGATGAATATGGGTAGTTTCAAGTTAGTGCTGATGGACAAGTTGATTACAAAGAAGAGAAATGGTATGATAACTAATGTTAGTTTCCAGCTAGTGAAGTCCAAGTTGTTTTCTACTGCTGACTTGTGGAAAGAAAAAATATTCAATATCAGGTGTATTTTACATCCTGTGACAAAAAAAATCCCAACCTGGTTAAAAAAATGTATTTTCTCTTGTGACTAGCATGGGAAAAAGGCTAGCAATGTGTGCCTTTCTTTTTAACATGAAAATGTACTGAAACTTGAAGAGAAGAATATTTACAGTACATTTGGAAAGACAACAGACATCTGTTAAGATGCTACTGATGGACTTGAAGGAATGAAGTTGTTCTGTGACAGATTTTCATGATCTTGTGTAAGTTGCTCAACACTCTATGGTTTGGAGGCTTCTTTAAGTTATTTAAGCCTCTAAACACTTTTTTTTTCTTTGGTATTGTGCATGTTTGGAAACATTCCTAGTTACATGCAGTCCAGAATTCAAAATATATGTAGAGGCAATCAGGTCATAATATATATAGTGATGTTCATTTCCCTGTCAGGTGAGGACAGTTATCACAGGACTGTGATGCTCTCAGGTGTGCTGCTGCTGAGCACCTCCCTTTCCATTTTCTCCCGATGTGAGGGGAAGACAAGGAAATTACAGTGCAAGCTTTCAAGCTGGCATGTGGAGTTGCATCTTTAACAACTTTTGAGCTGTTGCAGTGACATATAATCTTAAAAAAAATCAAATTCCTATAATTAAACACTGTGGCAAATTTTAAATTAAATCTTTACTGACTTCTGTGTAAGTGATAATATCAAATGGGTTTGGGTGCCACATCTGTGTAGTTCCTGTTCTGCAGCCATTTTGCAGGGCCCTGTTCCAGGGCTGCTGGAAGTGGTATGGATAATTCTCCATGTCCTTTAAACTATCTCATTCAGCTCCAGTTGTCAGACAACTTCCCATTTTGGACTTGGTATCTGACTAGGGAACTGGGTCTATCTTTGTGCAGTTCTCAGTGGTTTTCATGATTAGTTACGAAATATATTAAAACATGCTATAGCCTCATACAGAGCTGCACGTGCAATATACTACCTTCCTTTCAGAGTTTCAAAGTTTTCAAAGTCACAGAACTAGTAAAGGTTCTAGGTACTCTAGAATCACAAGCGTGGTAAAACTAAAGTTTCCAAGGAATAAACACTAGTTTCTTATGTTGCTTTTTGTTGGACCATGTGTAAAATAATACATAAAACCTTAGAATATATTCCCTTTGGACGTTGTCTTTCCTGGATAGTACAGGAAATTGTTCTCCAAAATCCCTCCTCCTGCCTACAGCAGAGCATTGCCATCAGAGCTAGCTATCCTTTACTGGGGATATACCAGAAGCATTAGTGAACTAAGTGTCTGGTTCATCAAGAGTACCTAAAGAACTTACACATGACCTGGGACTTGGAGCTAACACAGGTTGTCTGCTAATAGTTTTTCTTCCTGAATGTACAAGGACAGCAGTTTTCTTTGAGTTTGTCTAAACCTTTGCAATGCTAACATATCAGAGGGAGATGACCCAGTGTTTAGAAATGGTTGCCATTCTAGCTGGTGAAGCATCAGTTGAAGACTTTTTCTGTCCTTCACCACAAGGCATGTGAATCCCAAGACCCCAAGACCATCAGTCTCAGAAAAGCAAGAGGTACTGTACTGAAAGCTTAAAAGAAAACTTCATGTAGGAGAACTAACATCCTATGAGAGATCTAATTGCTATATGAAAGCTTCTAAGTCAATTCCTTGAAATCATTAAATAGAATTTGCTGATAAGATTGGCAAGTTCCTAATTTTCTGCTTTTTTTATTTCTGCTTTTTTTGTGCTGCAAATTTTCTTTTCTGGTAGAGCAATTTCTGTTTTTTCCTTTCACCTTTGGGAATTGTATGAGTAGAACAGACTGCCATCTCTACAGCCTCTTCTACACTCTCAATTTCTGTGGTCTGAATTAATTCCCAGTGACTAAGAATTAAAAGTGTAAAGCTATTCTTCAGGGCTATGTTTTCAAGGTTCATATAAAGGACAAAGAACAGGGTGTGTACCGAAGACAGAGTTAGTGGGCTGGAATTTGCAAAGGAGACCTGAGTTTCTTTCTGCCCTGAGAGTAATAATTTTCATGCAGTATTACATACTTGAAAAGCTTGGAATGAAGTAAAAACTGTGCCATGTGAGGGTAAGGTGAGGGCAAAACTAAAATGAAAGATGGGCTATGCTTATAGGGAAAGCTTCTCTCACCCACTGGCTAACTTAAAGTAAGGAAGCTGATCTGAAGTCTCAGCTCCCCAGCCTTTCTAAATAGTAAGTTTTGCCCTGAATTGCATAAGATCCTCATGCAGAATCACTCTGTGCTTCATAGAAGTGCTGTGTAATGCTTATCATGCAGAAGAGATTTCTGAAGTGCTTCAGGTGGTGTCTTTATGTGGAGTTGGCATAGATTAAATTAATGTATTTGGGGATCCTGGTGCTTTTCTTTTGAAGCTAAAGCTGTATTATGAATCTGTTTAGGAAGAGACACAAAGGGACTACAGAGGGAGTTCAAGATGGTTTTTCATTTACAAGACCTTTTACCGATTTCCTGAATTTAGTTGATCCTGTATAGCCTGTGTCATAGATGAACCCACTTGTGTATCTTACTCTTTTTGCTGCTAACTTACAGTGGCAGTAAAACAGAGCTTGCAGAATTTGCTTGGGCTTCCATTTCTGTTTGGTATCTAGCCTTTATCTGACAAAACACTTCTGGACACGGATATTTCTCTTCCCCAGAAATATTGATGCTATGGGAAATGCTGTAGCAGACACTCACATGGTAAACAGGACAGATTTTTTTTACATTCTTTCAAGCGGCACATGTACCAAGAGACGATCTGTGTCATCTTTTTCAGTCATGTCAGTCGATATAATCCATAACGTGGGAAAACTGGAGCAGGACATTATTCCTTTTGGAGATGTGGAAAGGCTTTGTGTCAATGACTTGCCACTAACTCTTTTACTGTGTTTTAGTAGCAACTCTACATTTTAAGCGAGAGAGTCCCATAACTGAGAATGCTGTAATTTAATGTTTATGCTGCTGCAGTCAAGGCTAATGCAGTTGACACATCCTGGAATTGTCTTTTCTATATACTTTCTGGGGTAGGCTGATGGCTGTAGCGCATTTTCTCTCTTTCCATAAGTGATATTGCTGCCATTTTTGTCCTGAATTGAGGGGAATACTGGTAACCTCAGCAGAAAGAGGTTAAGTCAGGAACTCTCTGACTGGAACAGGCTGAATTCTCTTCCTTTCTTGAGAGCTTGTCTCATCAAGTTATCCTGGAGATAAAATGGTTGGGAACAGCCTTTTCACTAGTGTTACTTTCACCTTGGGGAAAAAAAAATAGAACGTCACATTCTGTAATAAGATTAGAAACCATTAGAATCCAAATATGAGCTGTGTCATTCTCCACAATACCTTACAGGGTACAAATCTTTCACATGCTTTTTCCTGTGGATGGTCATAAAAGCAAATATTTTTAAAATGCGTGGTTTTCCCACAACCTGTGTGGTTCTCCAGCACTATACCCACATTGCAGTGACTGTCAGTTTCAAATACTAGGAGAAAAATGTCGCAGGCTATATTTTCTACATGCCAAGAAATGGTGAGAGGGAAGTGCTTGTGAAAACTCCATTAAAGAATATTTGGAAAAAAAACCCACTTTTTTTGCTCTGAGGATAGTTAAATTTAACATGATAATAAACTGCCTAGATATTTCTTCTCCAGGTTATATAGACTCCAAGTAGCTATGATGATTGTTGGAAATAACATAATCTCAACACTTGCGGTAGCAATAGGATGAGAACACGCAGAAACAGACTTTTCACCCACTGACACTGCACTAATAGGATTGGAGGGTGGTCTGTGTCCTCTCTGTTTGACAAGTAAGAGATAAGTACCACTGCTAAGGTAATCTCTGCCAATCGCCAAAACACCAAGGAGTAGACACAACCAAACCAACTCTACCTCTGTGCAGAAAAGACTTTGAGACAGGAGACCATGGTCATCATCTCTGCTCCCAACACTATTAACTAGTGGAATCCACAGGAGCAGAGCTCATGTGAAATCCTGCCCAAAGTGCCTGAGCATGCACTGTGTTCCCAAACAGGTATTCCTCTGATCACAGGGGTGATGAAGCCCAGATTCCTGTTGGTTTGTATTATTGTACTTAGATTTAAAAAAATTCAGTTCGGTTTTCTGCTATCTTTATGTGTGATTTTGAAATTCTCTGCTGTTACAATTCATCTCCTGCCATGCTTTGGCTGTGAGAAACAGACTCACATATTCTATAGAAACTGGTCAACAGAATGAAAAGTTCTGGGGTGGACCCCAGTCCTCTCCCTAAAGAGCCACCTCTTTTATCAAACGTGGAACTTTGTTATTTTTGAAACTGTTATCTGAAGTTTGGATTAAATCAGCCAATATATTCAAAAGGTTTATGGGAGGAGAATGAATGTGTCAGGGAGTGGGAAGTCTGGTCTGACATTGCCGAAAAACCACCTAAGATATCAGGCTCTGCTTTATAGTTTAAACTTTGACTTTAGAATTATGGTAAAATAATAAGAACTATTGAAGCCCTGCATACTGTATGAATGCCAGTAAACTTTTATTTTTGGCATCCTAATACACAAACTAAACAGTGCAACTTGCCAGCAGTATCTCAGAACAAATCCGTGCATCTTGTTTTTTTCTGTTTAAGATGCTTTGTGTAGAGATACTTTACCTGTGTCTGCAGTGGGGTCAGTGCTTTCTAACAGACAAGTCTGTGTTTCAAGACTGAGTGCAGCAACTGCTTTGGATGATATACAGCTTATGTTTCTGGAACAAAAGTGTGATTAGAAAACTGGGATGGAGACAAAGAGCTACATTTAAGAACTATCTTAGATGTTGACTTGTTAAGGAATCCTGGTTTTGTTCAAGGATCTAATTTTAGAAACTCTTAAATCTAATCCTGGAGCCTGCTGGTGTTCTCACGAGCCTTCCCTGTGGTAGTGATGAGACTGGATGCTGTGACTATTGAATAGCTGGACTGCAGTGCTGTTCTCAGATCCTGTAAACACTTTCTGATGGATGAGCTGTATTTAAAGGGTCCATTTTTTCGTTTGTATAAAGCCTGCCCAGCACAACAAACAGGTTTGAATTATCCCAGTTCTACAGTGAACCTTCTTCACTCATCTTCGTGCTGTTTCCCCTCTGCAGTCTAGAGCCTTCAGATCTGTCCTGGTACGTGTGAAAAAATTTGATCTGGATTCTGGCTGTGTTCATGGATGGTTTTCACAGAAAGGTCCTGCTGAATCATTTCATAAAGACCAGTCTTAAAAGTGAGGTTGGGACAGGTGCAAATGCCTAAATCATTGTCAGTTCCTCAAGTACAATGCCCATTTAGACTCCAAAGGTAGCAGTGTAATTAGTGATGGTTGACCTGCTCTAATAATGCAAATGCTGATTGCCCCCTCTCACCAGTTTGGAGCTTGCATTTGGCACAAGTACCTGTGCGGGCCCACTACGCCATGCAGATTACACATCTGACTCAGTACAGCATCCAGCCTGCTTCTGTGCTGGGGATAGCTGAGCAAGAGTCTACCTTCATTCTGCCTCTTTCATAACCACTGTCTGCCTCTGCTTAGTGCAATGGGCCTATGCAGCCTCTGAATTGCTCCATAGATCTGAGTGCAAGGTCACTTCAGCTGTGTTAGTCTGGTTCAGGCTCCTCACCAAGGCTTACAGAGCAAATACATCCAACCCTTCAAATGCACCCCCTGCCCTCTGCTTGATTGTGCCTTTTTATGTAATAACACCATGAAACTAAAGTAAATGGAACTCATGACTGTTACCATGACAAAATGCATAACAACTGTAAGGCATTTGCATTTCAGGGCATTTGAGGGGAAAGATAATATGCATAAAACTTGTAGCAATAGATCTGATTTTTTGGCAGCCTTTTCTGTTATTCATTGCAAACAAAAGTCCCACTGTAGCACCAACTGTAATGGAAGGAATGCTGCCCCTTCTTTTCCCCTTACACAAACATAGTTTGAGAAGCAGGAACAATAGCTCAGGGGTAAGAGAAGCTTTGCAGTTTGGTACCTACATGTTTCACTATTAACAAAGCTGTATTGATTTAGCTACATTTGTGGTCATCATACACAGAAATGCTGGGTGGAAATGATCACTGCTGGGTGCAGATAGTAGGTTTCATGTTTATTCTGAACTGTAACTCATCCAACTGCTTTATGACGCCTGATCATAAGCCAGAGATCCTTTGGAAGGAATAGCTTGAGCTGCCATGTGCCAATTTGCAGAATGTAGGCCAGTTAAAGGACAGCCTTTTCAGTCAGGCAAATATGATGACCAGTGCTGTGTTCAGTGTGTGGTAAAGTCATCTAGTTTGTCAGGAATCAGACAAATTTCTCATGCACTCTCACTATGTCATTAGCTTGTCTACATTTGGATTCAACAGCTTGATACAGGTTCAGAAGTCTGGTCTGACACTCAATGGAGGCTCTGTGGCTTTGCTAGATATCTGCTCTTAAGACTTTCTATCAGTTGTTTTCTTTCACCTCTTCCACAGTCCATTTACTATGTGGTTTTGTCCCCTCTTTGGTTTTAAGTGTATAGACTTGCATATAGCATGTTTTCCATGTGACAGATCCTTCTTGTAAACAGTGAGCTCGTGTCACCTGAAATTTTCCTGGAGAGGCCCTTGACTAGACTTAATTCTACTTCTTGGTCTCTCACTAGATACTGGTGTGACTGTGTGAGGATATGGGAATTCAGTTTTCCTGGATTAGACTTTTTGCTCTACACCATGCTGCATCTACCCAACGCCTCAGCTCAGTCCAAGGCTAAAAATCTTCAGTCACTGACTGCTGTCAGCAAAACAAAGAAACCTTCTCTCCTTAAATGTTAAAATAGTTTTGATGGAAGAGTCTTGGTGCTCTGTCAGTGAAAGAAATCTCCTCAGCACTATGCATTTGGAGGTTAGCCAGTGTGGAGGAAAAACCCAAGCATTATCAGAGGACTAGATGTAAGGTCTTGGTCCTTCGAATCTTGGTGTTTATAGTACTGGAGTCACACAATCTCTTTAGGATAACATGAAGCTTCAACCTGCATAGAGGGGGCCAACATACACTGCTATGTTGACAGGAAGGTTGGTGCAAGCCTTGGAAGGGAAACTGTACTGGTGAAAGAAGCAGTAGTAGTGAGCACAAATAACCGGGAAGGTGAAGAGGCTATCCCAAAAGTCTGGCTGATTACATTGCACATCTCAGCACCCATCCTCCATGACGATGCTGCTGGGACCATGAGGGGTGGGCCACTGCTGCGACCCAGGAATGGGCTGCAGAGGGAATGGTTCACGACTTGAGGTTAACGCTTGTACAGGAGCAAAAGGTACTTGTGGTAAATTTGGGGTCCCTGGAAGTGGGTAGTGGGGTGGCAGGCTAGTGCCTCACAAGGCCAGTCCCAAATCAAGTCCCAGGCTTAAGCATGACTGAGGGAAGGTGAGGCTCAGGCCCAGGGTCTTGCTCCAGAGTCAGGTCGGGGCCGTGGGGACACTGGGGCATCCAGCTGGTGTCTGTGGTGATGGACACAGCCTGTGGTGCGTGTGGCCCTGAGTCTCTGCCAGGCCCTGGTGGCAATGGGAGAATGAGGTGAGCACCTCAGCACTGAGGCACTGGCTCCTGTCCGGCAGGTGTGGCTGAAGGGCCAGATGGGATATTTGGCATATGAAGGGGAAGCTGCAAGGCATGCAACAGGCAAGGCCTTTGTGCCAGCCTGGGGGCGATGCATGAAATTTCCATGCAGCAGGAAAAGCCAAGCATAGCCTGCAGGGTCCATGCTAGTGAGTAGGGATTGACATGACACATGTTTCAGGGCTACTGCTGCTCAGTGGCCTTATCCAAAACCTGACGCTGAGCCTGGCATGTGTGTGTGTGTATGTGTGTGTTTTGCTATGTGCATCCCAAGTTTCCCTGACTCTTGGGAAGCCATGCTCAGCTGTACTGAGCTGCTTTGTCACGCTTCAAAACTCTCTTCCACCCTCATGTTCTGTAGGCAAAAATATCCCTCTGCCTCCTTCAGGAGGTATATCAAGAGGAGAGATGAAAATATAATTAACAAATCTTTCACTCCACAAGTGCCAATTATGTGGGGTTTTTTCTCAGATGATCTGAATGATAAATATAGCTAGCTAAATTCAGAGTTACAATTTTCAACCTGCGTTTAGCACTGAAGTGGGCTGGTTCTATTTTCAGAATGAAGAAGAATTTGTGTGCCTGAAATCCCATCCAAGTTCTTCTAACTATATCAGTCAGTCTAATAAAAGAGATTACCTCTTCCTACAGACCTTGCCTCACATTCTTCAGGCACAGTGACTACGATAACGGTGCTTCCTCATCTTTCCTGTTGCTTCTCTGCCACCTGCAGTGCGCAGCTTGAATGTACAAGACAGAAGAGTTGGGGAAGCACATGAAGGTATTTCCTGACTTTACAGTGTTTCATTTGCAAGCTCAAAGACCCTCCTGGGACAATAGAAAAAATTAAGTTGGAAGGGAGCTTACCCAGTCCAGCCCTATTCCATGTTGGGCTAAGAAATTTTGATCAGATGCTCAGGACCATATCCAGCAAAGTTGCCAGTACTTCCAAGCATGGAAATTTCACAACCTTTTTGGGCATGTGACTTCAGTGCCGAACTATTCTTGCTGAGAAGACTTTTTCCTTACGTCCAACCTATTTTTTCCCATGTTGCAATATGTGGCTATGGCCCCTTGCCCTTTCACCATGCACTTCTGAGAGAGAGACTTTACCACTCATTGCAGTGGGAGACTGCAGTTTATTTCATGCCTCTCATTAGTGATCTAATCTCTGGGCTGTACAAAAAAGTTCCTCCCAGAGTGGCCTGTGCTTCAGCCTCTCAGCAGTCTCACTGTTTCTTTGCTGGACCCTCTAGATTGTCATCATCTTACTTGCTCTACAGGGCCTAAAACTGGACATCATGTTTCAGGCATGGCCCAGCTAGTGCAAAGCAGGGGGAATAAGAGCTTTCCTTTGTCTGCTGGCTGTGAACTTGCTTGTGTAGCCTAGTATGTGATTAGCTGTCTCCATTGCAAGGCACACTGCTGTCTGTTGTGCAATTTGCCCAGAAGGATCTCTTGAGTACTGTTCTGCAAAGCTGTTACCTGCTCAGTTCATCCCTAGCATATGTGGGGTTAGACCACCCCAGCTGTAGATGTTACAGTCCTCCTTTTTGACCTTCAAGACATTTCTGTTGGCCCATTCCTCCAGCCTGTCAAGGTCTCCCAAAATGTTTTTTCTATCTCCCTACTTTTTGTTAAGCATTTAGTTTCCTGACCTCTTGTGCTTGTATTTGTTCTACGCAGGCATGTTCAAAGACCTAGTTCCTCCTCAGAGCAGTTTTTTTTTTATTATAGATTATAGAGACATGGTGGGATGTGTTTGTAGAAACAGACTACTCTTACTTGCACTGGAGATAGTCTTGGAAGAGGAAGAGCCTGTGCTACCCAGCATGTTGCCCAGTGCCTTTGAAAATTTTCATTTTTTTAATGGCCTCCGACTTACCATCAGAAATGATAGTGACAGGATGCAGATGTATGCCCCAGCAGGAAACACAGGCCCTGAGGTGTTCATCTTTCTTATCTGATCATTGACAGTCACTAAGGAGACAAAATAGAGAATTCCCGCTCTTGAACTGATTAAGGAAACTGTTTTAATCAATTTGCTTTCTTTTGCTTCATGCCTTACCTTGTACTTTATCTCACCTCCTATCCACTTAGACCTTAAATCTTCAGCTTAAATGAGGCCTGAATTAAAGGCTACTTTTGTGTAGAAGTTTTCAGACTACCACGGTCCACCCAGAGAGAAAATGAAAGGACAGCATCTGAGTATGAACTTACCCCAACCCAACTCTAGACTTTCCTTCAGGGCCATCCCATTCTTTTAGAATAAGTAACAGTAATCTCCACAAGAGGGTTTTGTGTCAGTTTAAAGACAGAAAAGAGGAGCAAATATGATCAGCTAGGCAGATCTTTCTCAGTAGCAGTGACTGCAGCTTATCCTCTATTCAAGATGCCGCAATATGCATGTTTCTGTGAAAAAAAATCACAGCGTTATTATCATTGTCATTTCCATCTCTCCAGCACAAGTCAATCATAGTAACAATTAAACAGTTCTGGAATTAAAAGTAACATTTTAAAAGGAGACAGGTAAAAGTGGAGTGTCAAGGAGGGAAAACTAAATGGTTTGTTTCCCCCTCCCCTTTGTATCATATTATTGATGAAAGAATAGTATAGTTCTGCCATATTAGATAAGAGTTTATAAAATGTACTGTGCTATATAAAACCTACCCATATCTGCACGCTTTCTCCTACTTCTCTTCAGTGGTCCTTCTTCCAGTGAGTCAACCCCAGTTAAATTTATTGCTCCTTGGTATGTATATGAAGGCTCTGACTGCAACCCATTAAAATACATGCTTCAAATACCATTTAATATCATGGAGATTCTGTGGGTTATCGTAATGTCTAGGATAATAGGTCAGGATTTGACCTTCTGACTGTCTTTCAGTTTCTCAGTTGGTTTTCCTGGGTAGCAAGAGCAGTTAGAGTCTGCTCTTGGCCACCTCAGGCTGCTCATTTGGAAACTGGGAAAACTGGGAAAAGCAAGACATAGTCTGTAACACTGGAGATTTTTTTTTTCTAATATTTGAACTCCTAAAATTTTTCCAGCCATGCTACAAGCATGTTTTCTGCTGTATTTTCCTCTTTTAATCTATTCTTCAGGCTAAATTAAATTCTTACACCCACATACATTTTCTTCTTGTTTGTAGTTTCAACTCACTCTCTTCTGGAATCCTCCAGTTGTCTTAAATGTTTCCTGAAGATCAGTGCCTGAAACAAGGCATAAAATTTGGCTGAAGCCACTTCTGTGTTGGGAGCACGGACAGGAGTATTTCACATATTTTACTATATGTGAAACACTGTTCTGTATATCCCAAAATGGCATTTGTCTTGCTCACCATACTGGCAGTGTTGATTTGTTCTGACCATGTCATTCACCATATTCCCTAGATATTTTCTAAATAAGTTTCTACTGAGCCAGCTGCTGCAGGCTACTGGGAAGCTGCTTGTTTGTGCAGATATTGAAATTCATCCAGCTGTTCTCAGAACTTTCCAATTTATCAAGAACATTTTCAGTTCCAATCCTGTCTTTAAGAATATCTGCATCCTCTCTCCATTTCATGTCATCTTCAAATTTAACAAGCATACTGTGTATTCCATCATTCATAGTGTAAACAAAAATGCTGGGAAAATTAGATACAAATTCAGGATAAATGTCCATATAAAACTGCTTTGTACTTCTTCCATTTGGACAGGGAATCTTTATAACTACTCTTCGAATGTAGTTTTACAGATTTCTTTATTGTTTTTATTTTGCACCCATGCTAACCAATCTCCACCTAGACAATTTCTTTTTGTTTTTCTTTCTCATGGGACTACTACACAAGAAATGCCAAAAGCCCAAGTAAAGTAAAAATATGCAACAGCTACTGCTTCTCTCCTGCACTAATGCTCTTAAACCACCTGTTATTCACCCAGATTTTTTTTTTTTTTGGAAAGTTGAAGGTGAAATTGGTGAGATTTTCTTCTCACCTTTCTCCCTTCCTTACTTCTTTTACACACAGACTCTGTACTTATGCTGTTCACAGCATTGGTGGCTCACCAGTCTCCAGCCATCCTTAAAAGTAACAGCTAACGTGTCTGAGACTGTTTCAGGCAGTTTTTCACATATTCTATATGGCTGTTCATCAGTAGCCAAATTAGCACACATTACGTTGAGTGCTGCCTAATCTACTCATTCAGGCTCTTAGATTTTTTAACATTTCTTTTCTCTTGCTGATGTTACCTATATCAGCCACTTACTAACCTTTCCAGTGATTAGTGAGGAAAAAGGAATTATTTGACATTCTGAAGAAAGGGACCAACCTTAGGCCCAGTGTAAATGAATGGGCAGAAGAGGCTGCACTCACAAGCAGAAGAATTCATGGGGAGACTTAGGGGGGAAAAAGTCAGAAACTGTGTTGTCAAGGAGTGTGGGCAGAGGCTGAGCTTTGCAGGACCCACAGGTGCCTCCAGGTCTGTCTGATTATTTGTATACTGCTGTGGTTAAGAAACATAGAACCCTTAAGGTTGGAAAAGACTTTTAAGATCATCAAGTCAAACCATTAACCTAACACTACCATGTTCATGACTAAAACCATATCCCCAAGGGCTGCATACACACACTTGAATGCTTTCAGGGATGGTGATTTCACCACTTCTCCAGGCAGCCTATTCCAATACCTGACCACCCTTTCAGTGAAGAAATTTTTCCTAATATCCAACCTAACCCCACCCTGGCACAAGGGCCATTTTCTCTTGTCCTTTCACTTGTTACCTGGGAGAAGAGCCCAACCCCCTTGTTCTTGCAACCTCCTTTCAGGTAGTTATAGAAAGCAATAAGGTCTCCCCCAAACCCCCTTTTCTGGGCTAACCCCAGTCCCCTCAGCCACTGCTCACAAGACTTATGCTCCAGACCTTCACCACCTATGATGCCCTTCTCTGGACATGCTCCAGCACCTCAATGTCTTTCATGTAGTGAGGGGCCCAAAACTCAACACAGTACTTGAGGTGCAGCCTCACTAGTACCAAGTACAGGGAGATCACTGCCCTGGTCCTGGTGACCATGCTATTCTTGGTACAGGTCAGGATGTTATTGGCCTTACTGGCCGCCTGTACACTTGCTGGCTCGTGTTCAGCCAGCTATCAACCGGAGAAGGTAGAAGAAGGTAGCATATTTTTGTAGGCTAGAGTATTGTAAAATACTCTCTTCTAAAAGTGGAATAGTTTTGTTCTGTGTGGAAAGACTTTTTTAATCTAAACTATTCCCCTTATAAAGTGTATTTTGTCTTTCCTTTTTCTTTTAAAGTGTGTGCTACAACAATCTATTTCACCATAGAAAGAAACTGTCAAGCGAGGAGTCTGGCTAATCTCTCAGGTAACGTGGAAACAGTCAACAGAACAAATGTTAAACTTTACACCTCTGGACACTTAAATCATAGCAAGCTTTATAAGCCTTCAGAGAAAATAAAACAGGGATGATGGTACTCTGCCAGGGAACAAACTAGTTTCATAATGGAAAGAAATCAATTCCCAGCTGAAAATGAGAGAGCAAGGAAGATGAAAAGATTTTCAGGTAACTTTTGTTCCAGCTTCCAACAAAGGCTGAATCTTCTTGCCCTAGCAGCAGACATCCACAGTCAACTGTGACTGGTGTTAGTGCCTCAGCAGATTTTTCTATTCCACTGGAATTGCTAAAGTGGAAAGCACTTAAAAAGAAAGCAGAGGATGGAACTGACAGACTCCATGAGAGTCATCAAAGTGAGTCAAGATGAGTTAGATGTGTCAGAGACTGTGATGCTGAAAAAACAAACTGAACAGCTGACAGTGTGCTGTAGAGCTTGTCAAGGAGGAATACCAGTTCATACCTTCATACTTGGCCAGTGTAGCTAAAATGGAACAGTTTGACAAGTTCCTAGATTTCCAGAAGGAGTTTGTAGCAAACCGTGAACTGTTACAGAATGATTTAACAGGGAGAAAAGTATCAGAGCAGCATGAAAGTAAGCTGGCTAAGGTAAAAAAAAAAAGTCTTCAAGTGGATGGAAGGGTAAATTTTGCATTATCTTTCTGGTTAGATTGGTTGTGTGTTCCAGGAAAATGGAATGGGTTAGCCAAAATCACCTCTCTCTTCTTCTCAAAGACACAGTCCCTGGTGTTTTCTTAGTTGAGCACATGTAAGACACATCTTCTGTGTGTTCCAAAACACTGAGCCCAATGCTGTTATGCCACTGTTTACCCTTCCCTCCATTGTCATGTGGAAATGTTGTGTTAAATATACAATAAAACAAGATCTTGCAAGCTGGTGATCTGTACAGGAAAAATCACTGTTGGTCAGCATCTCTGTGGGAACTGTACATTCAGCACATTGTCCAGCAGCATGTTTGAGATAATTTTTATAAGATGTTGCCTTCTCTATGTGTTCTGTAGACTATCTCTTTACACACAGACAGTTGTTGCTAACTCTCCCCTTGTGATGAGTGGGGTGGGGTGTGAATTTGATCACTGAAACACATACACTTCGTAGAAGCTACTGTTGTTGCTTGAGTTGCTGCCCCAGGGGAAGTTTAACAATCTCAGCAGCACTCATAGCCAAATGCAGGAGTGAGAGTAAGCTCCTGGATTCATAGAAACTAGGGATGGAACTTAATGAAAGCATTTGGGGGTTGGTAAACTAAGAAATGACTAGGCTAGTGTGGGCTGGAAAAGAACTGATATTTCATGTACATGAGAGAAATTTTTGAAAGAACTTGGCATTTTGTCCCTCACTGTGGTACTTAAGGTCAGATTTTCATCCTTTGTAAGACGCCAACTCATTTATCAAGGGTATTTTACAGAGAATTTAGCAGTGGTGTTTGCTGGACTGTGGCTACTAACAGAGAAAACAGAGGTCAGGCTTGACTGAAACAGCCGTCCCAATAGGAGTCCTATGTATACCAGAAACTGGAAAAGAAATGATCAAGCAAATAAGCAGAGGTTAGTCCTGTATGCCTCCAACATACCTCAAGAAAAGTTATGCAAATTAGGGAAGTGAGGCAACAAATTCGTTCAATCTACTTGTGGGTATAACTCTGGGAGAAGCAGCATAATCCATGTTCCCTTGAATTCTATGAGGTATCGTCTGCCACACATTTAACCAACTAATCAAAAAAGATGGTTACTTCACACCTTGGTAAATATCCTCAAGCAACCATTCTTCTATGCCTCTAGGTTGAGAGGCCAGAGTTCAGAGGAAGAAGAGAGAGGGGAGAACAGAAGTGAAGTGCAGTATTGTATCAGGATAACAACTTGATCTTGTAACTTTTGAAGTATGTTTTCCCAGGAGATATTTTACCCAGAAACAATTTGGATCAATACAATTTTTGTGAGATAGTGTAACGCTGGCACAAAGCTTAGCAGAAAACTGTACTAACTAGCAGTGATGGCAATCTTTTCCCTTTAATTAAATGGTCAAAATTTCTACCAGCTTTGGGTTGAAACAAGGATATTCACAAAGTAAAAAACTGCTGTAGTATATTACCTACCAAAAAGGGTTGTAGTTAAAAAGGTAATCGTAGGAACAGAGCACTTTGAAGTGAGCCAACAGCACTCTAGAGAAAAAGTTCCCATGGCAGAGGAACCCAGTAAAAGTTGCCAAAGAGAACCTTTCTTCTCTCTCCCAGATTTATTACTCAGAGTTGGTAATACACAACCATGAGATTTTAAGTGTATTATTTTAACTGTTATATTCCTTAGCTAGGGGTTCTTGGGTTATTTATATATTAATTATGTCTCTCTGTGCTAACAGTTACTTTAGGGAATGCAACATATTCCAAGAGTAGGTTCTTGTCAAATCTGGAGATGACCTGTTGAAGTCACTAGAGATAAACAGGCTTATTTATGATAATGGAAGGATTGGCTGTAAATATGTAAGCAAGATATACAACAATTAATTGAAGCATAATTTAGTAATTGCCTTCTGCCACACAAATCTGTCTTGTTTTCAACTAGTCTTTTTCATGATTAATACAATTGTTGATTGTACACTTTCTTCTTACTGATTTTTGCTATGACCAGGACTTTGTCTGTATTCTCATGATATTTCTTACTGCATACCATGAGGGGAATGACATGAACTTAAACAAAGAGATGCATTCTGACAGTAACTGTTTTAGAGCACTTTCTGCCTGTGGAGGATTGTAGTCATTAATTTTGGCGATTGTACAGGAACACCAGATAACATGTGCTTGTGATCCCCTCCATTTCAAGCAACTACAGGTTGTTGAGGAAGCATTTGAAGATATACGCAACAGGTCTCTGATATTTTGTGGTATTCTGAAGTAAATGAAGAAAATAAATATTCCTACACTTTTGCCCAACGTAAGCTAAATGTACCTTAACTATTGTTTTAAAAGTTTTATCTCATAACGCCTTTTGTCAGTGTTTTCTCAGTGCATCTGGGACATTAAACTCTTTTTATCTACAGTGAGGAAACTGATTCTCACAGGGGTTTATATTCTTCAGGAGAATATATTCTCTGTCCATTGATCACATGTTAAAATCAAACATATCTAACAAAATTCATGGACTTTTAGCATTTTTTAAAAAAATTTATTCACTTGTGGTCTCAAAGGGAATGATTGATTTGTTCCTTATTTTTACTTCTTCTCCCATTGTACACAGATAAGCAAAAAAGAACAGAGAATAGAAGTGTTAAGAGATATGCCTCTATAGAAAGTTGATTTCCAGTCTGCTCAGTGATTTGAGCTGGCATAATTTCCTTCTATAAGCTTCATCATGGTAATGGAGAACAAAGAAATTACAAGGAATTTCACACCTCTGTGAAATTTAGTACTCAGAGTCAGTTATGGGCACTCCCTGACCTTATCTTTGACACAGGAGATCTAGTGCTCTCCCTTTGCTTCATTGCTGACCACAATTTCTGTAGGAGCAACCCACAGTAGAGAAATCTGAGACAGCAGCTCCTTATAGAATAAGCAGAGCATTGGCTGAATAGACTTAGCTGGATTTCAGAAATGCCAAACCTATTGTCCTTCTTTCTCCTCTTTGGTAGAGCCACATCAGACTTTTTGCCAGCTCTACTGTAGAAATGCTGCTGAATAGAGGGTGATATTTGCCTCAGGCTTCCAGGAATAGTGCTACACACCCTTTTACCCTTCCCCTCTCACCAGTGACACCTTAATTTTGGTAAAAGGCACCAGTAAAGGTGTCATCCACTATGGAAGTAGAAGAGGAGCACAGAGGAGATGTCAAGCCCTGAGGGCAGAGCCATATCTGACTGGCCCTGCCCAGGCCTCTGGAGCCTCTTCCCATCCTCAACCCATTTCAGTCCAGCCTGGACCTGTCAGTCCCTGCCCATTTCTCTATCTCATCCTTTTGTATTCTTTCTTTTTTTTTTTTTTTTTTTTTGCTTTCCCCACTCCAAAACTAGCCCCCTTTGCTTCTGATAGCTCTTCAGGCCCATGTTCTCCAGAGACAATCCTTTGGACTGGCTCTGAGGATTTCACCCTAGTTATCCGCTCTCTTTGACACAAAGCCTCGGAGTGTCTGTGTGATATTGACAATGTGTTGAAATGAAAAGGAAAGGTAATGATGAACAGGGCACAGCTGACAGCATAAATGCTTTGTCTAGGTTGAGTAGCACACTGCTCAGTGGCAGAACACCTGAAGGAATTGTCCAAAAGCAAGGAGTTTTCACGAGTCTAAGTCGTCAGATTTACTGGCTGACACATTCAGAGAATCATCCATACTTTTTTGTTTTATCTGTAACAAACCTTTAATCTGTTTGCAAATGGAAAGAGCTTTAAGTGACTCTGGAACCTGCTATAAGGGGTTTTTTTGTTTATGTTAACTCTTAGTCTTATCAACAGCTTGTTCAGAAGTTTTTATCAGAACCGAATTTTACCAAAAAGTAATTTTAAAAATGGTGCCAGAACCTGCGGCAAAAAAAAAGCCCACAAAACTTTATATTTTACTCTTTTTCATGCACTCATGGGATCTGAAGATTTGGGTCAAAGGGATGGAAACAAAGACTTCAAGGGCTCCAGAAATACAAGTACTCAGGAAAGATGTTCAGGTTCTCATGCAGAAAGCCAGTACTGCTCTAGGAAGAAGTAAAGACTCAGTGTTACAAATGCTATCAACCGCTGTAGCAACAACAAAGTAGATGAGGTAGAGCAGAAAAAAGTAAATAGAGTTTCTTGATTTTTTTAAATGTCAGGTCTTGAAGGAAAGGCCAAAGGATTAGACCTTGTGGATGACCTGTTTTAGGCAAAAACCTTTATTTTGTACCAATCACATTGGGAGATGGGGCTAAACTCTGAGTAGGACCAAGACTTTCTTTTACCATTCCCAGCTGACCATCATAGAGAATTCTCCTGACCACACAGGCTGCAACCTGCACTATTAAATTTCAGACTGTGTCACCTTTGTTGGGGTGTTGATTTTATTCCTTCCTGTGGAGGTAACAAAGCCTAATAAGCCTCCTAAGGCTCCTTGTCTTCTTTGGACTGACCCAGTGTTTCCATGCCTCTGGTGCATGCCCCTGATATTTTATATCACAACTTCCAAATCTCCTTACTACTGCTCCAAGCTCTGATCTGACTTTCTAGCCTCAATATTTGACCCTATGATTATTTAATTCTAGAACTCTAACCTTCATGCTTGAAAGATGTCCTAACGAGATCTTGCCTACCAGCTTTCTTGCTCTTGCCCACTTCACTGTCTGAACCTGAAGAATTACCAAGTCACTATTTCACTAAGCTGCTGGTTCTCTTCTTCCCCTTCTCTTTTTCTTGTAAATATGAATCTAGATGACTCAAGAGGTCTTTTATATCTTTGCAATTGTTGTTTCCAGTGTATTTTGTGTGATCATTTTACAATATTTACCCTTGCTTTCAACATGTAGTTTGGATGATTCTGCAGTTAAGATACTGGAATGTGAAAGAGCTTTATGTTCACTAGTTTTTGTTAGTGTAAGCAGGAAGATGATTAACAGTGAACCAGTAATCTACATGTCTATATTTTTCTACAGAGAGAGAATTCATGATGTGTTAATGTGGGATAGTCAAACTGGCATGAATTTAAGATGGATCGGGATATTGTGTGGGATATTTATAGGGCATGCACATGCAAATTTTATCTAGGCTATTCAGAGGTTGGTTTTGGTGCAAGCTTTTATAAATATCTTAGAGATAAAAGGGAAAATTATGATATTTTGTCTTCTGCCAAAGTTCTGAAAGGAAATAATGATAAACATCCCAGAATTATCTAAAGGAGTTCTTGAGAGATTTGTCAGCTATAGGTATAAAAATCCAATACCCCATAAGACTGTTCAGTTCTGAATAGCAGTCTGTTTCCAGCATAGTCTAGGAACATGTGCTAATGTCAACTTGCTAGCTTTGCATGAAAACTAATAATGAAAATTTAAGTAATTAGTTGCTACCTGGAGCCTAAGACTGAATCTTTCCTCTTGCCATGGGTCATGTGTTAGTCCTTTCTATGTATACCCACCTTGGAGGGTGGGTAGAGGAAAAGATTTTCATACGAGACTTATGTCTTTTTTAAAATAATATTAGTTAGTAGATGTTAGAATGCCTTGAAGGATTTTTGAATACTGATGATGGTAGAGGAAGTAAGAGCACTTTGGCCACAACAACCCCGTGCAGTGCTAGAGGCTGGGGACAGAGTGGCTGGAGAGCAGCCAGGCAGAAAGAGACCTGAGGGTACTGATTGACAAGAAGCTGAACATGAGCCAGCAGTGTGCCCAGGTGGCCAAGAAGGCCAATGACATCCTGGCCTGTATCAGGAACAACGTGGCCAGCAGGTCCAGGGAAGTGATTCTTCCCCTGGACTCAGCACTGGTGAGGCCACACCTCGAATACTGTGTCCAGTTCTGGGCCCCTCAGCTCAGGAAGGATATTGAGGTACTGGACCAGGTCCAGAGAAAAGCAACGAGGCTGGTGAAGGGACTTGAGCACAAGTCCTATGAGGAGAGCCTGAGGGAGCTGGGATTGTTCAGCCTGGAGAAAAGGAGGCTCAGAGGAGACCTCCTCACTCTCTACAACTCCCTGAAAGGAGGTTGTAGCCAGGTGAGGGTTGGTCTCTTCTCCCAGGCAACAAAGAGGGCATGGTCTTAAGCCCTGTCAGGGGAGGTTTAGGTTAGATATTAGGAAAAAATTATTTACAGAAAGGGTAATCAGGCATTGGAATGGGCTGCCCAGGCAGGTGGTGGATACTCCGTCCCTGGAGGTTTTTAAGATGAGACTGGATGTGGCACTTAGTGCCATGGTCTAGTAACCATGGCGGTGTTGGACCAAGGGTTGGACTTGATGATCTCAGAGGTCCCTTCCAACCTGGCTGATTCTATGTATGCAAGTATGTTTCTATGTGATATATAAAAATATGCAGAGAACTAAGCTGTCCAATTACGTTATTGTTATACCTATGTGGCTTCCTAAATATGTAAGTAATAATGTGTAATTTCTTCAATAGTTTCATTCATTGAACAAGAGGTTTCCACTTGGGAGAGGAAGCTGTGGTTTTAATGCAGTAGAGAGTAATTGTTTGAATCCTGTTAGGTTCTCACAGAGAGTCAATTCTCTCCTTTTCATCATTGGGCATTCAAATCTGGAGTCACTTTGCTGTAATTCAGTGAGCTTTAATTTTCTCTCTGCCCTGTTAGAGCAACATTTAACCTCTGAGAATGTGTAATAATCTTCATTATACATAACAACTATTTACTTACATCTATCTTTGTATATGATCTTGAAAAGATACTTGTGAAACTGTTCTGTTTTGTTCTAGTCTAAGTTGAAGAATTAATTAGAAACAGTGCTACAGATGAGCCAGACTCCAGAAGATAAAACAGGTGAGTGATAGGACAGTTTTGAGTTGAGTCAAAAGGCAATATGGCATAAATTATGGCAAATAAAGTGTTCTAAAGTGTTGCAAAAAAAACCAATCAAAAATTGCCTTAGCTGTTGGGATTTTTTCTGTTAGTGTGATCAAAATATACTGACATCTAATGAAATAAGGTACATAACATCTTTCCTATACTTCTTTCACTCCAGATCCTATCTGAAACCAGTAGGTGTCAGTGGGAGACTCTAAAATGTTAGAGATGTCTCAGGGGATGGCACATGAAACCCTTCATCTGGCAGAAATATAATAACTGGATTTCATCCTTATGATGAGGAGGTTAAGCCCTGAATCACGTGCTTTCACATACCCTTCCTAAGCTTCTTTTCAGTCTTCACTGTATCAGTCCTGAGTGCTCTAGTTATCCATACAATAGTCAAGTCCCTATTGAATGCTTGCTCAGTGCTTTTGTTCAGTAACAGCACTGAGTTTTACAGTCTATTTATGTACTGCTCAAGAAAGTAGTGTCTTTTGATAAGGCCTTTGATCAGTGGAATCTGAATCAGGATCCTTGAGTAAGATAAAATAGACAAATCTGAAAATTGTGAAAGAGTAAAAAAAATTGATGAACTAAGAAATCCTGTGTAGTGTCATCAGTATAAAGTATAACTGGTCTGACTGTAGTACACCTGCATTTTATGACTTCATTGAAAACCTGTTCTGAGAGCACAGTTTTCTTCCAGACCATGAGAACATATCGATTAGCAAATTACAGTGTGGTAAATAAGGAAATAGCTGTTCAAGTGGTGATGTAAAATGCCTTCTACACTTCGTCTTTAAGAAAAGAGGAAGATCCAAATCTTTCTCTGAAATGTCTGAGTGTTCTAGTGTCCTGCTCCAAGCTATGGCCAGTTGTTAGCTTCATCATGGGCAGCTCCTACCACTGGCACCTAACTCACTTTTGCAAACATACCTTCTGCAGGAGCAATGCTTAAACAGTCAAACCAGCTGTGGTTGTGGGCTTTTTTTTTTTTTTCCCCAGCAATTAAACAGGCCCAAATTCCTCTCTAGTGTAGCTGTCTTCCTGTCAATGAACATATGTTTGAATGCACCTGTTCTGATTATTTCATTTCTACAGCATGGTACAGATTTTGAATTTCATTGCTTTGCAGTCTATCACTAAAAAAAGCATAAAATCAGTCATTGGCTCTGGATCTCCCACAGGACTAGTGAACAAAACAAACAGAACTCTCCAGGCCAGGGCATATCTAAGACATGGTTTTGCATAAAATGAGCTAAAAAATATTTAAACAATGGGTAAAGATTTCTCCCCTTCTCCTCCTTACCAGATACTAATATAAGAAGTACTAACTCAGCTTCAAACTTTCCTTCCCTACCTTCCTCAATTACTCACTGAGGAATCAAAACCAACCAAGTCAGAAAAATGTAAATGTTACAGGGTTTTTTTTGTGTTACAGCTGTATTTAGAAGGCTAAGCCAAGAAATTTGGGCTAAATATGCTAACATGTGCTGCCACTATAGGGAACAAAGCTCTACAAATATCTTTTGCTTTTTTTGTTTGTTTTTGTTTGTTTGTTTCTGGTTTTTCTTTTTTTGGTTGGTTGGTGATTGTTTTTTTTTTTCTGATGTGGGATGCTAAACAGTTAAAAAAGTGTTCAATCCAAGGTAACCTGATACGAGAATGTTACAATTTTCCTAGAGGAAAAATGGAGATTTGATTATATTTTTAAAAATTGAATAAAAAGTTTTCTTAATATTTTCTAAAACAGAAGGCATTATTTTTTTCTCTCCAGATAACATTTCTGTAAGGCCCTCCCAGGACCAGTAGCTTATCCTAATCCACTGAGTGAAGATATGCTGTCTATTGTTTGTAGTAGTTCACATGAAAATACAGGATTTTTGAGAAGCCAGTAGCCATTAGCTTCTGGGACAGGGAGGGGCAGGAAGCATGGCCAGGCCCTTTCCCCACATGAGGCAGTGCATCACTCAAATTTGACTCATGCTCTCTTCCTCCAGCCTAGCTCACTTTTCATCAAAACTGTTGGCTCTCAGTGACCTTTTGACTGTGTGCTGACACTGCCTCACAGACTAAAGGGAGGAAGAGCAGGGCTGGCTGCCCATGACAAGCTGCTTAGAGAGTAGGAAATTCAGGAGATCACAACAGGCAGTCTTTAATTGCTGAAACATCATCATTACTCAACACAGTACCTAGTCCTGAATTTGACAGCATGGCACAAAGCTGCTACATTGCAAATGTGGCTAATGAACTCTGAAAACCCCTCCCAGCTCCAGGGCAGGCCCTGAGTCAAGAGGATTTTCTTGACCTGCTCATGACAGCAGTCAGACAAGCCAGGGAGCACCATTAGGGGTTCTCACAAGGCAAAGAAAGGCCAGTTCTTCCTTTCTGTGTTCTCACTCCCTTCACTGGTGCATTCCCTCTCTCTATCCTTCCCCTCTGCAATCGCAGAGCCTTGGAGGTGTAACCTTGCACTTTGTCGTCTTTCCTGGGTATTCCATTCTCCATAGCTTCCCTTACACACTAACACCAAGAGGTGAACCAGGATGTGGGAGACAGATAAAACAGGATGATTTTCACCTGCACCATCACCAGGGAAGAAAGTAGTTTATTTGTATGATTACAGACCACTGGAGTGAAGGGCACTATTAGTCTGTGCATGTAGTTCCCCTCATTCCCTAGATGAGGACCCGGAAAGGACCTGTAATACAGCTCTGGCTGCAGCAGCATGAACACCAACAGGCTGCAGACAAGCTTGCTGACAAGCTGTGAAAAGCTGAAAAGGTCTTTGACTCAAATTAGACCCTGGCTGAACAGGAGCATGAGCTGGATGTGTAGGATCTTGTAACATCACATTATTGACTTATTGTAGTGAGTGGGTGAATTGACAGTGAAGTTGGCCTGTAAAATTCTAAAGTGCATTTTCTGGACTCTCCTAAGGGAGTACAGCATGTTTATTCTGCTCCTTGCATGTTCTCTGTTCTCTATGCTGGGATGCAGTTATTTCCTGCTTGGCTGTGTTCCCATTGTTTCTAGAGCCTATTTTTGCAAGAAGTGCTAAAGGGTCTTGGTTGGGGTGACTGTGAAAGGTGAGTGGCATAGCCCATGTACCAATGTTCCTTTCCTGGTGGAAATGAAGTGTGGGTACGGTGAGTGTGTATACCAGCTGAATTCGGGGCAATATCATGGGTGCTCCTGGTCTGTACTGATCGTCTTGATTAAGGTAAGTTTGTACTTGAGTATACCTGCTAAAAGCGCTAGATGACAGCCTTAGATGACAAATAGCTCTGCACTGCTAGCTCTGTCCTTTAAATTTCACAAGCACTTTTTTACTTCTGGAAACCTGAAGCAGATATGAGACAAAGAAAATAGTAAAAAACCTGCTCTCTTTCAAAACAGCTTGAATCTGTGAGGTGTAAGGTTCTTGATAAATGGGAAGAAATTAACATACTGAGACTGGGAAGAAAGAAAGAGTGGTTTATGCTGTGACAATGCATATAGTGGAAACCACTCTAAACTAATACAGGCAAAAATCCTTAATTCTAAACATGTCTTAATAAGAAGT
Source organism: Manacus vitellinus (assembly GCF_001715985.3). NCBI lineage: Eukaryota > Metazoa > Chordata > Aves > Passeriformes > Pipridae > Manacus > Manacus vitellinus. The sequence continues at coordinate 2,143,326 of NW_021940517.1, read as the reverse complement.
ACTGGTGTCCAGGTACTACCATGAGGGATGTTTTAGCACTAAGAAATTGATCCTCAGTGGTCTTTATTTTATCCTCTGAGAACACAATATGTGCCTAGTTTGGGTGCTTCTATGTTCATTGTAGTGTTCAGACTCTGTCCCTGCAGTAGGAGGCTTGTAGGCTGACCCTCACTATGTGAGATGATGATCTACAGACATAGGGGTTATTTCTGTATTCATGCTACAAGTTTGGGGACTTGTAAGCAAATACACATTTAACAGAAGCATCATTAGTTTTAACATGTTTGTTTCTTGACCTGGAGAAACAGAAATGTTCGGGGGGGATTTTTAAGTGTTCCAAGTTGGCATCATCTACCCTTGAAATGAACGCTGAAATGCCGAGTAACTTCAAAGGGGGAGAAATAGGACAGTCCTGATTCCCTTTGAAATCTCCTTTCTAGATGTTGAATTAACTGAATATTACTGCAGATTATTCACTGGCATATATAATGACCATAGCTGTGAACACGTGCCAGTCACAGACAGGAAGGTCAAGTTTAAGTCCAGATTGAATAAAAAGTCTATGATGGATTCTTGATATCAGGTAATTATTTTTTACTAAAAGGACAAATGTTAACATGAATACTTCTTTACAGAATATGTTTTTTGTTTGTTTGGGTTTTTTTTTTTTTTTGTAATTCACTAGGCTCCATCATTATTGGTTGAGCTCTCATAGTCATTGGTGTTGTACAAAGCAAACACTGAGAGACAGGTTTTTATTGCACACTATGCAATCCGAGGTACAGAACTTGCAGAGATTTTTTTTATGCACTAAAATTTGCATACTGCAAGTGGCCTGTGTGAGGACCACTTGAACTATAAAAGCTAGATGCTTGCAAATTTCTGCAGGATTAGTGCATTCAGCATTTACAAACAGTACTCCTTTTCCACTGGCTGTTGTGCAGTTAGAAATAGCACAAGATCTCAATAGAGGCACTTTAACATGTCCTTGTCAGTGGTTACACTGATAAGTGTTCCAGCTGCGTGAAACGAGGAGGTAATTCCATGCAGCTAAAAGTACAGTCAGCATGAGTAGGGCATAGTGTGTCACTCTTAATGGTGGGCAAACAGCAGTTGTTCATGTAAGTCTTATGTTTGACTAAGCATCTAAAAGGTCAAACATTTCTCCAAACTTTCTGTCCTCTGAAGCAGTTATGTCTATTGACAGAACATAAAATTAGTTAATTAATTATACTGAGAATAAAACAGAGCTGCCAAAAAGTCATAGGAAAGCTAAAAAACCTTGTGAAAACCAGGTACAGCCATTGTGTTCTTGTACTATGCTTGTCTGTCTTTAATGACATATTTAAAATAATTATTTTTCTTGCTGAATTTTTCAACAAACTTTGTGCACTGTTACCCACGAGTACAAGACAGAAGTCTGTCACTTGTTTCTAAAGCAATCAGCAGACCTCCAGCATCAGAGAGCTTTGGGGAAGAAGAACTCTTGGTTTATTTAGACAGATTTACTTGGTATCAAGATATTAAAACAATGAGCAGCAGCAATTAGTAATGAAAATTCCTTTTTTTTTTTTTTTTCTCCTGGCAAACAGGAGATCTTGGACTCCATGTGCCTTATGAAATGTTCCTGTGTACACTCTCTAAGATATTCAGCCTTGTGGCATGATAACAAATGAGTATATGAAATCTGGTCCTCTGAAAAAATAGCCACTCTGAGAATTTCCTCTCTTTGCTTTTTTACAACAAATATGAGTATTCAGAAGGTCTTTAAATATAAATTGCTGGTTTCTAGAGTAGTTTTAGGGTGGGAGAGTGGAGGGGGGGCGGGGCTGGGCTTTTTCTGTGCTGTAATGAAAAAGGATAGCCAGCAGATGGCAATGTTGTATAGTTGTTCTAACAGGAGACAGCCACATCATCAAGGGAGGGAAACCTCTGATACTCCGTAAGTAGCCATGAGGGAAAATGGAGTGGCCCCCGCAAGCCATTGGAGGGTTGGCAATCCAAGCATACTTTGGCTGAATGCTAATGTAGGCTTACTGAGTTTGCAATACCCTTTGTAACAGCAATTCTACATTGAAAACCCCTCATTTGAAAGGGCAAGACCATTATAATTTAATAACAATCTAATTAAAATAGTGCATTTCCATATTCTTTTGAAAGCATGATTTCGTAAGGCTGCATAAGTACAATGTGTTCTTTCCCATACAGGTTGCATATTTAAAAAGATAAGTGGGTCTGATGCACTTTCTTTTGCTGGAATGCTGTGTGACAATTTAACTGATCTGTTACTGCCTTTTCAGTCTCAAACTATGAAAATCAACTCATGAAACACGTTTCTCCAAGGCCAAATAAAAGTTATTTCCTTATAACCCAGTGTGGTTCAGGCGTAACGCAAACTAGTTTATACGAGTTACCTTCACTAGGTCTAGTCTCAAAGGACTTGAAAGGTTTTCTGGCTCCAGCAAGTTCCAGGTTAGTCCTGCTGTGTTTTGCCAGCTAGAAAGTAGAAAGGTACAGAATACAATTCCACCTCTCTCTCTCTCTCCTTTTTTTTTTTTTTTTAATTATTTTGGAGAGCTATTATGGTACTTTGATCTAAATATGTAAATCAAAGTTGCAAAAGCTTTCTGCTTCCAGCCGTACTGAAGGCAGGGAAAGGAGGTAAATGAACCTGTGGTACATAACACCAGCATATAAAATCCATGGAATAGCTCAGCAAGAGGAACTTGGAAAGACTTCTTTAAAATATAGGAACAAACAGATGTCTTGAGAGAAGTGAGTAATAGTTTGACTAAAACAATTTTAGGTTCAGCTGATACTCTGCTCCACACTCTGAAGTCTGAAGCTCTGTTTTAGTAACCAAAAAAGCAGGCATCATTTCAGATGTTATTGAAATGTGAAGTACAAAGCTCTTTGCATTTAGGATTTTGTCTAGCAGTTCAGTCTAAAATCTAGAAAGGGACATGGATGCTGAAAGACAAAATCAAATTATTTGTATCACAGTAATTGCTTTAGCAAAAATGATGCTATGAACACCCTTCCTTGTTTACACAGTTAGACCCGGCTTTACTGTCTGTTTGGTTTCCCTCAAGGTAAAAGGAACTGGCAAGAAGAAAGGCTCTATGTTAGACTCAAAGACATATGTAACTTGAGATGTACTGCTAAATTAAAACTCCTGTCACACAGAGACTACTTACTATAATTTATGTCAAGGTTAATGGAGTAAAAAGTATTGGAGTATTTTAAATGCTAAGCAGACATGTTGCCAATTAGCATCACTGCAGATTTTTTCTTATATACTGAAGGATATTTCAATGTTTCTCAACATTTATGTCTTTTTTAAAGGAATTTGAAGGAAATATCACAGAAATTTTAGATAAACTGAAAATCACTCAAGAAAATCAAAGGGGAGTATGAAATGTTCAAATATCTATGTCAGTGTGGTTGAACAAAAAGTGATAGAGTAATGGACATGCCAGTCATAACAACTTGCTGGACCAATGTAAGACAAATTAGTTACTAATAGCAGCTGCATTCAAGTGCTAGTTGCAGAACACACACAGTAGCAGCTGGGAGTCATAATGAGATATTATGGATTTGACTTTAATGTGGCTCAGATTATTAAGTATAAAAAATATGCATAGCGTTTGATTAAAAACTCTAATTGCTTCAGTTTTTTTATTTATAGAATCACAGAATATTCTGAGTTGGAAGGAACCCACAAGAATCATCAAAGTCCAGCTCTTGGCTCTGCACAGAACAACCCCAGGTATCACACCAAGTGCCTGAGAGCGTTGTCCAAATGCTTCTTTTACTCTGTCATGCTTGGTGTTTTGACCATACAGGTACAGAACAGACATATTATGGCACTTTTCAAAGACTTCTGACAAAGTTTTCTGACAATGCCCTGCTGATGGTCTTTTACACCAGACTTAGAGAAGTTCAAGCCCTTCTCTGTTCTGACATTGCTCACTAGTGCCAGTTTTGGTAATTTCTTTGTGCAATGGATTTTTTAATGTTGGGAACTGGCTTGAGATTCTTAAACCTCTTTGACATAAAATGTGTTTTATTTTAAAGGGGTGGACTATGGGGTCATCTCAAGCACTCGAGGTAACATATTTTAAGAAGTTAAAGCGTGCAGGTTTGGTTATTGATGCTGCCTGTCAGAAGTAAATACCAAATATATTTGTTTCTGTTGTGCTTTCAGTATTTTGGTTTAGCACAAAACTGTTTATTCCTGCCATGTTTTTTATGTTCCAAAGCTCTGGATGTTCCAAAGCCTTGGATAAGGATCCATCCAATCTAAAACATGGTGGAAGAGAGGGTATCACAACTTAGTCATCCACTGTCAAGATCATGAGTTGCGCGTACTCGGATAGGTGTATATTTCAACATATTTGGCATAGCTTCAGATTGGTTGTGAGTTTGTAGTGCTGCTTAGAGGTTTTTTTTCCTTACGAGCAAATGTCAACCAGAATTAAGGCTCTGTACGAGTTGAAAAATATATCTACAGAATATCTGAGAAGTCTAGTTTATTGTCAGAACAGAAGGTACCTTTTCACTCATGTGCCCTGCTATTGCCCATGAGCATTTTTGTATCTACAGTTTATCAGTATAAGAAATCACTGCATCCAGGGGTATCAGGTAGTGGCAAGCTTGTGGCATTATAGACCCACTCTGACAAGACCTCAAATCCAATCAAGCTATCATGCAAACTATCATGCAAAATCAACTGTCGGAGCCAAGGTGTTGTCTTGGTGTTAATTATTGTAAGACCATCCTGGTTCACCAGACTTCGAATACACACTCTGCTTTTTGAAGTCTGATTTGACAGATAAACTGATAGCTGGCCTGTATATGTGTGACTAACGGTCAATCACTTAATACTCTAAAAGTCCAGTCTCCTTTCATGCAGTCAGGTTCTTCTGATATAACCCTTCTTGCAGTGTATGTGTGGAGATTCCTCCCCTGGGCTGGGTATGTCCCCGAAGGTTACTTCTTGAAGTTGAGAGAAAGGGATCTCCCCACTAGTGTTGACATGGGTGAGTTACATCAAATCTGTACTTAATAATTATTTCTTTTTGCTAGCTTTAATATAACTGCTTCAATAATTGTTTTGTTACACTGCACTATACTATTCTATGCTATATTATACTCTATTAGTAGATTTTCAACATTTATATTGTGTCATAAATAGTTCTGATTAAGATCTTTTGTCTAACCATTTGTAATAATAAACTATTCATCTTATATAAATATCCCCATTTTGCCAATCATTAAAATCTGCAGGACAAAAGTGGTTCAGTCACACCTCTGTAATTCCTTAGGCCAGTCTTTTATGTTTTCAAACATTAGGTGGACATTATGGAGTTGTCTCCTATTGTTATAACACAACACTAAGAGAAAGGTGTCTCAAATTTAGATGCCAGGTGGTGTCTTGTGCCATAGGATCCCAAAAAGTCACTGTAGGTTCCTGTTGTGTCTGTGGCCTATACACTTCCATGTACAGTTATGAGATTATTGGTAAAAATCCAAAATTATAGACTCCAAAGAACAAGATCCACTAATATAGAAAAGAACAGCTCTATTTTCATCTTATTACCAACACTTTGTGTCAAAGCGGATATGTTTTATTTGCTGACACAGGCAGAAATTTTTACTTTGAAATTGTACTAAAAAAGTAAGGAAAGAATTTTTTTTCAAAGAAAGCTTGAGTCTTACAAAAAAGAATCCTGAACTCAGATCTTATTGAACATAAATATTTTCAATTAAATTAGTTTTTTTTGTTTAAAATAGAAGATTAATAATTCTAGTAATCTATGAAATATTAAAATTAAGGTTAAACTTTAGTTAATTTACTGTTTCTGGCTCTTTGAGAATTGCCAACTTTAGAATTCACAAGATGGTATACAGTTATGGTACACTTTTGTTATTGGAGGGTGGCAGTGTAAACAGCTCTCAATTCAGGAGCTGCTACCTAATGATCTAAGACCACTAATACATGATAATTTCATGAAAATGGAAAGTAACCCACTTTATGATATGAAGTTACTGTATATTACGTTGTTACAATTCCTGGATGGATGCATTCATTAAGCTTAATGAGAGGGATGGAAGGAATTGAAAGAGGACAACACTAAAGCAAAGCATGGAATCTAAATAAGTAGTTTCCCCACAAACAGCATGGAGAGAACTTCCTATACAATGGCAGACATCTAGCCTCCTTAAATTTGCAAAACTTGCTTTTCCAGAGCTGAGTGCCAGTAGATCTAGAAATTTATAGATAATTAAAAAATTATGTGCAAAATTAATAAAGGTTTTTGATTAGTGATAGTTACATTCCCTTCAGGAGCTGAACATATGTCAGGATAGCTGAGGTGCTAAGGATACCATGAAGAACCTCTATGAATAGAAGAGTCCTTTGTTCTTTCCCTTCAAAACATATGGATGAATCGTGGTCTAAGAACATGCACAACAGGAAAGGGTGATAAGACATGATCATACTCGCATCTGCTTATACATTAAAGAACTGTGTGTTTTGTATTTCTTTGATTTTGAATTGAGAGTTGCATGACCTTCAAGTCAGGTATGGGACTTACTGGATAAAATTCAATGTCATTTGACAGACTAAACTGGAAAAAAAGCTAAGCACAGTTCTGTCTGAGAGGATAATAGTATATTTATGGATAGTATAACAGTATATTATAATAATTTTTTTTTGAAAGTTAAAATTTGGGAACGTTATACACGTGGAATAATTGGTCAGCCACAAGGCTATTAGAAATAAAACATCAAGGTAATTAGTGGTAGATATAGTTGAACACAAGGTTAATTAGTCTCATTTGTATGATGTTAATTATTAAAAGTAATCAGCCCTGGGATACTTACAGAACCACTCTCACTAAATGTTTTAAAAAATGTAGCAGAAGGACTTTTACATTTTGCTTCAAGCAGAGCTTATGTATAAACCCTTTAAAGTAGCACACTGTCTTGGGATATTTGCATAATAAGATGCTTTATAAAACGAAAGCCCAAAATTCTGTTTTCCTCCCAGTGTTAGGAATCACATTTCTAGAACTGACATATTCTCTTTCCATAGGACAGATCAGGAACACTGAAACATTAAGAGTAGCATGAGATTGCTGAATCAAAGCCTGTCTTGAGGCATAATTAACAGAAAGCGTCTAATTATCTGAAGTCAAAACTGTATCATCCTTAGCCCTTAATGCACATAAGATAACTTAGATGACATTTAATTAGAGGTAAAACATGGATTAATACTTATTTAATAGCTTTGGTAGAAGCTTCCCTTAGGTGTTAGGAGATTGTCCAGTGAATTGGGGCAAATATTTAGCCCGTGCCTGCAGCTAAATAAATAATTTGCAGCAAACAATTTACTTAGCGAAGTTTCTACTGCTTCTGCAGCAGGAATCTGTTTTCTTCAGATTTAACAGCTATCTGATGAAAACCTTTCTAATTCTCATTTGAGAAATTAAAAACATTCAAAATATAAAAGTTTAACACTATTGTAAATGGATGGATTAAGTCCTATGGTTTTTATTTGTTTTCCTGGTTAAAGGGTTGTGTTCACAGCTCTAGTGGAAGTAGTGAAATTTCTTTTGGACTAAGGTTACCATTCTTATTAGATTTTGATATCTGTCTCAGTATTTCGTAGAATCATTTGTTGTCAAGTCTTAACAGCTCTATTTGATCCATGCCTAAGTCATTGTAGGAAAGGAAGGCAACAGGAAAGCAAGCTCTGCTATGGAAATAATGTCCACACTCTGCATTATGGACAAGTGCCATGGGTAAAAACTATCTTTACTTTCAGTACATAATACCAGATCTAAAAATGATCTCTCTTGGTCTCTGTTCTTTAGAATGCTTTCAAGAGCTGCTGCATCTGGTTGAGAAGAACAGGCAGATGGATGGGAGCTTTTGCCTAAATCCATTCTAACAAATTTCAGTTATCTAACAAGATGATAGGAAGGATGAACCATCCTCTGGAGATTAATCTTTCTCTCTTTACGAGCAACCTCAAGTGCCTGAAATTAGGTGAGTTGGTCTTAGTTGCTTTCGTATGGCTCATAGTGGGAAGACTCCTCAGTGCTGCCTGTGTTTACACTGGGGTATTGATTGTCACTGACTTAGATCTCAGTTTCTGTTCAGTGTTTGTGTTGATTGTATGCTATACTTTTTAGGAAGATGTGGGATCTAACAGAGGGAGTTTTGTTACCTGAAAAGGAAAATGAATTTCTGAAAGTCCAAACGAAAATAAGTAAAGAAAGATAAATACCACTTCAAACGTACTCCTAATATCTCAAGGTTGTGTAAGTGGAATCCAGGCTTGAAAAACTGCTGTTGAACCTCAGAATCAAATATTATAATGCTATGTCAAAATCACAAATTTGTTTTCATTTTTGCATACAGTAATATGGGTAGTTCTACTGTCTGCATAAAGAGATATTATCATATAAATTTTTTAAAAAATGTCTAGTTCTATTAATTTCTATAATAAATAAGTGTATTCTTCCAAACAATTTTCAGCAGATGCTGCCTTCCTTCCATCATGGTTCTTTTCCTTATGGGAGCACCAGTGGGTATTAAAATTAAACTCTCAGGACAGAACTCCCATGGAAGTTAGTTAGGTATATCAAAGATGCATCTTCTAAACAAGATACATATATTAGTCTTGAACTGTGGTGGTACATACTGGCATATGAACATCGCTTTTGTGAGTCTTTTCATGACCCCAAAATTTTGACTTTTATTATATGAAATCGTACTATGGCTTCAGTTTTTTTTGAAATCATGAGATGGGTTCAGATGAAGTGGAAACATGCTTGATTTTGCAGAAAGCCTGAAAAAAACAGGTCAAAGAAGAGAAGTAGTCCTTTCAACTAGAAAATGTTTTGTTTAATACCCATAAGAATCCTCAAAGAGCTAGCTCATGTCATCCTCTCTTGGTGGTTTTCAAGCAGTCCTGAGAATCCAGAGAGGTCCTGGCTGACAGGAAGCTTATCAAACACGATAAGTCCCACTTATCAAACCTAATTTCCTTCTATAACAAAGTAACCCACGTAGTTGATATAGGGAAACCAGTGAATATAATCTTGTTGGATTTCAGTAAAGCTTTCAATACTGTCTCTCATAGAATCCTTCTGGACAAAATGTCCAGCACACAGCTGGATAAACACATCATGTGGTGGGTGAGCAGTTGGCTCACAGGTTGAGTATAGAGGGTAATAGTGAATGGGGTGACATCAGACTGGCAACCTGTCACTAGAGGGATTCCACAGAGCTCCATCTTGGAGCTCCATCCATGGGAATGGAAGGAATACCTAGCAAATTTGCAGAGGACACAAAACTGGGAGGAGCTGTTGACTCCTTTGAAGGAAGGGAGGCCCTTCAGAGAGACCTCAATAAATCAGAGGATTGGACAATCACCAACCATATGAAGTTCAACAAGGGGCAGCACTGAATTCTGCACCTGGTATGGGGCAACTCTGGATGTACGTACAGACTGGGGAATGAGATGCTGAAAAACAGTGCCACAGAAAGGGACCTGGGGGTCCTGGTCAGTGGTAAGTTGAATATGAGTCAGCAGTGCCCTGGCAGCCAGGAGGGCCAACTGTGTCCTGGGGGGCATCAGGCAAAGCATCACCAGCTGGCTGGGGGAGGTGATTGTCCTGCTCTGCTCTGCACTGGTGTGGCCTCAGCTTGAATATTGTGTGCAGTTTTGGTCGTCACAATATAAGAAAGATATTAAGCTCTTGGAGAGCATCCAAAGAGGGCAATGAAGATGTTGAAGGGCCTTGAGGGGAAGCTGTATGAAGAGTGGCTGAGATCACTTGATCTGTTCAGCCTGGAGAAGAGGAGACTGAGAGGAGACCTTGTCATAGTCTATAACTTCCTTGTGAGGAGAAAAAGAGGGGCACTTCTCTGTGGTGACCGGTGACAGGGCCTGAGGGAATAGCTAGAAGTTGTGGCAGGGGACTTTCAGGTTGAATATTAGAAAAAGGTTCTTCCCCCCAAGGTTGGGCACTGGAACAGGCTCCCCAGGGAAGTGGTTACAGCACCAAGCCTGACAGAGTTCAAGAAACGTTTGGATGATACTCTCAGGCACCTGGTGCAGAGCCAGGAGCTGGACTCAATTATCCTTGTGGGTCCCTTCAAAGTCAACATATTCTGTGATTCTGATATGAAGAGTGGTTATGTTTATGAATGTGAAGGAAAAGTAGGAAGAAGACAGATCATACCAACTACATAGCTGTATCCATGCTAAGGAACATCTCTTGGCCTACGTACAATCAATCAGTGGAAAATAGAATCTTTTTTTTTTTTCAATTTAATAAGTAATCAAATGGAAAGGGGACATAGGAACATTTACACTTTGCAGCAAGCAAGACAAACCCAGAGATGTCAATGTGTCAAATGGATATATTTGCATTCGTTGGAGGAACATTCATTCCAAGAGACTCAGAAAGTGTACATCCCAGGTTAACCAAAGTACATAGTCTACTGCTGGTAACCTTGGAGAAGGTTTATTTAAAATATTTTTAATTTTTATTTAAAATAAAATAAAATACAATTAAAAAAAAAGACAAGTAAGAAATAATCAAACAAAACACACCATTTCCAAAAAGAAAGAAAACCCTGAAACAAAAACCCAAGGGTCTTCAGATTGCTTAAATTTTTTCTTACTTGGTTTTTATTTTATTTTATTTTATTGTTTACAATAAGGTGGTTTAATCAAGTTTCATGAACAGGTTGTCCTTGTAATAGGTGACATTGCAAGACATCAAGTTGAAGGACTTACATCATGAAGGTGAATTCTTAGGGTTTTTCCTTGTTTGGATTCAGGTCCATAAGAGTTTGTAGCTGGTAGAAGTAAAATATCCTTAGCACTGTCTCCTAACTTCCAGTGAATGACTTTTTCTTTGAATCTACCATCTTCTGTTATCTGTGCTACTAGACAGTATTTAAAAATACCATTATGAAAAAGGAAGAGAGAAAGACAGTGGTATTATTGCCATGAGTTGCCCAAGGCAACATAGAATGACATTGTCACCAAGAAGTGAGAAGGATAGGATTTTCTATGGGTAACAAGAGCAGTCAGAATTATGACAGTTACTGTTGAAAACAGAAAAGGAGTTGAAAGTAAGCCAGAATCCTTCAGTAATATCTACTCTGTGGAGTAGGAAGAGAATGTCACAGAGCAACATATAGTGCTGCTGCTTGCTGCTGGAGACAGCATTCTGTGGAAAGTACTTTCTCAATTTGGGCCCATGGTGTCAGTTCCCATGTTCTGGTTTAGAGCTGGAAATGGAGAGCTGCTGTAATTTGTGATTGCCCAAGAACTATTTTTTTTTTTTTTTTGAGCATTTTGGATCATTTCAGTGAAGTCAGGGCAGAGGAAAGTGATTTGAAATTTTCAGGGACAATATATGCATTCATCTCACAATAAAAAACAGTCACTACCCAATTCTGATCTATACTTATGTACGAGTACTGACTAATATTCTGTGAACAAGAGCATGTGTTTTGAACTCACTAATTATTACAGCAGACTTAATAATTCTCTTCTTGTAACCCTCAATTTATCTTTATTGCACTTATGAAATAAATGTAGGAGCTCCCAGAAGGTGAATGTAATATTATTTTGTGCTCACCTCACATTGGAGACTCTGTGAAAGTTTACAAACATCAATTAACTTTCACTATGCTGCCATCTGGGAAATAACTTTTCTTACACCCATGTTACAGATGGATAAACAAGCAGAAGCTAAATAACTTGTCCTGGATCATGTTGCAAATTGGGAATAGAGTTCTCATGCTGTCTCCCAGTGCCTCACTTGGGTCTAACTAGTAAGCATGCTGCCACATTGTTTATTTACATTTTGAGACTGTTTTTAACGAACTAAGTTGCCATTTCTTTTTCTCCTGAATCATCCAAAACTTGGCAACACTTCGTTTTAATAAAACTTTCACATACAGAGGCTAGCATTTATAGTTGAATGTTTATCCTCACCTTTCTTTGCTTCTAAGATCTGTGTATGCTGCTAACTCTTAGGAAACTAAGGACAAATAATTTTTTGTGGTTACTTTTAAGAAGTGTTCCCACTGACAACGGTGGTTTTTGAATGAGTTCGTCATGCTCATATTATAAATCAATCTCTCCAATTCCTCAATTAGTTTTACTTTTCCTTGCACAGAATCTTTTCCATTTTCTAATGTTTTTATAGTGGCAGTTGATAAGGCAAGCACAAGAGAATGGGCAGCTGGTATTTGCTGTTGTGAATTCTTATGCACTTATTCACTCAAGTTGGGCTGGTTACAACTTCCTCTTTTTTAAAAAACTATTTTTCATTATAGAGTTTTTCTCCCTGTATTGTTGGTAACCCCTTTCAACTTCATAGTGATGTATGTAATTGTGGTTAGAAACATGAAGATTCTAGTTATTACAACTGCTCTCTTCCCATTTCTGCTGTAGGTAATTAAAAGTTTTAGGGGTGGGGGTGAGCTTTATAGGTCACCTCAATTATCCCTGTGTGTGATACTAATTATAAAGGCAGAAGGACCACTACTAAAACAGTCACTCTATAGCAATGGAGGATATACTTCCATGTGAAATATGGGTCATTACTGTTAGACTACTGGAAGTTCCTGGACTTACTTCTCCTGGAGAGAAGGTGGTACAAAAGAAAACTTGGTGCACCACTGTAGTGGTAATTCCAAATTTTAGGGACATTCTCACAGGAAAAAGACATCCTTTCTAACCTCCAGCACTACATTGTTCAAATGGGGAAATAATTCTTCATTATTAACTGCTGGGAACGGGATACTTACCTCAAGTCACTACAAAACCTGGACATGGCACAATTAAAGTGTGCCATGCACTTCTTCTATGTTGTTTTTCTAGTTAATTAAACCATTATCCAAAGTGGTTAAATTATTTAACCTGGAACAGTTGGTGTATTCAATCTCTTTTATTTTTTTTCCAATGAATGAAAAGCAAGAAGTGGGTAGTAATAGCATTAAGATACTGTAATTAACATTTAGTTCTGTTAATGAAAAAAAAACCAAGGATGCAAACATATGATGAAATTAGTTAGTTACCTAAGTGAATTCACAACAGAACATTTAAAGCTGCCTGTATATACAGTGAAAACCTAATTACTAAGTTACCACAAGCTATTTGATTATGTGAACAAAGTGATGCAATTGTTCATGTCTACATTGCATCATCTGTCTAATTAGGAGCAGATCCCAGTGTCTAAAACCTCCATCATCCTTATCGCTTTGCATGTTTTCTCAAAGCATAGTATTTTGGGCCAATGTCTTCACTAGGAAATGTTAGGTACGAGTAGGAAATACTCCTGTGTGTTCTTTAGGAGTCTGCAGAGTAGAGACATTTCAGTATCTCATCAAAGAGGATCAGCACACACATGAAAAAGTACTGCCATGGCTAGGACATGCTCCTGTGCGTGATGCAGCTCTGCCCAAGCAGAAGAGGGAGCTTACATCTAGCCTCTAAATTTCTCACCTCAGCCCGTAATTGTCAAGCCCAGAGTGCTTCCCCACACATCTCTTGGTGTGCTATTACATGCATATTGGGTTACGTTTCTGAGCTGTATGAACACATATTTTGTGAGTTCCTGGTGTGATCAGTTAGACATCGGCTTACACAAAGCAGTGGTGCCATCAGCTTGCAGCGTAACACAGTTTCAGTTTTTCCTTGAATTTCTAGGAGCATCTGGTGTCCTGGGTACCTAAGTGCCTTATTGAGAACTTTTGGTTACTGTCTTCTATGTAGGCACCTCATAGTTAGTCTAAATGGCACCTTTGGTATTCAAGTGTGGATTGGTGTGTCCCTAAGACTGCGGAGCAGCTGAAGCAGTGGTGTGTGCTATTGGGCACTACGCTTTGAGATTTCAGCAAAACAGCTGGAATTGTTAGGTTTGTATTTCTTATATCTTAGAGATAGCAAGAAAAAAAGAGGAAAAATGGTAGGATAGGCATGCCAGAATGGAACTTGGAAGAAATTTGACTAAATGCATTTTAAAACTATTTAGAGAAACATAAGGCTACAGGAATCTCTAGATCATGTTGTTAATTTTGTACATTTCATACTAACTATGTTGATCCTTGCAATTTGAGTTAAGCTGAAAGAGTTTATCACTCAAAAAACTAAAATACTAGCATGACTCAGGCCAAGACAGTACTTTGTGTCAAGATCACTTGGATATGGTGAGGTTGCTTCATATGATATTCAGCCATCTATACAATACAAAAATGACAATTATAGATAACCCCATGGCAGGGGGTTGCCTGCCCATAGCAGAGGGACTGGAACTAGATGATCTTTAAGATACCTTCTGATTCAAACCATTCTATGATGACAACACAATTGACTTGGTGGATTATTTCTGTCCCTGCAACTGAAAAATGTGGAAAAAAACCACGACAGTTCACATGATCACAGAGTCACAGTGTGAGGAAGGTTGGAAGGGACTGCTGGAGGGCATCTAGTCCAACCTCCCTGCTCAGGCAGGGTCCTCTAGAACATACTGCACAGGTTTGTGTCCAGCAGGCTTTTGAATGTCTCCAGAGAAGGAGGATCCATGAGCTCTCTGGACAATCTGTTCCAGTCCTCAATCACCCTCACAGTAATGAAACTTTTCCTCACGTTCAGGTGGTTTCCTTCTGATCTGATAATTTGGAGGCTTCATCATTGCTATTTTAAACTCATCCACCTTGCAAAAAAGCCCCCTAGACCAAAGAACATGTAAGTCATATACAGCAGTATTGCTACTGTAACTGTTTCAGCTGGGTTAGCAAAGAGAGCCTGCTGCTTTCTTTGTGCTCTAAGAAGGAGGATTTTCTGTAAGAATTATGTTTAGATATTTTTTAGCTGTGAATATTTGATATTGTGCATGCAAATTAGGTTGATTAGCACTTTCGGGAGTTTCTGTATGTTTGTCTGAAGTCTGTACATGCACAAAGGTGAAGGGCTATTAAGCAATATATTATCATTGTTAAATATATAAAATAATTTATTTCTTAGTGTGCATGTGTTGTACTTCACCATAATTCTCTATGAACCTGAAAGGCACCTTATGCTATTTGAAATACATCCCCTCTGTTATCTTAACAAATGTTGCTCTTTGCTGCGAAGTCAAAATACATTTGAATATAAGGGCACTTACAGCATATTTATATCATCTTGGAGCAACCACAGGGAGAACTTATAAGGCTGTAAAGCCTAAGAAACCAGCCACCATCTGTAATTGTGGACTTTTGTTATTAACCCCATGATCAGAGTACTGCTGCATGTGGAATAAAACATATGAAGTATTTATTGAGAAATAGTACAAATACATTACTCAAAGAGAATTTTTACCTGCAGTCTTACACACTAACTTGGTGGTACAAAGGAATTGAAAGAGCAGCCTGCTGAAAACTACTGGCCACAAGGTATTTAAAAAAAAAAGACAATAAATCTGCAGCTGAAAAGTGTTGTCAGACAAATGGAATTAGCATTTGTATAAAGAAGTTTAAGCAAATTAATTGCTCTCTTGAACTTATTTCCCTCAGAACTGAAGTCTGAAACTAGGATGAAATTATGATTTTTTTCTGGTAACAATTTGTTGTTCCAACTAATTGTCATTTTTGTATTGTATAGATGGCTGAACAAAACTTCCTGTTACATCTACAGTAAGATGAAGCATTCACAGTTGCAGTGGCATATGAAACTAGGCAAAATTCTGTCTCTGACACCTTTCAAAGTAGGCCTCTGTAGTAGGTTGACCCTAGCTGGACACCAGGTAACCACTAAAGCTGCTCTTTCACTCTCTCCTGCAACTGGATAGGGGAGAGAAAAAAAAAACAGTGAAGGATTCATGAGTTGAGATAAGAGCTGGGAGAGGTCACTTACTGATCACCATCACAGGCAAAACAGACTCAAAATTGGGATAATACTTAAATTTATTACTAACAGGATCAGAGCAAAAAAGTGAGAAGTAAAATAATCTTAAAAACACCTTCCCTCCACCCCTCCTTCCTTCCACGTTCTCCCTCCTCCTCCCCAGCAGTGCAGGGGAACAGGCAATGGGGGTTGTGGTCAATTGTTTCTGATGCCTCTCAGGGAGAGGAGTCCTTCCCCTGCTCCCTTGGGGTCCCTCCCATGGGAGAAAGTCCTTGATGGACTTCTCCAGCATGAGTCCATCCCATGGGCAACAGTTCTTCACAAAACTGCTGTCCTGTGGGTCACTCCTCCATGAGGTGCAGTCCTTCATGAATGAGCTGCTCCACTGTGGGTCCCCCTCAGGGGCCACAGGTCCTTCCAGGGAAAAGCCTGCTGCAGCGTGGTCTTCCCTCTTCACGGGCTACAGGTCTCCAGCAGGACCCTGCTCCTTCTTGGGCCTCCCACAGGGTCACAGCCTCCTTCAGATATCGACCTGTTCCAGCATGGGCCCCTCCATGGGCTGCAGGTGGGTCTCTGCACACCAATGGTCCTCCATGGGCTACGAGGGCACAGCTGCTCCACCATGATCTGCACCACGGGCTGCAGGGTCCTCAGCTCCAGCTTCGGGATCACCTCCTGCCCCTCCTTCTGCACTGACCTTGGTGTCTACCTTGTTGTTCCTATATTCTCACTCTGCTCTTTCCTGGCTAGAATTGTCACCTGCGCAACAACCTTCTGTTCTTAAATATGTTATCATGGAGATGTTAGTATTACTCCCGATTGGCTCGGCCTTGGCCAGCAGCAGAAAGCCCATCCTGGAGCTGGCTGGCATTGGCTTCACTAGACAGAGGAAGCTTCTAGCAACTGCCAACAGAAGCCACCCCTGTAGCACCCTCGGCTACCAAAACCTAGCCACAGAAACCCACTACAGCCTCCAATGTAGTTATTGCAATGAACATCTTTACTATGTGATATTAAATTGTACAGTGAGGCCACAGAGCAATAAGGGGAAGACAACTGATAGTGCTATAACCATGAGATATAATACAGGTATTGATATTTATGTTATCCTACTTGAGAGTAATTTTTACCCATCTGAAGAGGACCACTAGACACTCAAAACTGCTGCTGATGTTTTATGTGGGACTTTAGTGGTGTCCAAGCATTATGACAGTAGTCTGCACTGGGCTAACCTTTCTTTTTCTTTTTTTCCCCCAAGACCTGACAACCAGATGAATGATTTCCTTCCACTCCCCCCAGCCCACCAATGTTGTTACAAAACCCAGGGATGCTCTCTAAGAGAGATGAATTTTATTTTGTGTATATGTTAGACACAAGTAAATTCTTTTTCTTGAAACATTGGTTTTTACTCAATTATGTGCTGGTCCATGAAAAGTGACTGCTCTCAGAAGAAAACTTCAAACTTTCTTCTCAAAATTCATGCTGTCAGCTAGCTATTCAGTAGTCTAGCAACAATGTCCCAGGATGCTGTAATGTTGTTTCTCATTCATTTTTCTTCAGTATGGACATTCCCAACAGGAGTAAGACCCCACAATTGATAAAGGTCAAATATTTGTTATGTGTGGAAATGGCAGAGTACACTGGGAACTGAAGCAATCTGGCCAAGGAGCACAGTTGTCTGCTGAGGATACCCCTAAGTCACTTAATTAAATCTCCCAGCAGGCAACATCTGCATGAAAACAGTTTCAATTTTGGTGCAGACTGGAAATTTCAGCTTTCTGGTGAATTTTATATCTTTCCCCTCCTCCCTTCCCCTGTAAAAGTCTGTTCTCTAATATATATGTAAACAGACCCCATGGATTCCATTAAAAAACTTGCAAATTTCCTTTATAAATACTGTCACTGCGGTATTCTCACCATGTCTAGCATAAAGAGAAGTGTCAGAACTGTAGTGGTGATCACTTGTGTATGCATGCAGGCTTTAACAGCTTACAGGCAGACAGCTTATGCCTTTCCATGTCATTAAAATTAGCATGTAGTAGAATTGGCCTAGCTTCTGAGTGGCAATACGATGTGATGTTTTTTCGGATGCTAGTTTAAAGTTATTACAAGGGCAAAAAACATATAAAGGAAATGAAGCTCTACAGGCAAAGAGAGCAATTACTAAATAGTACTTGGGCTATTATGCTCCAGACTACTGGTCTAAGGTACCATTCACTAGCCATAGCCATTTTTCCTGTTCTCTCTTGGTATCTCTGCCCTTAGCAGTTCTTATTATTGACCTGGGACTGAGCACAATTAAAATCTTTTTTCGATTCCTTCCCACACTCCTCTTTAAACTTGATGGGGATTTTTTAATATCAAAAATGCAAGTTAGAGAAGTTAATGTTCTAAAGCCTGGGGTGGATGATTACATTTGCTGAAAATGAAGCTCAAAATGAAAGACCAATTCAAGTAGTAGTAATGTTTTCGAGCATTTTATGTCACAGGTGGTATAGTCTGCTATTAGAGGTCCTAAAGGGCAGTTTTCATAGCAGTTGCCATAAATCACATTCGTATGGTGATGAGGGAGGAAGAGAGATAAGTGACGTCACCCGAGGAGTAGTTTTTGTAAGTCCTATCCACATGACTGAGAGTTGTAGAGTCAGGCTTTGTATAAGTGAAAAAGTGAGGCAGAAAATTCCCTTTCCAATACAGAATCACAGAATCATTTAGGTTGGAAAAGACCTCTGAGATTGTTGAGTCCAACCTTTGACTGATCACCAGCTTGTCAATTAGACCATGGTACTAAGTGCCATGTCCAGTCATATCTTGAACACTTCCAGGGATGTTGACTCCACCACCTGCCTGGGCAGTCTATTCCAAGGTTTAACAACCACTTCCGTGAAGAAATTCCTCCTGATATCCATCCTGAATCTCCCCTGATGAAGCTTGTGGCTATGTCCTCTTTTTCTGTCACTAGTTGTCTGGGAGAAGAGACTGACCCACTCCTTGCTACAACCTTCTTTCAGGTAGTTGTAGAGCATGATAAGGTATCCCCTGAACCTCCTTCGCTCTAGGATAAACCAACCACCCCAGCTCCCTCAGCCTCTCCTCATGGCTTACAGCCTTTGCCAGCTTCACTGCCCTTCCCTGGGCATGCTCCAGCACCTCAATGTCTTTCTTGAAGTGAGTGGCCCAAAACTGGACACAGTACTTCAGATGCAGCCTCACCAGTGCTGAGTACAGGGAGGCAATCACTTCCCTGCTCCTGCTGGCTGTGGGAACAAGTCAAGCCAGCAGCACCTGCATTCAGTTAATTAGAATCAAAAGGGAGTGTTTCGGTCTTGGAGATAAGTAGTGTGAATCAAAACAATGAGTTTGCAAAAAGTCCTGGGAATTTTAGTTAACTGAATGGCAACATCAGGTGCTGTTTACCTGAAGAGGTTAATAAAAGGGGAGTGCAGGGAGAGCTCTGTGGAGAATCCCGAAAACCAAATCACTGTGTGTACAGCCTCATTTCTTCAGTACTGGCCACACTATTCTTGGTATAGACCAGGATGCCATTGGCCTTCTTGGCCACCTGGGCACTCTCCTGGCTCATGTTCAGCTGGCTGTCAACCAGTACCCCTCGGTGGTTTTCCACCAGGCCACTTTCCACTCACTCTCCCTCAAGCCTGCAGCACTACAGAGGGTTGTTGTGGCTGAAGTGTAGGACCAGGCACTTGACCTTATTAAACATCATACGATTGGCCTTGGCCTATCGATCCTGCCTGTCCAAATCCTTCTGCAGAGCCCTCTTACTCTCCAGCAGAACAACGCCCCACTCAACTTGGTAGTGTCTGCAAATTTACTGAGGGTGCAGGACTGGGCCCAATACTGAGCCCTGGGGAACCTCACTAGTGAGTGGTGGCCAACTGAATGCAGCACCATTCGCTGGGCTCAGCCATCCAGCCAGTTTCTAACCCAGTAAATAGTACACTTGTCCAAGCCATGGCCTGCCAGCTTCTCCAGGAAAAATTTTTTCACTTTTTAAAAAATTATCTTTTACTCCTTAGGGGGAAAAGAAATAACAAAGAAGACAAGAAAGGCAACAAAATCAATACTTTTTCTGTAACAGTTTCTTTAATAGCTTGAAAATTATTAACTCATATATTTTTATAAGTGGAGAAATTACTTCACATCCAAACTGCAGGTGTGAGTCAAAGAAATATCTGTGTTACAACTTACCATCTGTTTAATTAAGTAGCTGTCCTTATTCACTTGTATTTCGCAGTATCCTGTTTATTAACAAGTTATTTAGTTTTAATTGAATGAGTTCCAATTACAAGAGGTAGTAATGCCATCCTTTCAATGCTAGTCAAATTAGTAAGAATCCGAGCTAAGAAATCTCTTGAAGAATTGAATCCTTGTGAAACAAAAGGATATATGTAAGCTAAGTAATGGGATATCATGGAGGTCAGGAGAAAAGACAGGTTCCTGAGAAATACATACAATGAGAAACTGACTTAGACACCATGGGTGGCTGGGAAACTCCTCTACCATGAGCAGTGAAAAGGCATGAGAGATGTTATGATTCACACATTCTTCCTCTTTTCTTGTATCATTTCCAAGGCATCTGTTCATGGTCACTGTTAGTGACAAGGCACTGGACTAGGTGGACTTCTGATTTAACTGAGCATTGTCATTTTCATACTCTTAGGAATGCCAAAGCTTAGTTTGGATCTGGACCTTTGGTAGCTGTTTTAAGTGATATTCTACCTAAGCAAGATAGCTGTTTCTTTCAAGTGAAGACAAGTGTAGGCTGAATAACAAGCAAAGATAACTGTCCTTCTAGAAGGCCTTGAGCTGGCTTATATATTTCTGTACAGAGTGTGTGTGCAAAACCCGTAAGACATCCGAAGAATGGAGTGAAAAGGACACTACTCACACTTTTACATCTAAAGGTACTATTTAGTTTTACTGCAGAGTCTCTCTAATATTCTGCAGAGGCTGGTGTTTGCTGTTGACCCTGTATCATCAGGGAACTTGCCTTCTAGGCATGACTGGAAAAAAACACTCCTGGCCTGGTTTCGTAGGAAATCTCCCTGTAAAGATTTGCAGGTCTTTGCTCTTGGAGTAAATGTAAAATAATATTGCATCTATTTCAGGATATGGATTAGGTCTGGGTTACTCTGTGAAGCCTCAGAAGTTTTGTGTTTCTGCCCCCAGAAGTTTGGCTGGTGGGAGATTTTTCAGTAATTTTATATTTGGGTTTTAACTGTATTCTAAGACTTTATTCAAAGTTAAAAATCAGGAGGTGTTATTCAGACGTTAAAATGCTAGCTTGAATAATCAAGGAGGCTACTCTATAGGAAATAATGGAATGTCTTCCTTTTCATGTTTTCCCCTCTTTGTAATGAAAAATCAAATGGTTCTGTCAAAATATTTCACAACAATGGAAACAGATATTGATTGAGAAAAAACAAATGTTTAAATCCTTATTAACCAGTGAGAAAAATATTTTAGCTTTTGTATTAAATCAGCCTAAGTTGCAGATAGGTTTAGTAAAGTCTGTAGTGTATTTCTGGTCACCTGTACTGAAATATATGAGAATAGGAAAAAACTTATTTTCCTTTGAGTTGTGGTGAAACATCTGCATTTTTACAAAACAAGAATTTTGAGTTTGTTACCTCTACTATTCACATGGAGAAGGTGTCCACATATCTTTTTGCAGTGTTGTAAGCCAATTGGTTATGAAGATCAATTTCTCAAAGACAAAGCTCAGGATTAAATAATGTATTTAAGCAACTTTTTTGTGGAGTAGCATTTGTAATGAATTGTATCAATACTCCAAGCCAGGTCACATTGATCTAAGCTATGAAACCTCTATCTCACATTCAGAAGTTTGAAATCTTTCTCTTGCACTGGAACACTCATATCTGTGATATTCCTTGTCCTTTCTTTTATACTTCTGACTTGACAGTAGTTAGCCTGTGATATCCAGATGTGATACAAAGTGCCTTTCAGAAAGAAAGGAGTACTTCAGTTCATCAGAGTTGAACTGCATTTCTAAAGTTAACAGTTTAATTTTTAAATGCTGAGTTTGTTCTTTAGTAAGTAGAGTCTGAGTTTTATTCACTGGTGGATGCTCATAAAGAATAAATGCAAAAATCTACCAAACAACTACAGGTTTACTTCCAATTTCTTCTGTTTTCTTTTTTTTTTTTTTTGGTGGACTTAACTAAGGAATTGTAAAAGATCTCTAAAGAGTAGACATATCAGATTCTGGTTTTATGGTGGGAAATTCCACTGTAAATGCCTCTGAATCAGTATTTATTTTTTTTCCCAATTTGATTATTTCTCTCATTTTTCCTCTTTTCCAATGTAACAGTGTCCTCCTCTGCTTTCATGTTTTACTTGCTATTTGCTTCTGCATCTAAAGAATATGGATACTGGGTAGAAACTTGAATACTTTTTTTTTTTTTAAACTGTTTTTGTATTTTCAGTTTTCTTCCTGTCTTTGTAACCTTCTGTGATGGTAGGTGAATTTTGTCCTGGAATCACACAACCCAGGGAGTAATCTTCAAGACTTTCTGACAGTTCTATAGACACTTTAGGTGGACATGGCAGGCTCAGGTTCTACCACTGAGAAACTAGTGAGAAACCATCCTTTGGCAACACCATACTGCCAGGTAGGGTGTAGCAAGGTGGCAAGAGAACAGTTGTGAAACAGAAAAAAAAGAACTAATTCCTGTTCTGAATTGTCATCAGTGGTGTCTTTCAGGAGAGCAAATGCAGTGGGATCTTTTACTCAATAAGAACACACATTGCTTTTAATGGAACAAGTTGCATGCACATTTAGTTAACGTGGCACTGAATTGATTTCTGGATGGGAGTTAAACTTTCCTGGCTAGCAATTTCACACTTACTCAAGCAATTGTTTCATAAAGTCTGTATGCTTCAGCCAGAATCCTCATTAATGGTTTTGGACTCCATCACTCCTATCATGATATAACCCCTGAAGAACAGCATTTGAACTGTATATCTGTAGAGTATTATGCATTTAAAATTTTCATTAACAGAGGAAATTCCAATTTGCTTCTGTAGAATAACTTTTTTCTGAAGTACCTTACCCCACAGTACATATTTTCCACTTATTTGCTAAACTTCAAGGAAATGAATTGCTGTTGATTACATCATTCAGCTTTTTATTCCTTGGGGGGGGCGGGGGGGGGGGAAGCTCAGAAAGGCCTTTGGGAAGCAACAGTGATCCTGTTGCATATCTTCAAGCTTGGGCTGGTTCTTACTAGACTCCTGTGAAATGGTGGTGCTGTGATGCTTTGGAAATCAGGGAAAAAGAAGAATCAGCTTTTAGCCTGTAATAGGAAAGCTACTGCAGAGATGCATTTTGTTTCTTTCTTTTTATACTGAAATTTGTACTCCTGGGTTATACAGTCATTTAACTTGAGTCTTCTTTCCACAGAAAGTTCCACTTTCAAGAAAATATAAGTTCCACTTATATTTTCCCCATAATTGCTCTCACTTTTCCCTATCAAACAATTTCCAAGGACTCAGTGTTTTCTCCTTCCATTTAAGATACAACTATGTACTCCTACTGCAGTCATTGTTTGTACCGCACATCATTTGTCATCACTCTGCTCTTCTCCCTGTCATGTGAAATATAAGCCATAGTTTTTCTCTTAGGGCCTAACTGTCCTTCCTCCCAGCACCAAGAGCTCAACTTCCATCTCCCATCTGGAAACCAGAAGTGCCAGACACTTTCATCCTAATTTTTTAAAGTTCTTGGGCAAGTACTTTTGTGCTGTCTCCTGTTAGCACCGGTACTTGTGAGCAGTTCCAGTACTCTCCTCCATCACTTTGAAGTGACCCCATTGCTTTATTTCAAATGCCTGATTGTAATTTTCCTTAAAACTTCTATAATACCTACCAGAAACTCAACAAGAGCTGGGCTACCATGGGCTGTGACCAATGGGCTGCCGTCAGCTGTGATTCTGAGCACTCATTTCTCCTTGTCTTGAGACTCCTGCCTGTGTGCCCTTTTGCTTGCATTTAAACCCTAAAGGTTGGAGGCTGATGCTCCGTTTGCTTGTCTATGGGCTGATGCTCTGTTTGCTTGCCTGTGCTATGGGCTGTCATGTGCTAGCAGCAGGCTGGTGTGCGAAGGCAAGACTAGAAATTCATACCACAGTTGTTGGAGAACATCTATCCACGACCTTGTTGTTTTATGTCTAGCAATTTAATTTTGCTTAATGTTTTCAGTATATAGGAACCAGAAAAGGGAGTGATACACCAGTGATATTGTAAAATTCATTATATGAGTACATAGGTGTTCAATAGAGATGTGCGCCAAGCTGCAATAATGATGGAAGGCTTTTGTTCGCTGTATGATGCAAGCTGTAGTGTCACTCACATGTGTGTTCAGTACTATCCCTACAGGATTTCCTTCTGTAACTCCCATCAAAACACTGTTCTGGGTTCCCTTTTTGTCAATGCAAGTTTGTGTGAACTTTTTTCTATTTTCTTAATAAATTTACGTTTTATTTATTTTATATATTTATTTTATATTTATCAAACACACAGGATATAAATCTGTAAGCTGAAATCTGTAATGAAAAGTGTTACTATTGCTAAAAGTCTCAGTTTTGGCTGGTATCAAATACAAAGACAACCTAAACATAAAAATTCCCGTTATATTGTAAGTTAGTTTCTCATATTTAATTAGCTCTTCCTTGCACCTAGTTTGTCAGTGCAAGAAGAAAATACTTGAGTTATATATATATATATATTCAAGGAGAAACTAGAGAATAGAAATTAAAACCCTCTCCTTACCCCAGATTTCAGAAGAACCTAAAGAGACAAGTATATGCTACTTTAAAATAAATTATAATAAAAAATATTTCTAGTAAAAATATTTCAGTCCTATTCTTAACATAATGTTAGACTTTTTCAAAAGGCTTTTATGCTTTTGCCATCTAAATGTTAGTCAAACTTTTTAATAATTAAACACTGATGGCTAGAAAAAAATATATTAATTATGCATCTCCTAGGCCACAGAAAGAAGTTATTTTATCAGTCTACAAAATGATTTAGTATGCATAAAATTTAACATTTAATAATACCACAAAGAGCATTTATTTTAAATGTTTCCATGTTCAAATCATGTCTAATTAATACTTAAATGTTAGTGCACTGGTAATGCTGCTTTTTCTTTACTCAGTGCAACTGAAGTTTTTTGTTTAGCAGCTCTTGGTTGAAGCTTCAACAAACCATATAACAGAGTAAATAGGCTACCTTTTGTAGACTTGAGAATCTCAAGGTATCTCAGAAATAAGGTTCTTGAGGAATGCTCATGAGGAACGCTTTCTTTATAGACAAACGTAAGCTACTGTGTATCACTAAAAAAATTTACAGAAAAGGGTTTGGAAGGTACATGACTTAAAAAAGAGTTGCATCCATCAGACCTGCGTTTTCACGCGTAACTGCAGAAGCAGTGAAGATTGTTTTGGCTTGACTAGCATTTACAGTTGTGCACTGGAGCAAGTGTTCTAATGCTCTCTTGAATTTTAGTTCCTGAAAGATATGCTGTGCTTGACAGCATGTTAGACTATTCAAGAGCAAAGCCAAAGAAGAAACCTTTAAGCTGAGCAATTATTATCTGTTAAAGTGCAGAAATGTTGGTTGCAAGACAAGCAATGTAAAGACGACACATAGATTGAGCTAGATGATGTGTTCTCATAGCCTTGTCTGTGGGTCTTGTCCTTCTCAAAATAAAACCTGATGTTGTTTATTTGGGTGAAAAGATATTTCAAGTGCTAAACACTGACATTTGAATGGAATAGAAGACCTACCAGAGGTTACTGCTGCTTTGTCAGTTAATTTACTTTCCTCCCCCTTCAGTGGCATGCACACACTGGGGCAATCTTAACTGATGTCAAGTAGATACCTTCCAGGAGCCTAAGTGTCCCAAAGCAGTGTTAAGATATTTGAAGCCTGTATTTTATTCCTTCCTGAAACTTTCCCACAGCCTTTCTCTTCACTTCCCTTCTTTGTTTTTTTCAGTGTTTATCTTTTCCTCCCCTGTGAACATCTTGAAAGAGTGTGAAAAAGTCCTAGATGTTTCAACAATTCATTTGTTCTCTTCCTTCAGGTGGAATCACTGATTAAATAATCTATGCATGCTTGTGTGTATGATCAGGTGGCACTTTGGAATGTGAAGCAAGCAATTCTATGCCAAAATATACCGCCTCCTTTTGTTCACAGAACCAGAGGATAGCTTAGGAGGTGTCTTGGTTCTTTCTCAGAAAGAACTGGGCCCAACACTGATCCCTGGGGGATACCACTAGTGACAGGCCACCAACTGTTTGCAGCACCGTTCACCACCACTCTCTGGGCCCGGCCCTCCAGCCAGTTCCTAACCCAGCACAGAGTGCCCCTGTCCAAGCCATGGGCTGCCAGCTTTTTCAGGAGTATGCTGTGGGAGACGGTGTCAAAGGCTTTGCTGAAGTCCAGGTAGACACATCCACAGCCTTCCCCTCATCCACCAGGCGGGTCACCTGATCATAAAAGGAGATCAGGTTGGTCAGACAAGACCTGCCCTTCCTAAACCCGTGCTGGCTGGGTCTGATCCCTTGTCCATCCTGTAGGTGCTGTGTGATTACACTTAGGATAATCTGCTCCATAACCTTGCCAGGTATTGAGGTCAGGCTGACAGGCCTGTAGTTTCCTGGGTCCTCCTTCCGGCCCTTTTTGTGGATTGGTGTGACATTTGCCAACTTCCAATCATCTGGGACCTCCCCAGTGATCCAGAACTATAGGTAAATGATGGAGAGCAGCTTGGTGAGCTCTTCCACCAGCTCCCTCATCACCCTTGGGTGGATCCCTTCTGATCCCATAGACTTGTGGGGATCCAAGTGGCTCAGCAGGTTGCTGGTCTCTGGGACATCTGTAACAATAAATGCTGTACCTCTGTATATGCATTGGTGGGGAAAGAAAGAATTATAAGGCAGCACTTCTGCTTGAAGTCTTTGCTCTTTCAATTCATCTCTAAATTCAATATTATTCTAATGCTTTTAAGTGCTCTGCAAGAAAAACAGAGTTTAACCACTGATAAGGTTTTATCTGCAGGTAAATATTTCCTTTCATCGTGAAAAAACAGGCTTTAGGAACCTGTGAAGAAATAACTTCCTTTTCCTCTCCACAGATTTGATGAACGTTTCTGTAAGAAAGTGGTGGTGAAGAGGGAGTTTATGAAGAGGGAGTGAAGAGACAGCATCTACCTATCTGCAAATATAAAATGCATTTAGATTTAATAAAGACAGTGAGCAAAAGGATGGGACTTGAGCAAGTGGAAAGCTTTGATGGCTTTGACAAGCCTTTTCTTTATTCTCTTGAGCTAATTGAGTCACTTGACAGGCTGGCATCAGAGTATAGTCAAATTCTGACAGGCTAATTTGAGCTTGTGGTTCCAATGAAACATACATACGGCACTCATTATATTTAGTGACAATCAGTGTCATTTTCTGCTTAAATGCAGACAGCTCAACACATTTATTCAGCTATCTGTAAATGAAGCAAACAACCCCAAAGACGAAGGTGAAGCAAAAGGTTGGGGTGTTTGTCTGCAGTCTTGATAATACTTGGGAACAGAAGGAGTATAAGAGGTTGACCATTAAGCTGGTCTGAGTAAGACTGGTAGAGGGGGAGACAGGACAGTAATTGCCATAACCTGCCATTTGATGTGGCAAACAGAGGAATTTTCGTTTCTGTAATAATTGAGCTAGTGGTCAAAAAGGCTTATCTACTTAGCGGGGGCTGCCTCCTGGACACTGAGCAAGCACAAAGCCAGTCAGCATTGCATAACATTAACTACCTTTGGAAAGGGTATTGAGAGAGGCAGCCAGCTGGTCTGTGCACTGCTGAAAGACAGCAATCCTCAGCCCTGAGACGCCTTTCAAAACTGAGAAAGTTAGATTGTGTGCAGCCTGACACAAATAACCATTATTATTACAGTTCTACAGTCAGAACTCTAAGTCATAAAGAGCTTAAAAAAACTCCTTGATTTTTTTTTTCT
Source organism: Manacus vitellinus (assembly GCF_001715985.3). Taxonomy (NCBI): domain Eukaryota; kingdom Metazoa; phylum Chordata; class Aves; order Passeriformes; family Pipridae; genus Manacus; species Manacus vitellinus. Next base: position 2,115,346 of record NW_021940517.1, on the reverse strand, counting down.
TTCAACTAATTTGCATTTGCTTAATGTCACCTTTTTATTATGCTCTGGCAAGTTTGATTTGGGCCCTAAAATTACCAGATAAATATTTCTTGAGGGCATAGGGAAGAAGGAGTAGGATTTTTCAGTGTTGGCTCATGTTTGTTGAATGTGTGTAAGTTCCCATAACTCGGGGTTAGAATCTGTTTTGTTACATCGTCTTTGGCTAATGTTATAATCTTAGCACTATTGTCCTATAAATCTAATTGAGCAAAGATTCCATGGCATTCTTCTTCTCTCTCCTTTCCAACTTTTAAATTCTCTGTTGATAGAAACTGTATTTTTCTCTTTGAGCAGATGTAGCTGTTCAGTGTGACTGTAAAATACCACAAGTATGTACTGTCAAATCCTTCTTGTAGCAAATGAAAAAAGCATGTTTGCTTGTAATGCTGCAACATAAGACTTATTTATTTATTTTCTTTTGCTGATGATGGTTGAGGTCTGTGTGCAAAGCAGAGACAACTTGTGCAGAGATTGTTATCCTTGTCCGCTACTAAGTTTGTTATGATTAACACTCTGATACCCTAAAAATGAGAGTTGGAGATGTCTAAGACCTGCTTGTCTCAGATCCCACTTATTCTTCTGTTCATGTGCTGTAGCTGTGTTTTGTGTATTCATGTAGGCTCTACTTTTTTCTGATCGACAGAGGCCGACAAACGGCTGACTAAGATGTAAGAAGTGTGCACTGAGCTGTATATGGTTAACTGATGTAACATGGCAGCCTTTGGCTTTAACTTCCAGCCTATTTTCTTTCTTTGTTTGACAATTAACAAAATCCAGTGGTCACTCTGGAGACAGAGGAAGAGAAACTTGCTTTGAAATCTTGCAGGTGGATTTCATTGAAGCTACTTGAATCCAGAATCAGGCTTTGAACTGCTGTTGCTACCAATGGCAGGACTTATATTTTAACTTTGGCTTTGTTTGCTTTCCAAATGCTACTCTTCTAAAGAGTGACCATTTTATAGAAGCTGAGGACTATGTAACTGGTATTTTATCTGGAAAATTTGATAATTTTCTGTAGACTTTATTCCATTTTAAGGTATTAACGTGCTTCTTCAAGATATATCCCCATCTTTCATCAACACAGTCTTTCATTTCTCTACAGGGTTATGTTGATTATGTGCTAATGTGACGACACTGTCATTCAAAATGAAGATCAACATTTTGATGCTAATACACTGATTTCAGCTTTGGAGAGAAACCTGTACTTAGTTCCATCATGACAACTTTGTGTGACATATGTCACAGTTTGGAATTGATCCAACTAGGTGTTATGTTGTAAACACCTTGTTTCCCCTCCAGTGTTCAGAGACTGAGATGTAATTTATTCCAATCAGGATGTACTTTGACAAGCCAGCTGAATGGGATGCAGCTGCTGTTGTTAAATATTTCCACCTCTTTCTGTTTTTCAGGTTTTCTCAGATGTCATAATCTTCAGAGCTCTCCATGCTAGCATTACAGGGAGCTCTGCCAAGGGTTAGGAGGAAGTGAGAGTGGGATGTGCTGGAAGGAAAAATAGCCCATTATGCTCATTATAGAAAGAGGTGGACAAAGGGTTTTGATTGGAAAAGCCTTCTGCACTGATGAATAACTGATTTACTCAGATACTAAATCTGACAGTTATTGTGCATTTGATGAATGCTTTGGAAATTCTATATGTGGAAAGACCTTTCATAATAACATGGCTCAGAAACAGTGAAACAGTCAGCCTTCTAAAACCAGAGATTCTACCTGAGCTGAAATTATGTTGGTTTTGCTTTGGAATACAAAAACTTTAAAAGCCAATGTATTTCCCTCCACTCCACAGGCCTAGCAGGTAATAAGCACTGCAGTAGACTTCACATATCCATAGAGATGTCTACATCGTCAACCAATCCTCTCAAACTAGTGAAACGTTTACTGGATAGCTTTTTAGGGAAGTTTATTTCAGTTCATCATTGTTCTTTTGCAGTGGAATGAGCAGTGAAGTTATCCCATGAGGCCTTTTGAAAGTGTATCATTTTGTATGTTGAAACTGAGACGTTGCCTCTCAAAGACTGGCAAAGAAACAGTAAAACTTATCTGTATTTTGTTTAGCCACAAGCATCACACAAAGTCATTACCCCCTCCTTAGCTAAACACATATGCTTAGGGTCTTCTGTGATATGAATTATCTGACGTTCTAGTTGACTTCAGCAGTGCTCTGACTTACTCATTTCAAATGACATCAAAAATATTTTCTCAAATATTTATAAATTTATTTTTCTTTACAATGACTAGTTTTGTTTATAGTCTCTATAATTTTTTTTCTGCAGTTTTTTACTTCAACAATGAAGTAAATTGAGAGAAAGGGAGACAGTTTTACCTTTGTTAGAGTGGGACAAGTGAAATTAGAGCTGGGTCCTGCGTTTTATAGACTCTTGCAGCCTTTGTTGTTGATTTCTAGAGCTAGGAAATAAAATTCAGTTTGCTACACTCCATACATCAAACATCTTTACAGGGAGAATAATTCTTTTGCTGTTCTTTCCATGTTCTTTATTTGAAGATAAAAGTAAAGATCATCGACAGGGAAAGAATACTTTTTCTCTTAGACATCAAGTTGCAAGGAGAAACAGTAGGGAAAGGCGATATTTAGGGGCCTATTAAGTAGTTTCTGGGATTATATGATGTTCTTGAGAAGACTTGGGTGTAGATTAGATTAAATTTACAACCATTTCTCTATGAATGCTCCATCTGTGCAGAAAGTCTTCCCAACTCCAATGCATACTGTATACTGCTTTGGGAATTGCTCTGAAAAAATCTTCCAATGATGACTTTTAGGTGTTTCTGGTTCCTACAGTATAGGACAGTAGTAGAGAGAATAAACTGGTTTTGTGTTAAAGAAGATTTTGGATTTTAAAAGTATAGCTACGAACTCTCCGAATAGGCATAGCATCATACATTGCAATGGAAAGTTCTTCAGGCTGCCTTGCATACACCTCTACAACTACCTGAGAGGAGGTTGTAGCCAGACAGAGGTTGGCCTCCTCTCCCAGGCAAACAGCGATAGGACAAGAGGACATAGTCTTAAGCTGCAGCTGGGGAGGTTTAGATTGGACATTAGGAAGAATTTCTTCACAGAAAGGGTGATTAGACATTGAAATGGACTTCCCAGGAAAGTGGTGGTCACTGTCCCCAGAGGTGTTGAATGTGGTACTTTGTGCCATGGTCTAGTTGACATGGTGTTTTAGGCCATAGGTTGAGCTCGATGATCTTAGAGGTCTTTTCCAACCTAATTGATTCTGTGATTGTACCTGAAGGGGTCACCTACTAATGTTTAAAAGTGTATGTAACTATGTCCATTTGGGTATGAGCCAACTTGATTGCTGAACTACCAATTAACATGGCTTGTAATTGTAGCTTCTGTGGTTCATGTTCGAGTTTGCTACAGAGTTGATTTGAACTATCTGTTCATTTCACACAATAGAAAATAGTGAATTGACAGTAACTTCCTAGCTTTGCTTCATCTTCAGGTTCTATTCAGACAAAGCAAAAGACCTATATTTCCCTTCCAATTCCTTGGACCTTCTATTCCTCCTCTAAAATATGTTGGTTGGTCAGCAACATGGCCTGATGAAAACCACATCATTTTTCAAGTCTGCTAGTATTTATTAATTTCTTGAGAAATGACCAAATTGTTTCTGGTTTGTGTGGCGGTTTTTATTTTCTTTTATTTCTTCATTCTGCCCTTATGTTTCCTTTTCATATAAGGAAATTAGGAAATTGTGCAAAAATAAGTTCATTCAAACTCTTGTCATAATCCACTGATTCTGTTCTGCAAACCTGGATGACTTATGCAGGTGACAAATTAAGGCAAAGTTTATAGATGCAGAAAGCACTGTCAAAATCTGACTGTTCACATCACGGAGTAAACTGTTTTTCTGAATCCTGTCTCCTCCTCAGAATTAAAATCTACAATATCGCCTCTACAAATCCAAGGTGTTGATGTGATGAACTTATAAGCAAAACCAGCAGCAAAGTTCAAGGAGATTCAAGGAGGATCTTGTATAATATGCCTTTATTTTTGAATAGTGCCTCTACATGGAAAAAGTCAAGGGTAACAGTTGCTTACAGCTGTGATTCCCTCAGATCTTTCATCAGGAAAAACAGCTTCAGTTTTACCACAATCTATTTTGATTTCTCCCTTCATAATGTCCGGTCCTGAAAAATGAAGTGTCTACCTGAGTTAAGTGCGCGGGATGGCGTCAGCTGAGCTGAAATCTTGATCCTATGGTTTATTTCAAGACATTTCAACTTTGGATCTGGCAAGGAAAACAAGAATATATTTTGGTTTTGGTTTTTTGTTTGTTTGTTTATTTTGGATTTGTTTTCACAAGCACAATAATTTAAACTATTTTAAGGGAAAATTTCAGGATGCTTTGGAGTTACTTGAGGAATAGACTGTGGGCATTCCTGTCCAGAAAATCAAGTCCGAAGTATTTCAAACCTGGGGAAAAAAAAAGGTTTTTTTATCTGAAGTTTAATATGCAATTGAAAAAATATCATATATTTATTATACAATTCAGCTCACCAGTATAATTTTATGACAATCAGAAATGTTAAAAAGTGCCACTAAATGGACACAATTCTGCCAGGATAAATTAAATTTATGCTGTAAACTCATGAAAATTACATTCTGAAATACTAGTTTCTGAATTCACAGACAATTGCTCTGCTCAAGTGTACATGGCATGTAGTGACTTTTTTTTAGTATTTTCTATTGGGTTTCTTTGACAATTGTGTCTTACTGGACCCTTCCTGATCCCTCATGTAGGGAGGAGACTAGGTGGAAGTGCTCCTTTGCTATGTTTTTTCCCTTGATCTATTAAGTTTCCTTCAGACTTTTTTAGGCATAAAGAGTAGTTTTTACTGACAGTCAAGACAGATTTCATTTCTGAGTAAGATGTGTAAACTTCTGGTGCCATCATTCATGCTTTGTAAGGGTGGAATTGACAGTGGTGAATACCCTTCAGTACAAAAAGTGAGTACCCAGAGCAAAATGCACTTTCATTTCCTGCATGACAACTTCACAGATAGAACAATTCAAACCCTAAAAAAGCCACAGAGTCTCGGACAACAATGATACCTGCTGAAAAATGATTGCTTTAAAGTTGATAAGCAGAAAGAGGTTAGCTTTCCTTTAATAGCTTGGCAATCAGAACACTGATTTTAAAATACTATCTGAATGATCAGCATTATTTTTCTATCTTCTCCTTTTTATAATGGCTAAGCTGCTTCAGTAGATTTGTGCTTCATTTTTGCTGCAATGTGATAATCAGAAGCTGTGATATAAAGATTTTTTTTTAATGTAAAAACTAAATTTATTTTTGATCAGCAGTTAGTGTCTCCTAGAAATTGAAGACTTTTTTATTGTGTCTTGAAACAATCTTAATTTTTTGAAATTAGTCTAGGTTTAATAGATAACTTGTAAAACCTGCTCAGCACCATTGGTACAGCTGGCAAATAAAAGGCTTCATGCAAACACATTGATCTGTTCCTTCCATACTACTTTCCACACTGCAATGACCAGCATGCCATCATGACTTATGGCAATGATACAATCACTCTTCAAGTGGATGGAAGAATACAGAGATATCTACGGCTGTTTAACCACCAAGATCAGCTTTCATTGTTGGTATCAGAAATGTGATACACAGGTAGATCAAAAATTATGTATTTTTATATGCACAGATGTTGTGTTTTTGACCATATGCAAATCCAAGATGAAAAGGTGTTTCCTTCTAGAATATCTTGTCTCTGGCATTTATGCCCAGATAAGACAGACATAAACATTGTTTCCAAACCTAAATATAGGGGGATATGTTGGTATGACTTGGAGTAATTCCACTTCCTGCCTTAGAATTACAATGTTTAAAACTTACTGATATTTTATCTGCTTTATTTCTCATCCTCACTTCTGTTTCTTGCCTGTTTCTTCTGGTTCTTCTCACATACAACCTCAGTCTTCAACCCTACGCAATGCAATGACTAATATTTATTGTTCTTTGTCAGAATTCTCTTCAAGAAGAAGAACTGGGAGTATGGTGCTTTCCATTACTTATTACTCCTTTTCCATGTTAGCTTGGACCACCAATGTTATCTTCTTTTTTTGTTTGTTTTGTTTCGTTGTGTTTTCTCTTTGAGATTCCTTTTGCAGTAGAATTTAGTGTACACTTTTGTTGTCAGGGCTACCTCAAGCAGAGCTTCTACTGATGGCTTGTCATAGAAAAGTGGAAAAAGAGTTTGGGTAAAAGTGAGAATATGACAAGTTCCAGCTTGTCCAGACAAATCTGAACAATAGGACTACAAGTGGACTGGCATGCCTTTGTGAAGGTCTTGCCAGAAAATTATTATGTGAGACTTTACACATGGAGGATTTTAAATGCATTCAGACTTTTCTTTAGAGCACAGTTTGTGGAATAGAAAGGAGGGGAACAGAAATGGGAGTAAAAAACTTGTTCTTAAGACATAAAACTTTAGGAGCAAGCAGGGTGCAAGAGTTCTGCTTGGTATTCTGAGGCAAATGAAAGTATCAGGTATGATTTTTTTTTTTTTTATTTTGTAACAGATAGGCAAGCTTTTCTACTGCATTTTTCAGAACTGTTATCTGACATAACACTTATTTCCAAGCTATAGTGAAAATGTATACTGAAACAGTTCACCATTATTAAAAATGTCACTGGTGTTGCTGTGGGGTTGGGATTGTTCAAAGATTATGTGGTGACACTTATTCCTATGAAATTTAATCTAAAAGTGCTGGATAGAGCAGGCCTAGCAAGTTGTACCAATGCCTTTGATAAAGGCCTACTGGTTCACAGATCTCCATCACTGTGGTTCCTTCCTCCCTCCTGCTTTCATGCTGCTTATTACTTCTTGACACACAGAGGCTCAGGAAGCTGCAAAACAACTTACAAATAGATTCCTGACACCACATAGTAAATTTTGCCCCAATACATGATGCCAATCAGCTGTGTGGAGGTGCTACTAAGGGGATTCTAAAATGCAAAGCATGGTGTTGATTCACAAATTACAGATTTACATGAATTGAATGTTTTAATGTGATCATTCAGAGTGGCTCCACTGAAGCAATTTTATGGCTTTGTGTTAACCTGTCTGGGAGCCATTTATGGTATTAATAATGTTGCAGGTTGGCCCAGCATCATGTTCAGTGTTGCAGTGGACTCACATGATAAATGGATGGTTGGGCTCTATGAAAAAGTGTCAGTCCTTCTGTTTCCAAAATATAAAGTAATGTTCATTGCTCCCTAAAAGTTCATTATGCACTTTGAGGGAGTTTTTATCAAGGCAGGCATAGTACAGCTTCATGTTGGATTCTTTTTTTGCTCCATTATTGCCTCTTTCTGGTACTTCATTGCCATCAAGCTGCTTGTGATTAAAACAATACACCTATTTCTGTATGTTTCCTGTTAGTCTACATTTTTTGCCATTAGGTTAATCTCCTAGAAAGTGATCCTTTCTTCAAAATTTGTTAGAAACTTCTCAAGAATTTATACCTTTATGCTGAGGAATAAGTGCCTGGAATTGAAGTTGTACAAACGGAGCAAGTCTGACAGGGCTCTCTGATCCTATGAAGTCAACCTTATGACTGTGGAGCACCTGAGGAATAATTGTACTTGTTGCTTTGATTCCCTCTGTCATGATTCTCTGCACATCCTCATTCTGGCCACAACTAGAAATGACACGGTGTGATAAGATATAAGCTTCCAATGGTTGGCCTGGCTAAGATTTGTTTAGCATGGGACACATTCTAAAATGAAACAACTGGAGCCATTTGAATACCTCCTGTTTCCAGATTTCTTTCTTTCAAGGAAGGCACTCTGATGATACATTTATAAGTAAAACCAGACCAGCTCAAGCCTTCCAAACCACATTTTCTCTTTGTTGGACACTTGTTGTGCCCACTTTTTTTTTCTCATGTTTGTGCATTGCTGTAGTGTCAGTGTGGGTCTAGATTTTGCTGCTGAGTCTCAGTGGCTTCACAGCCTAGTTCCTGCGTGAACTTTTCTCAGGGTTCAAAGAGACCTCATATCTTCTTTCATTCCAGCAGCTGCAGATATATAAGGGTCCTGCAGTGCTTGGTGTTGTGGTAGATACTTGGCATTGGCTCTGTCCTCTTTACTCACTTAATGGAGGCAGAAAGGAAGTTTTCTCTGATGAACTGGTTGATTTTGATGTGCAGAATTGCTCAGCTTCATGGAGGTCACTCGTCCACATTGTTCTCTGCGTTGCTACTCTTGTTCAGGCCCTGTAATCTTGCTTCAGCCAACCAACTCTCATACCCTGTATAGCTTTCCATTTGTTCCCCAGAAGGCCTTATCTCAGGGAGTTCTTGCTGCCTCTAGGCTTAGTTTCTGTTTCCTTGTCCCTCCACCAGTCAGAACTTCAGAGTACAAGCTGTCAGGGCAAGCATTATACCATTTCCATGGGATTTAAAGCCCTCTCTCTACAAACTAACATTCAGAATAACTTTAGTACTGCTTCATGGGAAGCCTTGATCTTAAGGTTAGTGTAGAATGTATAGGAGACTCATTACCTTCGAAAACTTTAAGGCAATTTCAGGGGCCATCAACATATGTTCTATCACATTCATGCTAAAGAAAAATAACTGCTGAACCCAGTGTAGTTACTGTATATTCACAATTTTCTTATTGAAGAACTTTTCTGTTGTTGTCTTTTCTGATGCTCACCTGAACCTTCTGAAGCTGTCTCAAAAATTTGTTTTGGTCTTAATTTTTAAAAAGATGTTTAGTTTTATACATATCCTGTGAAATCAGTGCACTTGAGGCCAAGCAACCTTTGAAAAGACTGGCTCTAACAGTTTATTCTAATTACCTTCTTACATTTTTGCTTGTTTTTTGCCTTTTTTTTTTCAAAATCAAATATAGCATTTGAAATTGGATTAAGAAGGTTGTTGATAATTCCCATTATTTAATTAGCAACCATCTTAAAAAGCTCTTCTCTTCAACAAAATAAGACTTTTGAAGACAAATATATTAAACTCCCACAAAACTCAGACACAGAAAACCCCCAGAAGTATTACTAGATCTATACAGTATTTTGCCAGTCAAGGTATAGTATCATGCATAATTACATTACTCTGTGCCCTATCTGTGAAAGCTTAGTAGCAACTCTTAAGTGAAGGGTTTTCCGTTTACTAGTCATTTGCAGACTCATACAATTTTATTGTTATCAACATTGTCTTGAACCTTCTTCAAAGGGAGATTGTTTGTAACGAATTCACTTCAGATTCTGCTTTGGATTTCAGTAGAAATAAATTTAAAAGGGTTGAGATTAAAGGCCATGCTCCTCATTGCATTCAAGAGATATCAAAAGTTTTTACAATGGAAGAGACAAAAGACTGAGAATTGCCTTGCTCTCTAGAGGATTCAGATACATTGAAACAAATTAAACTGGCCTACCACTTGGAAATCTGGCTGTGTGGCCCTGGGAAGAAAACCACTGTTCCTCCTGCCTCAGTCTGGATGCCTGCATGGTTCTGACCTTTTCACTTCCATGCGCGACCCTGCAGGAGTAAGTGTAGCCTTACAGGGAGAGCCTGTGGTGGCTGCAGCTGAGATGGAAAAGGCAGCCCTGTGCCACTTGGTCACAGTCAGGGTTTGCTCCACTCTCCTGACAGGTGGGTCTGGGCCATACTCTGTGTTCATCAGTGTCATGAGGAGATGACACATTCAGTAAGATAAGATATGCCCAAGGTTTGGAGTCTTGCAAGTTAATTCTGTAATGTGCTTTAAAGATGATTATTAACTGATTACCTTTTTAAAAACCACTAGGCAATTGCTCAATACTGAGAGATCAGTTCTGCCTCTTCACAGCCCACATTAAAAATATGGGCCTGGAAATCTTGGGGCCTTTTCCCTTTCCTGCAAGAAACTGTACTGAATTGCTTGTAAGGTGCAAGCTGTGGAGCAGGGCTGTAGCTTTGCCAATGCATGTTTAGAAGTTCCTGAGACATGAGTGATACAAGCTGCTTTCTGAAGATGTGCATTTGTTCAGTATTGGAGAAAGAAGTAGATGCTTGAGTAAGACTTGTAGACTGGGACTCAGAAGGCCTCATTTCTTCTTCATAGTTCAGGATTTTTTCTGTACTTTTCTGTGAAAGGAAAATTGCAGAATACTGAAGAGAAAGAGCCCTTGAAGTGGGAGTTAGGGGAGTGTTAACAGCATCTCACTGTACGTATTGACCAGGCAAGTTGCCTTTATCTGAGATAAATTGTGAAGGTTGACTGTGATCTTTTGATCCCAAACATCTAGAAAAAGCTGTTATATAAATAGTGGGCTGTGACAGTGTCCTCTCTTTTTCTTCCAGTACCTGTGTTTTAAAAAGTTACTTCTGTTTTGATTTGATTACTCCTGGAGACTTGTAGATGTCCAATTGAAGAAAAGGCTTAATCTAGACCTGAATTCAATACCTAAACTCTAGAAAGTGATCACGAGTTCATACATGCCAATTTCCTACTGGTTTCCTCAAAGGGAACAATCTTATTAATTCATTTATTTGTCTTGGTCTTCTAAACTGACACATTAACATCAATTGAGTGCTGATTGCAAGTTCCTGCTTTTGCTGTGGAAACCCAGTGTTCTTTCAAAAGCAGGAATCTCAGTACTTTGCCTTTATGTGTCCACATTTTCTCTTGACCTCTATTACTGGGAGAACTGCTTCTTTGCATACACAGAGGTTTGGAAGATGTTCTTCTCCATATCGAGAACCTGCAGTTCCTTGGTGTTACTGAGGCAAGGTTTAGAAAGCTATTAGCATGGCGTGAGCACAGATGTTGGTTGTAGCTAAACTGGATCCACTTTTGCGGAACAGGTGTGTACATTGTGGAAACATGAAATAAAAGTAGTAATTAGTGAGCTTTTCAGGAGCACAATGACTCTACTCTTGAACCATGAGTATCTTGTCTGTATGCTTTGCTGTTAATAAAATTTAGTTAGTCTTAAGTTCATTTGTAGTTCACCTCTCTAAAAAAGGCTTTGACTTGTTTATAAGCCTTTAGTTATTGCTCTACAGCTGAGTGAATTTATGTTGATGTTTCATTACAGACTGAATAGCAGAAACAGTGAATGTGGGATAGAAACATTGTTGTTTTAAATTCCACTAAACTCCTTGGTTTAAAAAACCTAGTCCTTAAAATCAGATGTTTTGCATGGAAATATACTGTACTGCATCTCTTTAAATCTGCATAGGCACCGATAGAGGTGGCAAGAGGAAAAGATACTGACAAAACCGCTGCAGTGAGGAGGGAGGATAGTTAGTTGAAATCATGTTTCATTCTTCCAGGTTTGTTACATCAGAACTCTAATGAATAGCACTGTACAATCAAATGCTTTAAAGGCATCATTTGCTCAAAACACCACTTCTACATTTAATAACTGGTTGTTGAATGCTTTGTATATCTAGAATTTTCTTTTTCCTATTTTAAGGATAGCATTATGGTGTTCAAACTATTTGCTTTTATCAGTGTTATAATACCTTGAGTTCAAAAGACTGTAATTGGAGATTCTTTTCTGATATCATCCAATAACTATAGAGAAAACAAAATATTTTGATTGCATGTTTAGACTGAGCAAGTGGAAGATGTAATGCTCCAACATTAGCCTTTGATGGGACAAAAGACTCCATTTTTTTCTTCTATTATAAAATGCCATTTTGAATTGCTTTGTGCAATTATCAGTTTGCTTGTTTTTAAAGCTGCTCATGCTTTGCAGTCTTTTGCCTTTTTATAAAAGCTAGAGCAAGCCATGTAAGTCTGAAGAGGAATAAATGTAAAGAATAAGTGATATGTTTGTGAAAGAGCTATTAGAGTTCTTTTTGTAGGTTAGTAAATAAATGCAGTCGGAATAAACCTGAGGAACACAATAAACATATGAAAGGAAATTGTTGTAATGTCTTTGAGTAGAAAGTTGTTATTATCAGATAAACTTTCAATGCTGTTTATTGCATGATGCTTTGAGAAATATAATGTTGTTGGTTCTTCTTTCTTTGAGTTTTCAGTGTGAAGCAAATAGTTTTTCTACAATGAAGAACATTAATCTTGTATCTGCATTTGTCTTAATTTCCTTCCATACTGTTGCCTTTATGTATTATATCCCTTATATTCAGCAGCACTACAGCCTGTGTTTAAATGTGCAGACACCACTGTGGAAAAACATGCTTACTGTGTTGGAGCATCTAGGTCCATTGGTTCTAATGCTTGATGCTTTAAGATGCACTGAATTGAGTGCTCCTAAGTTAGCTTTCATGTTTGTCAGATAAAAGCAAAACTGTCTAACATAGAAGGCAGAATTAATCAGAGCTACTTAAATAAAAAATTCTAGGTCTTGTTCTTTAATTCTCAAACACCATTGTGTAATAGTTTTTAGGGTCAAGTTATACTGCAAGCAGATATGTGTATGTCTTGAAAGCAATTATTCAAAGTCAATTTAACCTCAGGAGGATGACCTGCATCCACACCAAATGTCAAGGTAGAATTACAATTCCCAAAGAAAGCCATGGAGCTGTGCATTGTAGCCAGTCTGGGGCTGAGCATTCCTTAGTGAATGGGTGGGAGTCTGGTAAGGAGCCCAAAGTGCATTTCAGGTCTGATAGAGTAAACAGCTGAGAAAATATGGTATGCAATAAACAGGGTATGTTATACACAGAACTTCATAACCTTTACCTCAAAGTCACTTTTCAGGATACAACTGTATTTAAATTCTGTGAAGGTTACTGTTTCTTCCTGACAAAATAACTTGTTCCTGAGCTCACAAAATCATAGAATGGCTTCAGGTTTGCCTGTATAGATCAGAACTACTCTTCCTGCTGTTAGAAAAGAGAAGAATGGTGCAAAGTCAAGAATGGGGAAATTGAAATATTTTTGCAGACAAAAGTTGAAGTCTTATGCAGTCATGTTCTTTTGAAAAGTCAGTGTTTGTGCTTTAATGCCACCCTGCAGCTAAGCACCATACAGCCTCTGGCTCATTTATCTGTAAAGCAAAAGCCACACATGCAAGCAAATCAAAACAAGGAGTTCATTCACCATTACCATGCACAGGCATCTCCAGGGAAGTAGGGCTTCATCAGCTTCATCACATGTAGCAGTCACTTGGGAAAACAGAACGTCATCACTCTGAATGCCCCACCCTTCCTCCTTCTGCCCCCAGCTTACGCCAAGCGTGATTCCATAAGGTATGAAATATCCCTTGGGTCATTTGGGGTCAGATGTCTCAGCTAGGTCCCCTGCCAATTCCTTGTGCACTCCAAACCCCCTCACTGGTGAGGTGGGTGAGAGACAGAAAAGGCTTTGACTCTGTGTAAGTGGTACTCAGCAATAATTGAAACATCCCTGGGTTATCAGCACTGTTTCCAGCACAAATCCAAAACACAGCCCCTTACCAGCTGCTGTAAAGAATAATGACTCTACCCCAGCCCAAACCATCATACCAGTTTACATATGTTTTGTTTCCAGATTGCATAAAACTATGACCTTTTTTAACACTTTTCTCTATGGAACTGGGTACGTACGTTGGATGCCAGAAAAGACCCTGGTGGGTTAACCCTGGGGTCCAGTGCTCCCAACTGTGTCCTCTTCCAATTCCCTGTTGAGTTGGGAGGGGCCTTTGCAGGTGCGAATGTGATTAGAGAGACAGCCCTGAATGCTGTGTGAGAGCTGTCCAGCAGGAGCCAAAGCATTGGTGTGTTATCAACATTGTTCTAGTCACAAATGCAAAGACAGCACTATATGAGCTGCTATGAGGAAAGTTAACTCCATCCTAGCTGGACTGAGTACAGCAATAAAAAGAACCAAACATAAAAACAGACAACCCTTTGTGGGTCTTTACTCTTTTTTCTTATTAAAACATGAATTTAATACTATGGATCCATAACTTTACAAAAATGATACTGCATCTGTGTTTGATTGAATGACCTCTGATACATCCTACATGCGACTTTCAAACCAAGCTAGACTTCATATGTGAGATATTCTAAGCAATCTTTATGTGTTAATAGCTTCATCCTTGTCTGCTGAAAAAATGAATTGCTTTGGACACAGCAGTGAAAAAGAATTAGTAAATCTCGTTGCCATTTGGTTCCTGGGAGAGGTCTCTGATTTTGAACTTACTCTTTGCAGACACTAGCCTGTATGCATTGATAATCACTGCTGGGAAACAGAAAGCTGTCATTGCTGTGGGACATTCAGGTCTGTCACTGTGGAACAATAAATCTCTTCTCATACAGCTGCCATAATGAGCAATCTGTTTTTCAGTCAGAGGGTCAGGTGCAGTTGTTATCTTACCAGGTGCAGATAAATCATTTGGTGCTATGCTGTTCTGGTACTGGTGATGGGAAGGGAAAGTTCAGGACATCTGTTGACTCATAGAAACTTTTATCAGTATCACTATTGTTTTTTTTAGGGTGAACAGAGAAGTAGAGGTCTGTGTAGCTGTTTGAATGTTCAGCATTAGTTCCTATAGCCATATGCTTGTTAAGTCCTTAGAAATACTCAGGCAGATCAGTCTCACTGGTATATAAGACAGAGCTACAGAGCTGTACGGAATTATTACTAGCAGCAGAATTTCTCAAGGATTTAGCCAAAGGCATGCTTTTGACAAGTATAACGTTGAATGTTGTCTTTCATATTGCCAGGTGACGGCTTTCCGGTAACATCACTGATCAGGGCCTACAAATTTGCCAGGATAGAAAATTTTCATCTTTAAATTCTAGACTGTATTTTCAACCAAGGATAGCTGTCACCTCCTCTAAACTGTATGGTACTCTCAGAGAAACCTAGCCCTTGGTCTGTTCTCTATCTTTACTTAATTCGGTATTGGCATATTTTATGACTGTCTTGGAAGTGGAAAGCTTGACTCTTTTATTGAATTCTTGCTAACAACTGGCTCTGTATTAAAAATCACCCCTGCCAGGGCTCAGAAATATCTTACTGCTGCAAGAAAGCTTATGAGCATTACTCTGAATGTGGACATTTTATCAAAAATGCTGGGAAGTTTAGGCTTTTTTTATTATGCCTTTTTTTTTTATCTAGAGAATGGTGCTGTCTGCGGCAAAGGACATATATAATAATAGCCATGCAAGTAAAGCAACACACTATGAAAATAATTGCATCAGCAAGGACATGGAGTAACCCTGGAGGTGAAAGAAATCTCTGAATTAGTTTCACTTGGCAATTATAACTGTGCACAAAACATATTAGTTATGGGACAATTTAATTAGTGAAATGTAATAGTTAAAACACTAGTGCAATATACAACCTTACATTTTTATTTCCTTTTCTTTACAGTAACATGCACTATTGAAGGCCATAGTATTATCTTGGACTCTGTGCTAGAATTCTAAATGTCAAAATAATTCTTTTATTCAATTTTTTTTGTTTCCCTTCTAGAAGGATCCCCCAAACCTTTCATCTTGAACAGTAGCCTTTGCTACAGAAAAGTATAAGCAGTACTCCTTCAGACTGCTAGATGGGCAATCTTTGGATTGAGTGGTTGCTGGGGGTAAAAAACCTGGATCAGGAGGGTAGGACTACACAGTTAATTGTGTGAGAGCTATTTCCGGACTGAAAGAGTTATGTATTTCTTGAGTGGCCATTACAGAGAAGAACAAGGAGCTGCAGCTCAGTTTCAGGTATCAGATTGTTAAAATTAGTGCAATTTTGTACATAAGGCTGAACTTGATCCTTAGTTGTTCCTATGTACAACCTCAGGGAAGCCAGAATTTCACCTTGTATGTTCTTATGGAAATTCACTATTCTGTATTTCCAGATTTTTTAAAAAAGTACAATCTCTCTTCCTTTTTGTACAACTCTTCTGTCCCCTTTCCCAGCGGCTCTTATAGCTGCTTATTATTTAACAAGGCAGATCTCTCCTTATCACTTAGTTATTTGTTACCACTCAATTACAAGATTTTCTTTTCCTTCACTTTTTTTTTCCCCCTTTTCTTCCTCCCCCCCCCCCCATCCCCTTGTACTATTAGTAAATTCTTCAGTAAGTCTGGGAAAATGTTTCCCCTTGTGATTGTAAGTAAATCTGAGATTAAGTGTTTTTAGCGAACCCGGTTTATAGCTGCAGTCTGTGAATCCACAAAGACAGTTAGACTCACAGGAAAGGTCAGGAAATGTAACCTTTTTCAGCTTCACTACTCCCTAATCTCATTAGCTATCTCAAAAAGTATTCTCTTTGATGGAGGTGGCCATATTAAAATATATGTCTATAAATGGGTCTTAAATCAGCTGCAGGTGGATAAAGTATTAACACTGAGGATACAAAGGCTTCATAGAATTTCTGCAACATGCATTTTGACCAGTTTCTCAGAATTTGGAGTAGTGGAGAGAGGCACACTAATAAGGCTCAGCTTACCAGCTGGTGATCCAAATCTCTAGTGCCTGACATCCTTGCAATTTTTTCCCTCAGGCACCATCTTTGTCTAGTGTCATTTTTATTGAACAGTGGACAAAATTTCACAATATTATGAATCTTTCCTGAAAATGGAAACATTCTTTAAGTATAGAAACTACTTAAATTAAAATATTTTTATTTTCTTGGGTTTAGGATAGATTGTCCTTGAAACATTTATTTTTTAACACCTTTCATGCATGTGCTTTTCCTTTATCCTTTTTTCTAAGGGACTTTACTGCAGAATTGCAATCTAATCAAAATAAGAGGATTTAAAATAGAATTTGTATGTGTTTTAGTGTGATATGTTATTAAGCTTACCTTCAGGTAATCAAAGTCCTATGAGATCAGATTTAAGTGAAGTCTCAATCTACAAAAAACCTATTCAGTGACTGTACTTTGTGTAACTATAGCATTGGTCAAGTTTGGGGGATTTTGGTGGTTGTTGTCATTGTGTGTTTGATTTTTTTGGTTTATTGTTCTTTTCATTTTTCCAGATAGCTTTTATCATAGTAGCAGAATTTTCAGGGTAAGAGACTGATATAACAGGAACTCTTGATTTTTTATCTTGGAGAAAAACAGGATGAATTATTTCTTGTTGAGTCTGTCACTCAGCTTGCAGAATAAAATGTTCTCCATTGTATATGCGTCACAAACAATGATATAATTAATGCAGCATTGTTAATTACAAATAGCGCACTAGTAGTTCAAAATACAATCTTCTATTTTTTCTGGACAGCTTTTCAGCTTGTGATTTGGCTCTGATTTAGACAACCTGTTGGACAACTCTATTATCCAGAATATCTGAGTTCTTTAAGCACCATGGTTTCTGTCACAAGTGTTGCATTTTTTGTTTGCATTTTTGATCTCATATTTCCCAGCGAGACAATGGTTTGTTGAGAAGATTGCCTTTTGATTATTTTATTTATAGCAGTGCTCTAGCTGTGTATTCTAGTCTTTCCTGTACCTGGACTATCTACACCTGTTTTAGTTGCAGGATGTTATTTAGGCCTGGATGTTATCCTTTATTCAAAAAGTTATTACCCTGAACCGCCCTTGCAGAGCTGTTTTATGAGCATTTTACATTTTTTCTGTACAACAGTAAATTACTACAACTTTTACATGAGGTGCAATGTAGCCTTAAGTACAGGTTTAGCAGTATAATCCATTTCAACATCATATTGGTCATATTGGAAGAAACAGCTTGGTAACTCTGTCTTTGAACTAGCTTACAACTCTGTTCTAGTACTTGGAGGGACTGGTCTCATCTACAGTGTTACTTCCATTGAATTCAGTGAATTTACATGTACTTTGTGTTAACTAAGTTCTGGAGAGGGATCTATTGATGTTTAAATTCTGAGATATACTTGGAATTGGGGCTGGTCATGTTTCTGTTTGCCTTGAAGTTTCTGATAAGATCAAGGCCTAAAACAGAAGCATTGGAAAGAGAAAAATGCTTCTGTGTCTACAATTGAAAATATTCCTCTTAATGAACTTAGCACTAGTATTTGTTAAAGTGTATTTGTATATGATTTGAATGAGTAATTGGGTATAACAAGGACCAGGAGTTTCTGTCTTCATCACTGCAATGCATTTTTAAAGAATTTTAAGTATAAGAACTGTGTTGTACAGTGCAACTTCTGGAACTCTTGTACAGAAACTGTTACTCGGTATCCTTCTGCTACTTGACATGTAGGGCAGTGCATAACAAAATTTTGGATTCACAGCTTAGTCATGTGAAGGACTTTAAATACATGGGTTTAATATTGAAAACATAGGCTGGTCATGAGTTTGAGACATGTTTATATCCTTAGCCTGACTGCCTGAAATTTCAATTACTTTTTTAAAAAATCAAATAAATGGGCTATTTTAAACTCAGAATTTAGATTTCTTACAGAAAAAAAAAAAGAAGCATATATATGAAAGAAGAGAGGATAAAAAAAATATTGGATTGGAAAACTGATGGAGGACAGCAAGAGCTCATTTTGATTTCTTCTTGCTTTGTGAAATGTAGATTTTAAAAATGTGTGGGATTTGTTTTACTGTATTAAAAGGAATAAGAATCCATCAGTTACAACTGACCTGTATATTTCAAGCAGTCTGGTGCCATTAGCAAAATGCAGAGGATTTTCTCTTGCTATTAATTTTATACAGCTATCTGATCAAGAGCGCATGTTGAAATATTTTCATTTAGAGACCCCAAATACTCAAAAAACAGCTATCTTATGTCAAGTTCTCCTCTAAACTTCCTTATTACCTTTATAATTTGTATGTCAATGATGAAAATAAACAATTTTTATCCAAAAATGTAAATGTTATTTTTGTCTTCTCTGTCATACTCTGCTTCACAGCTACACATGGCATGAGTTTTACTCAATATTGTGTTTAGTAAAGCCTATGAGTAAATATTTGCCTACTTTTTTACAAAAAAAAATCAGAAAACAATTTTCAAAAGTAAATCTACTTTTTTCCCCACCTCTTATATTCTTTCATAGACTACTTAAAAGGAAATCTCATATATGCCCAAAGTTCCTGACATTAAACATTGTCTGAGCTTTGAGAAATCTACCAAGTGGTCTCTGCAAAGAGGAAAATGTATGGCAATATTACGGAGAGCTTATGACTGCAGCAACAGCTAGCATATGTGATCCTATAGACTTGGTTCTTCATTACTCTATGCTCAGGGGACAGTGAATGTCAGCTTTGTTCTTTTCATGCCTTCAGCCATGGCAATCAACTAAGGATCTGGCTATTGTAGGAAGGATTTGTGTAAACTAGTTTGGATGATAGACCCTTCCCCCCAAAGTTATCGTGTCAGGGAAGAATCACTGATAATAAACTCACTGCAGCCTTGCTTGTGTGCTCCTTACTCCATGTTGTAGGACTCTTGCTTATGCATGGGTACTTTTTGTTGCAGGGGGCAGGAATGCCTTAATATATCATCCTAGTGACTTTGCAATGTGCAAATGATGAGACTGGGTTTCTGCCCGAGGACTTCAGATTCCAACTTGCAGGTCATTGTTATAGAAGAAGAAGTCTGCCCATGTGGTGCCAGTAAAGCAAAAAAAAAACTGTTTTGCAGGCCATCTTAATATGTATGGCATGATATGCCCATGATCAGAGATGACATTACATCTTTTCAAGGACAGGGATGCACATAGGTCCTAGTTATATTCAGACATTCCATTACAAATCATAGCCAGCTCCTGAGGCTGCACCTCCTGATTTCTAAGCAAGGTGGAGGAAGGAGGGGGGAAGCTCTGCCCTCCTTCCCCCCAAAGTTTTGCCCTAAATACACTAAATTCGCCAGATGATGATGAATAATCTTTCTTCTGCCAGAGAGCAGAATAGAGGGCTGTGCTGCAACAGGCACTCACAAATCACTGACTAAGATCAGTGATGACAGTGCTTGCCTTCTTAGGGGGTGCATCAGCTTTTACTCGCTCTTTTCATAAACACAGAAGAATCAGATTAGAGCTTGGTTTTAATAGATGAGAATTTTTTCCCTGCCTTTTTTCTCATCTCCCAATCTTCTCCTATGGTGAGACAAGATTTGCTCTGGGTCTGTCTCTTATTAGCAGAAGTGTTGCTGATCCCAGAGGAGATATTCAGATTGGCAAAATGTCTTGTTCCATGAAAATCATGTCTTCAGCTCTGGGTTGTGATGCACAAGTATCTTTACTGCTTTATTACAGGAAAAGTAGATTTTACTTTGACATTTCTATTCAACATCATGACCAGCTGGAAAATGTTAGGGTCACACGTAAGCTCTTCAATCTTCTTTTTTTGCAAGATTGAATGTGGATGTTGTAGGGTAAAGAATAGGGAATGAAATTGCTGGTTTCTCCTCAAAGCTGCCTGCTCCAGTTGTGCTGGGAAAGGATGATGAGTTACTGCTTCTAATGCTGTATCCAGCCTCAGACTTTATTATGGGCCATAGGCATCTAAACCCTTCCAACTTTCTTGGGAGCCACAAAAGTCAAAGTGCATTTGCAATTCAAGGAGAATGAATTTGTTTTTTAGAAGCTAAGGCAGATGCCAATGTTGTAGACTCTGGTAGTGGTGGTGAGGAAATGGAGAAGTTGAGATCTTCTAATGTTTCCAGTAACAGTTTTTCCATTATACCTCTGATCAGAAACTATCAAGTGAAAATGGGATTCCTGACTTGCTTTCTAAATTTTCTGTTGAGTGAGAAGGACCAGAGAAAGCTTTTTCCTTAATTTAGTCTGCTTTCCAAGCATCTCCTTGCATAGGGAGCTAATGCTCTGGGTGGAGGGCTAGAGAAGACTGAGAGAGTAAGAGATACATTCAGGGACAGATCTGAAACTCTGAAATTATTCCAGGGAATGTTCTGGAATGTTCCATAAGAGGAAGCAGGTTAGTAGGATGATTCTGGAGAAGGGTTGTTATCAGCACAGAAATCTAGATACCTCTTCAAAAGTCACCTATCTCTTGGGAACAGCTCAGAACATGTATTGAACAAAGAGGACTAAAAGTGACCTTAATTCACTTGCACCCAGGAAGAGGATAGTAAATAGCATGTCTAGATTATGTACAGCAGAAAATGTAGATCCTGACAAAATTTATTAGACAAGACAAGCAGACATAGTAATCACAGAGTTCATATGTGGGTATGGTACTTGTACACAAATTGATAGCTGGAGAGTAGGGAGGCTCTGCAGAGGGATTTGGACAGGCTGGATCAATGGACCTAGACCAACTGCATGAGGTTCAACCAGGCAAACTGCCAGGTCCTCCACTTGGGTCACAACAATCCCATGCAATCCTACATGCAATTGAAAATTGCTCATCAGAAAAGGACCTGGGAGTGCTGGTTGACAGCCAGCTGAACATGGGCCAGCATGTGTCCAAGTGGCCAAGAAGGCCAATGGCATCCTGGTTTTTGTCAGTGTGACCAGCAGGACCAGGGCAGTGATTGTATCCCTGTACTCACCCTGGTGAGGCCACACCTTGAATCCTGTTTCCAGTTTTGGGCCCCTCACTGCAAGAAAGACATTGAGGTGCTGGAGCAGGTCCAGAGAAGGGAAAAAAAGCTGGGAAAGGGTCTGGAGCACAAGTCTTATGAGGAGTGGCTGAGGGTACTGAGGTTGTTTAGCCTGGAGAAAAGGAGGTTCAGGAGATACCACATTGCTCTCTACTGCTACCTGAAAGTAGCATGGTGGGTGTTGGCCTCTTGTCCCAGGCTACCCAGGGAAGTAGTTGAGTTTAAATATCTCTGGAGATATTTAAAAGATACGTAGATGTGGCACTTAGAGACATGGTTTAGTAGTGGACTTGGCAGTGCTGGGTTTATAGTTGGACTCGATAATCTTAGAGGTCTTTTCCAACCTAAACAATTCTGTGATTCTATGAAAGGTGTGGGATTTGTGCATTAGCTCAAAGCAGGAAGTTGCTATCTGAAAGAAAGCAACCTGTGTCTATCACAGAATTGTGAAGCACAGTCAACTTTGACCAGAGTTACTGTACTCCATCTGATGAATGGATTTAACAGTTCCTTGGAGCACATTTTCAGTAGTCTAGTTGCAGACCTGTCAGACTTCAATGGAGGAACAATCACAGCTTGAAGGAAAGAGAATGAACTTTTCAATGGGCACCATGCATGAAAATATCTATATATTTTCTTAGAAGACATTTGTATCAAATTTTTTGCTGAGTTGGAGTTTAAACATTCATAGGGAGAAAGTATATTCAAAAGAGCCTTTGTTCAGAATTGTGCTGGACTCATTAGGGTGCTCTGTCCTATATATAAACCAAGAATGGATCAGGACAGCCTAAATTAGAAGACATGAGAGGAAGTTGTGTTTCTCAGCCTTGAACTACTCCATCATTTAGTGTGATAAGATTATATTCAGTAGTTTCCAGATGGTTTGCTCACTTGACTTTCTAAACACAATCTTGAGGCTCTTTTTCCTTGGGAAAAAATTTAGGCATGGTGGTTTGAGCACCTGTTGGGTCAGAAAAAACCATTTTCCTGAGTGACTTCGCTTGCCCATCCTCCTGGGGACTGCTGTATTGGCTTTGTCAGGCACTTGGGACTGGGGCCTGCCCATGGGTATACCCAGCCACTAGGGAACCACTGGTCCCTATGAAAACCTGAAAAATGTGAGCAGATTTCATTTGAACAGCGAAAGGTGCAGAGCACTGAAGCTTTCAGGAATTTGTTGGTGTGGACTCAGTTCAGATGCCATGACATGGTTGTAATGTACTGTGCTGGATTTGGCTGGGGTAGAGAAAATCTTCACAGATGCTGTGGTTTAAATTTGTGCTGGAAACAGTGCTGATAACACAGGGACGTTTTTGTTATTGTTGAGCAGACCTTACAGAAAGACAAAGCCTTTTTTGCTTCTTATCCCAACCCACCAGCAAGTGGGGGAGTTGAGAGGGGACACAGCTAGGACAGCTGACCCCTACAACCATAGGGATATCCCATACCATATGGCATCATGCTTACCATATAGAGCTGGGAAAGGAGGAAAGGGGTACACGTTTGGAGTCATGGCATTTGTCTTCCCAAGTCACTGTTATGTGAGATGAAGCTTTTCTCTTCTAGGGACGGCTAAACACCTGCCTGCCCATGGGAAGTGGTGAATGAATTCCTTGTTTTGATTTGATTGCATGAACTCAGATTTTACCTATTAAACTTCTTAATCCACAAGTTTTGTTACTTCACTCTTCTGATTCTCTCCCCCTCCAGCAGGATGGGGGAGTGAGTGACTGACTGTGTGGTGCTTAATTACCAGTTAGGGTTAAAACATGACATGCACAAGTTTAAAAATGTGCCTACTGGGTGACTATGAAGATGTATAACTCCTCATGTTATGTGCATCCTTGTGGGTGTATGTCGCTTTCTCCATAATGAGCTTGGCAAGGATTTCTGGAGTGGAGAGAAGGGAGAGGGAAGGAAAAGTTTGCCCTCCTTTGGGTAGACTTTCTTCTTAAGGTAATTTGAGAACTTTATCTTGCAAGGTGATTGTAATTATGGGGACCTGTGACACTTGGCAACAGAAACAGAGTTATGTTTTCCTGTGGCACACTGCAGGAGATGTTTAAAAGCCACAATAATGAGCCTTGTATTTGTCAGGAGGTGGTGGGTAGTGTAGAGTGGGCTGTGGTAACATGTAGGGAAGATGTTTTTATGGTAGTTTTGGGAAAAAAGCCTTTTGTTGTACACTGCTTTCCTTTGTGCATAACTGGACTTGGTGACTTAGGAGATATTTTCAAGCCAAGTGCACCCTATAGGCTTGTCTGCACTAGTGCTTAAGCCAGGAGACTCATAATGCAGCTTCAATAACAGTGGAGTTCCAAAATGAGAAGTCTATAGTGTAAGGATAATTATTTTGTTTTCACTGTGCTATTTTTCACTGTCTTATATCTTCTCTTTAGTACACTTCTACATTTCTCCTCTTTTTTTTTTTTCCTTTATCTAATTCTTCTCCATTGTCTTTGACAGAACAAGATAGTAGGTCAGATCCTGAAGATTTCAAAATTTATTTGATCTCCAAGAACTCTTTCCAACCAGTCTGTGGTTTTCATGTTGCCCTTGATAAACCTGAAAATGTTTTAGATTAGATACCATACAGCTAGGCAGTTTTGCAGGTTTCTGTCTTGAGATAAAACACCAGTAATAAATGAGAGTAGTTGCAATGTACGATGTGGCTTTGCAAAGGTCCCTAAAAGATTAAGGAATATGTTTGGAGGGAGCGCAGTGTCATTTTTCTTCTTTTCTGTGAGTTACAGAGATTGGCAGGTTCCTCAGCTTTTCCACATGTTTTGATAGAAATGATGCAAACAAGCCTTTCTAAATCTGTGCTCTCAGTAACACTTCTGCTTCTCCTTCACTTGGAAACAGTCTTGCTTTACTGCCTGTTGTTTTTCTCAGTGCTATTATGCCCTGGTTTGTTTCTCTCTTTTTTTGGTCACCTTATCTTTCCCTGGAAATTGTAGCTTTCTGTTTTATTACATCAAACAGGAATATTTCCAGGATATGTACAGCTATGCTGTTGAACCTGTGACATTTAAAGGGCAATAGAATGCTAATGTGACTAATAAAACAGAAAAATGGCTTTATATAAGTCCATGTGAATATGGTTCAACCTACAATTTAAGCAGATTCATTTAAACAATGTTCATTGATAGGGGCCTGGAGGGAGGCTGCAAAACTTGGGGGATTGAGGTAGAACTGTAAAAACAAAGCAAGCTCTTGTCATTCTCTTTTGACACCTTTAAAAAAGATCCAGCCAATTTTTCCTGTTATGGGGATTCTTCACCATCTATTTTCTGCAGATTATAATTCACAAGGGTAATTGGCTGTATTTTTTGTTGTTGTTACTGTTTTCATTCTACTGTGAAAAATATTATAACTTAAAAGCAATTTTATTGGATTTTTTTAACATTGATATTTGGATTTTTCTTTGAACATGCATAATAAAAGTTCAACATTTTATAGTTCAGTATTTCTAGCTAATGCTATGAGGCCCAGGGCAACTGTATCTACTATATTTGCAGGTCATAATCTTTCTGAACAGTACTAAGGCTGTACAGATTGAGTATATGTCATGTGACCTCTAAGCCATGTAATTATGTGTATGGATAGAAAATGAAGGAAAGCACTCATCAGTTTTACCTTTTGGACCTGATCCTTTCCTCCTTAATCCAGGTTCTCAGTTAACATGAAAAAAACACCAATTTTGGGGGCTTATTACAAAAAGGCTCAAATAAGAAGAACAGTTTGTGATTATAACCTGCAGTAATTCTAAGGTATGTTGTTATTCCAAATATGATCAGTTTATTTGATTAAAGGTATATTTATAAAGGAACTTTGGGAGTTTAAAGTTGGGAGTGTCCCACATATGTTTGCTAAAGCTTGCTACTCCCAGTTAGAAAATTTCGGTATTTTTTCTGTTTCTTTAACAACAGCAACAATAAACAACCCTAATTACTTAGAGAGTAAGCAGATGCAGATCCTATATGACGGTTTAAAAGTACTCTTGGCTAATTAACATTAAAAGCTTATTAAAATATTGTTTTCTTTAATGCAAGTTACATTCTTTCATCTTTTCCAGTAGTGCATCATCTATTAAATTTTTGATGTGGAAAATTAGCGCTTCAGGTCTGAAGAGAGTGACAAGAAGGGTGTTAAACAAGTGACAAGAGTAACGTTTGAGCTATAATTTCAGGATTAATAATGCAAATTCACCCTTCCTAGTAGAATAGAAATGTGGTCACCTAGTAAAAACTCTATACTGTAGGGTAAGTTTTGTCTTAACTCCAAATAATCAGTGATATTGATGGTTTCTTATGCTTTGACTTTACAATGGAAAGCTATACTCTGGCTCCTTTTTGCCCCACTACCTCAAGGTGCTTCTCCTCTCTTCTCTGTGTGCTCTGCTCTTATTACTCTAGCTTCCTGCCACTGAGGGAATTTGTTTTGTTGATGTCCTAGTTCTGGCCACGACAGAATTTATTTTGTTACAGTAACTGAGTGTAGTGGCATGTGCTTGTAGTCCAAGCTGCCAGGGAGACTAAGCCAGCCGGATCACTTGTGCACAGGAATTCTTGGCTGCAGTGTGCTGTGCCGAGTGGGCATGGCCAAGATCCTAATGTTATTTGATACCATTTTGTGTCATTGCCTGGGGTGGGGGACGGGGACTATTTCTCTTGCTTCTGGGAGGAAAGGCATTCCTTTCTTGGTTGGGAGAAAGCGGTGGTGTGATGGAGAAGAGTTGGTATTTGTTGTGGGCTTTCCATGTTAATAGTTTCTTTGTCTTATACCTTTTATTAGTAGTATTATTCCTGTTACTGTTTGGGTTTTTATCTCATTGCTGTTTCCAGTAAATTGTTCTTATCTCAAACCTTAATTTTCATCTTTTAGTGCCTCCAATTCTCAACTCCATCTCCGGAGAAGGAAGGGGGAGAGGAAAGGGAAGAGGGGGGAGTGAACACATGGTATCTGTTTTTGGAGAGACTCAGGGGAAATGGGGAAGCGCTAAATCGGGGATTACCGTTCCTAAACCACAACAGTTGATCTTCTGTATTTTACTTTCCTTTGTGAACAGCAAATCCATGAGGACAGGATGAGTTAGCCTGACATGTCTGCAGTGGCCATCCTGTGCAAGCTGACTTGCTTACTGTGGTCTGTAGCTCTGGATCTTTGAACCCTGTATGGACCTATTTGTGAAGTGTGTGTATGTAAATAAATCCGTACTATCAGGAGTGGTCTTCATTCTTAAAAGATTGGTATTTCTAAAACACACTTGATCATACTGGTGATGTAGGTCACCTCTTCACTGAATCATCATGTACAGTGTAGGCATTTTCTTGAAGAATTTCCTTCAAATTGAAAACTGAAGTTTTAAATAAAGCTAGTAAGTTAATACCTTTTTTCACTACAGTCACTTTTCCCAGTATTTGTTGCAAAATGATACTTCCTTTTACTGGACAAATGACTCTTCTTGATTTCTCCCTTTTCATTTTGATAGCTACATGCAGATTGTTTCCTATCCTTACTGCAGTTCTTTTTTTTTACTATTTCCCCTTGTCTCCAGCCTTTTCTCTGGTAATAGGAAGAACAGGTGAGAATGATTACCTTATGCTCACTTTCAAGATTCAGAGCAGTGTAGGAGATTTTATGGCAATCTGTTCTCCAGTTGAAAACAGCTGGCATAAACTCACTGTAGAAGTACTAGTAATTTAAAGATTGCTTATACTTAGTCTAGAAGATTTGAAAATACTCTAAACTTTTGCAGAAAATCTTTATTGAACAAAATAAACTGACAAAACTTGAACATTTTTCAATAATGTTCATCTAGGAAAACTGAATGTCATTCCCAAGATGGGTGCAACTGTAAGACTGTAGAAAAAAGGAGATTTTCTCACTGTTGTATCATAAAAAGCAAAAAAATATTCTGAATTCATGTAGGGCCTTGCAACTTAAATCCTACTTTTTAATGTCAAAACTAGTTATCTTAATCTCCCCTGACAAGTATATTCCATGAAATATGTTTTCTATCCATATGCTTTTCATCTTAGTATGCCACACACTTTCCACTTCTCACACCCACAGCTTTGTGACGACAATCCATCGTGCTGCAATCCCTTGAAAGACTTTGTCATTTGGCTACAATATTTCTGGTCATGTCAGATACTTGGCTGCAATAAAATCAGCAAGGTCTGAACCATTTCTTGTGATTTTGCTTTGCTGGAAATTTGCATAAGAACTTTTATTCTTCTTTTCCTATAGTAAAAACTACAAATACCATTTCTTTAAAGGGAATTACAAAGAATGTTCAACATTAAGAAGTTAGCAGGCTGATAGTTACCTCCTTGTCATTGGCTATGTGACCATCTATGATCTAATGTGTGGCTGGAAGGGTCCATCCTCCTGTACCTGTTACGTATCTGCTGAAAGCACATTGCCAGATCTAGAAACTTTGTATGAAGGAAGAAACAAAGTTTTTGCCTTTGTTTATGTGGCTGTAGACACCACAAGAAAAGGATGAACTCAGTCATAATTAATGGATGACTTAGTGCTTTTTCTGTAGATTAATAGCTACCTGATCTTAAATTAATATTGTCTTTAGCTTTGCAGTGTCTTAAGAAAGTCCAACTGTTATTAATTACTCAGTAGCCATTTTTTTCATCCATGTAGTCAATATTAATGGGCTCAAAATCACAGGATGTATGGATGACTATTCATTGTGGCAACAACTTTGCTTGAAGCCTACTGAATCTTTCAAAGTACTTCAGGAACTGTAAATGTTATTGATCTTCCAAAAGAGTAATTTAATTTTATTAAAATCTTCTGTGTCACTAGATCTTTCGAAGCTAAGTGGTTTTAATAGTGGTGTAATAGTGCTACTTTAAAATTTGGGTACTAAAGCCACAGGAGTTAAATTAAA
Organism: Manacus vitellinus; assembly: GCF_001715985.3. Classification (NCBI taxonomy): domain Eukaryota; kingdom Metazoa; phylum Chordata; class Aves; order Passeriformes; family Pipridae; genus Manacus; species Manacus vitellinus. Next base: position 2,086,943 of record NW_021940517.1, on the reverse strand, counting down.
ATAACCTAATAAAACACTTAAACCATAATTTTTGTCTGACAATAGTAAGAATCCGTAAGTCCAAGAAGACCTATAATGAGCATGTATGCCAACAAGGCAGTGGTTTTTAAAAAAACTAAAACCAGTCTGGTTGACAAGGACTACTTGGCTGCAGGAGCAATGAGTGCATTCCTGTGAGAGTAGCTCCTGGCTTCCAGTCCAGCAAAGTTCAAAAGGATTCAAGCTGAGACTTGGAATGATAACTGTGCTGTGCATTTCCTTACTTCCCTTACTGATCAAGGTGCATATTTTATTTAATGCAGTCACACAAGAATAAAGTTAGCAATAAAGTGTGAGGGTTTAGAAACCTTCTCAGGTTTTTTGCTGCTTTTCTGACTCTAGAAATAGGTGGACCCTTTTAGCTGGTTTTACAAAGCTTTGTTGAAAGAGGGATGAGAGTCACTGGCTTCCTACCTACAGTGTAAGTTTCATAGGGATACTGAAGATGTAGTATGGTATTGAGAGTAGGAAGTGATGGCCTGGGTAGGAAATATACAATTTGTAGGAAGACAGACTTTGCTAGGTCTACTCTTCATGGAATAACATGCTGATTTCTATTAAATGTGATAGTTCATGAATTTTCATAGCGGCTTAAATTTCCTCAAAGAAGAAAGAAAATATTTTAAAAGACATTTACTACTTTTTGCATTTCAATACTACCTTATTAAGATTAGTGCTACTTTTTTTTTTACTCAAAATTGCTTGTGAATTGTGCTCTAAACCTTAATTAAAAGACAGTTATTCAGCTTGGATTATATTCAGCCATACTCCAAAGATAACCTGCGTTACAGGTTACAGTTTGTCTTGCTTTGATTTGGTTTCTTTTTCTATTGTTCTACTAGTAAATATGCATTTTGTAGATACTTTACTTTTTAGCAGTGAAGTTCATGAAATAGCATCTCTCACTGACTCACTCATCACTCTACGTTTCTCTTAATCTATCAAAGTTCTTGTGTGTCTCTGTAATTTTCTAGTCTGTAGTAAACCTCTGCAGAGTAAGAGATGTATTTCTGTTGCATATCACCTAATACAGCGGGGTTCCAGTAAGGGAAATCTTGCTATTTTGCTAAGTCCTCCTGATTGCTCTGAGCCATTGAAATTAATTGCTTTCAGGTTTAAGGGATGACAAAGCAGTGTTTCTGCCTCTTTGCTCTTTCCTTCCTGATCATGCGAGCTTCTCAGATGAGCTTTTCTACAATGCATAAGTGCTGCTTTTTTCATTTGCTAGTTTTTGGTTTTCCTAATAGTTAATTTCTTTCAGAGAGTCTCTATGCATTTTTATTTGCTTAAGCTAGACTTAAAGCTTACTTTTTTAGTTATGTCTGTGGTACCTCAAAGTAACTTGAGAGTACCTACTACTGAGGCAAAGTTCAGGTTGGACCATCATGATATTACTCATAAGGGATGTGCAGGGATCAATGTCCCCTGCATCCTTCTCCCATATTGGGTTTCCAGATGGTAACTTCTCCATAAGAAATAAAAGGAAGTGATACTTTACATCACAAATACTGTAACTTCATAAACACTGTTAAGGGGTTATTTTTCAGCTGCCTCTTTGTGTTTGCTGTCACAGATTCTCCTGGTGGGTTTCTACACTGGATTTTTTTCTGCATTTAAAGCTCACTTATGGCATTTCCTGGCTGTGTTGCAGTGTTGAGAAGTTAGAGCACAGAAAACAGTGTGTGGAAAGTGAGGGAATGGATGTTGCAGAGTTGTCAGTTGCAGCAAGGTGACATGGATGCACTAAGGTGAGGTGAGTCATAATGCCATCTATCCTGAAGTCATGTCTTCCTAAGGGGTTAAGAGACATGACAAGAATAGAAAAAACACTGTCCATATACATATGATCTTTAAATAACTTAACTGAGTGCAATGGACTTTTTGATGTATACTTTATTTTGAGGAAGTTGATGCATACTGTTACAGTGTTAGGCTCTCCAAAGGGTGCTGTTAAGCCTGCTTGGTACCAAAGCTCCTAATCAAAATGAGATAACCTCATCAGGCTGATAAATATGGTTAGATTACAGGACCATTTTCTACAAAGAAAAGTGGAAATGCAGCATTGTCACTTGAAAGGCATGTGTGTGGGGGACAGACCCTAGAGAAGGCATCCAAGAATGATAAAAACTATTACTGTCCTGAGATAATATCTCAGCATTCAGATAAATCTTTTCAGGAGCAGCCTGATGAGAGAGAATAGTACACTTGGGACAAGAAAAAAAGCCCCCAAATACGCATTTTTTTTTTACGGTATCATTTTGTAGCCAAACACTGGACACTGTTTCCAAAGTGAATTAGCTTTCTGTAGATACAGTTATCAGAAACTGGGGTTATTAGAAAATCAAATAAATGAAGATTATCTTTTTTTTCTACCATTTCCCAGAAGAATATAGCAGATAAATGTGAAAGAGTATTATGTGTGTAGCAATTAGTCTTTAGCTCAGAGTAGGAAAAGAACTCACTTTAACAGGATTCGATAAAAGCAGTTGCGTCTTGCTTAAATGGCTGGAGAGGGTTTTATGCTCCCAGAATACCTTTATGTTCTGGTAGCAGATGAGGTCTCCTGTGGGACCTTAACTGTACTCCAAAATACTTTCTTCTTTCCAGAAGTGCATTGGAAAGATATGCAAAAGATATGATTACAGATACTGTGACAAAGCATCTAAAATGACATAATGTTATCATGTGGAAAAAAAATATAAAAGTTGAACTTCTTTGTGATTGTTAAGAAATAAATTATAAGAACTTTGTAAGCCAAGGTAAGCTGTAGGAAGAGGTTTTCAAATAGTAAATTCTGATTGGCAGAACATGCTTTTGGCACTGGAGTTTGGCTGGCCAAGTGTTCAATTAACTCCAGGTGGAACTGCTGGTGGGGCTGAGGGTGTTCTTGTCCTCTATTCCATATTCCTTCTCAGCAATTTATTCAGTCCCTTATTTGCCTTCAGTCAGCAAGTTTAGGGTACGTATGGTGTTTTGGAACCAGAGAATGTCTTGGTGCCATTATTGCATGGTTTGGGATTCCAGTCCATTGGGACAAAAGATGTATCATTTAAGTGGGAAGGTTTTGCAAAGACACATTATCTGTAGATGTCTACAGAAGTTCAAATACAAACAATACAAAGTCATATGAAGTAACTGTGATAAAAGACCTACCAAAGCTTACAAGCTTTGAAAGAAAAGAAAGCTTTTCTTACTTAAGAAGCATATAATGCAAAGAATAAGAATGTTATGTAAGTGCACTTGAAACAGAAAACCAACCCTCTGAATAAACAAGAAAGCATAACGCTTTGTAAAGCTTTCAGTGAGAACACAGCTGCGCTGGGCAGGACACGTCTCCAGGATGAAGGACCACCGCCTCCCTAAGATCCTGCTTTATGGTGAACTTGCCACCGGCTGCCACATGAGAGGAGCCCCGAAGAAAAGATACAAGGACTCCCTGAAACAACATCTCAACCTTGGCCATACTGATCACCATAACTGGTCTACTCTGGCCTCCAATCGGGAGGCCTGGAGACACACCATCTATAACACTGCTACTTCCTTTGAGAATGCACGCAGGATCATTCTCGAGGAGAAAAGGCAACGCAGAAAGAACTGTGTCTTGCAGAATATACCACCTAAAGAGTCTTTCTGCTGTGCCTTTTGCAATTGGATATGTCTGTCTCGTATTGGCCTCATAAGCCACCGGCATGCCTGTAACAAATGTGGATAGAGCCTTCCCAAATCTTCATTCGCGAAGCCTAGCCATGAGTAGCACCAGATTTTAAAAAAGAATAGTATGGCAATATTCTCCAAAAAGCCCCAAAAAACATAAATGATGGATAAACTCTTCAATATCAATGAATAATCTAAGTTAGACAAGATAAGGTAAAAAGAAGCTTGACCAAAGCCAAATTAAAGTTCTGTTAAAAAGAAAACAATGCCATTAGGATACTGTGAACTGCAAGGAAGTTCTAAGGAAAAATGCTCACACTGAAAATTCACATTGCATAAGCGTCCTCCTAGGTACTGCTTTCACCCAGTGTTTCTTTGGCTCCCTTTAATAGCATCAGCACCTCACAAATGTTTCATAAGGCAGTGTTGTTGCCTTATTAGTTAGATTTTATTTAGAATAGAGGTTTATCTGAGGTATCAATCAAACTTGTTAAGAAATTTTCAGTCTTTGAATAGAAAGGACTATAAGTTATCATTTATTTCCCCTCTCTGACCTAAGACAATATTTATCTAGCCTTGGTTGAAAGGCTGCCATGATGTAGATTCCATGGCCTCACTTTGCAGCCTGATTTACCACTTGATTATTATTGTAGGTAGAGTTTTTTTGTCGGGGTTGACAGAGAATCTGTCAGCAGCCTGGCAATTAGTGACAAGGAATTTAAACAACTTTTAGGAAATATTTACTGTAATGCCGGATGGAACAAATATAATGCAGCCCAGGCCAAAGGTCACCAATCAAAATGTGTAAAGTGTCACCAATAGCATGTCACAGCATGCACAGTGTCTTCAGTCACCAATAAGAGTGTGTGCAGTGTCTTCTGTATTACCAATTAAAGTATATACAGTGTTTTATGCTTGAGACTTTTGACCAATTGTGTTATGGCACAATAGTGTACAAAGAAACACTTGAGAGCAATAAACAGCTTCCTGATCACCTTACACCTGGACTACGTCTGATATCTGTGTCGTTTTGGCTGTTCAGACTTTAACAACGACATTTTTTCTTATTGAGTTAATAATTTTTGACTGCAATATTTCTATTTGTCATGGTCACAGTGAGCACAGGGGATCTTTGCTATCTTTCCTCTCTTTAGTAGAGGAAGAAAGCCTTTTACCTACTGAGTGGTTGGAATACTGTTTCCATGCCCTTCTTCACTGTTCTCTCTCTCTCTTTCCCTCTTTTTCTCTCTGTTCCTCTTACTCTCTCCAGGCTTTCCCTCCACATGACAAAAAAATGTCTTTGTCTTTCCTAGCGAGGTATGTCTCCAAATTTCCAAATCATGTTATTTCCATTATAGTCTTCTTCAGTCTGTCTCCACCCCTCTTATTTTTTGGTTTCCCAGGACTGGACTATAGGGTGAGTCCAACCTGAGCTTCACAAGCGCTAAGCACAGCAAATGAACGTGTTTGATGTAGCACATCAAACACGTTGATATAGTGCAACAGGGTGTCAGTATTCGAAACACTGTTGCCTCACTAATTCTATCCCATAGTTGCACATTTAGCCATTTCTTCCTGGATCTAAACACTTATCTTTCTATTACATTTCTTTTCTTATTAGGATTGGATGGGAGCATTAAGGGGAAGGAGAACAATATTTAAATGGAAAAATTACTGTGGGGACCTGACACCTCAGCAGCAATGAGGAGGTCACCAAGAAGATGAGAGCCAAACTCTTCACAGAAGTGGGAGAATGACAGACAGTGGATATGAGTGGAACTAGGAACAGTTGAGCCTGAATATAAGGGAAAATTATTTCACATTTGAGGAGAGTGGAACAGATTGCCTTTAGCAGGTCGTGACTGCAGTTTCTGCTGTCTCCATACTTGGTTTTGGTCAGTGAGGTCTTAAAAACCTTTCTGACCAACCTGGTCTGATCCTTTCTGCAGGAAATTGTACTAAAGTTCGCTTGAGGTCCCTTTTGATTTAAATTTTCCTATAATTGTTTCTCTGATTCTCAAAGTCATTCTAGGTTCTGACATGATTTCTGAGGTGCTTACAATCCTTTTCAGCAGGGGACTGCACTAAATACTTTAAATATAATTTTATTTAATTTTAAATCATTATTGAAAATACTGACTAGCACTAGATTCACTGCAGATCCCTCCAAATCCCATCTTGAGACTGAAAATTCCAACTTCGGATGTGAGTGTATTTTAAAATCAGGTATTCATGCACTGACATTTCCTTTGAATCATATTTTACTGATGTGAGAATATCATGCAGTTATGTGAAAAATTTTGAGTAGATAACATAAATGTCATATCTATGTCTTTCTACTTATCATCTAATAAGGAGTAATCCTAATAAGCATACCAAATTAAACTGACAATATAATTTATCACTGTTTTAATATTACGTTTTATTAACATATTGCCTTCTCAATCCTAGTAGCCAATAATTTAAGTATTTCTTTCTGGTATTTTCCTAAGCACTGGCAAAAACTTGATTAATGAATACTGGAATGTTATTTTAGACAGGCACTGCTGGTGCTGCCTTATTTTTCTCTGTTTCTCAGAGACAATTTTGTCCTCTGAATTGTTAGGGATGGCTTTAAATGGTTCCTGAAATTCTTTAAGGTGAACTTCCTCAGGTCCAGCTACATTGAAAATATCTATTTTGCCTTCATACTTTTAAGATGTCCTTTCCTTATTCTGGTCCATGTTCCTCTCTCTCCTTTATTATCCATTATGTCATTCTAAAAGGAGAATAGAAATGTCAGTATTTCAGTCTTATCTGTATCATATGTTATTTGTTGTTCTTCCAAAGTGTACAGTGCACATATTTTTTCTACTTTTTTTTCTCTTATTTTCCATAAATAAATAGAAGTCTCTGATGCAGTCAGTGAACTTTTTCTTGTAGCCTTTTATGTTCCTTGCTAACTGATACTCGTTTGGTGTATTCCTCTTTCTGATTTTATTTTTATGGTCTATGTTTCTCCCTCATTCATTCTTAGTCATGTGTTCTTGTTTCCACTTTTTGTGTGGTTCCCCTCTTATTTTCATATCATTAAAGAGTTATGAGTGAGTCACAAGACAGAGACTGAAAAGAATTGGTAAAAAATCTAGAAAAGAAAGATTTATAAGTGTTCATGTGCATAATTCTCCCTGAATAGTCTGACAAGTAGGATAAACCCCCTCTGTCTTTGAAGGTTACTGGAAATATCAAGATGATTTGAGTATATATGGTGGCACATATAGAGGCAGTTGGGTCATAAAGCCTAGGTCACCATAAACTCCTTTTTCCCCCCCAAAGGATATGTATGACCAATCTGGAAGCCTGCCTCTGGAAACCCAAAGGGGCCATATACCAGTCAAACTTGACCAAGTCTTTCAGAGACTGTAGAATTAATTACAACTGCAGTTAAATTAAATGGCAATTAAATTAAATTGCAATTGCCATTTGATTTAATTGCAGCTAAATTACATGCAAGCCAAATAGCAAAAGGAAACAATGAAAATACAAGCCATTCCCAACAGACCTTGGAAAAAAGTAGGAAATAACTTTTCCACTGCAAATTATACAAACTGCCTCATTATTACTGGGTCCTCTGTAGACTTCTGGGAACTGACTGACTTCTTGGAACTGCTGTGGAGGAAGAAACAGAATATTTAGGAAGAAATGGAGTACCAAACATTCCCATTTATAATAATAGACTTCAGTGTATTCATAGCTGGTCGTACAATTTACTATAAAATAGAAATTAATCCATGTCTTAATGCCATAAAACAACAACCACTCACTGCTGTTAAAACTGTGAGTTAAAACTGTGAAAGATTTATAAAAGAAAGTTGTAAAAAAGCAAATGATGTATCTTGTAAACCATTTAGGAAATGAGACGAGATGCTACTGAAGACCTGTTTCGTCTGCAACTTAACAGAGTGCTAGATGCCATGTTTTTCTGGTGTGTCACAGCTGCAGAGTGGTAGAAAGAGCTACAGTCAAAAAGGTATGAAAGACCAAAGCCTGCTGCTGCTTTTATTAGACTCTCATGAACTGATCAGGTTTGAAATGTTTCTTTGGGACAAGTCAAAACATTATGGGGAAGTAGTATTCATTTAACGTCTAAGAAACCATTCATATTAACCTCATAGTGAGTGAAAATACGTTTACTTAAAGGACAGCTATATTGGATAGCAGGAATTCAATGCAGAAATGTAATTTTGAAGACAGTGAAATGTATACTCCATTGGGACTCAATGAGCAGGAAGCAGAAGGAATAGGTCAACAAGTTATCGTTAGACATCCACACAGATTTGCAAAATACTATAGAATTAGAACAACATGGTGGGGGGATGGGGGGGCGGGAAGGAGTGTCCTTCCATCAAATGAAAGACTGTTACTTGGTCCAGCACAAAACTGTTTAAACTGTTCAACAAATTGCAAGGCCAGTTGGTTTTATCTTGTGTTTGGTAGACACCTGAGGAGTGATAGGAATGTAGATTACTGAAGAAGTTAAATTAGTATAGAGCATTTAATTTTGTTTCTCCACAGTAATTTATATCATTACATTGTTTTATGGATCTATACATCAAAAAAGGTTTGAAAAGCATAATTTTAAAGACTGCATAATGCTATCTAACATGTAAGGGATAAATAATTTCAAATTACAGAGGAAAAATAAAGCTCTCTTTCTGTACCCCAGCAGCCTGAGACTGTAAAAAGATTTCTTGTCTCTTCATATGAAAGGTATAAATTTTAAATCTATGTAACAGAATGATGAATATGTAAGGGGGCCATGGTACTGCTGTTTAATTATACTGTCTCGAATAGTTGGGCCAAAAGTAATGTTCTGGTGGATAGCCTCTCAACAGGGCCATTGTAGTGTGATCACATCTTTATATACAAGATGATGTCTAGAAAATGCTTAATATGAGGGGACAGTCAGTGGAGGAAGGAATAAATCCTAAGCATTGTGGTGTGTTGCCTGTCACTCATGTTTACGTGTGAATGCCGAACACTGCCTGTGCTGTGCTTTGGATGGCTCAGGTGCATTGCCAGTTTTGAAGCATGAGCAGAGCCTGAAGTGCATCCGCATGCCATAGGAAGCTTTCCTCCCTGTCTCAGGCTTAACATCACTGCTGCCTTATTCCAGCGAGGCTCACGCTTGAGAGCCATGCACAGATCTGGTTATTATTATGCTCCCTGAGCTTCACCATTGTGGGTTTGTTCTGGTGCATACAAGCTTAGTTTGCAATCTAGCTGTGTGCAGCTGGATACTGGTATTGTATTTGCCAGCATTGTGCAAACCCCATCCATTCGCTGAAGTCATCCAAAATAATTATACTTTTAAATTTGTGGGGCTGTTGCCAAACCACGTACTCATGAAAGGCAGATGCTGTGAATTTTCCATTGAGTTCTGCAGCAAATCCTCCACACTTGGGGGGGGAGGGAGTGAAATGTATTATAAAACTTCCCCCTTTTCTTTTATAATGCAGGAAGGGTTTAATTAGACATAAATGAGTTTGATCAATGAGTCATTAACTTCCATTAAACTTTAAGTAGATTGCCTGACCCGGCTACTTCATTCTGAATTTAATCTGGTGTACAGTTGATAATTAGAGTTAAAGGGACAAGGGCTGGAGGCAATCCTTCTCAATCCTTCACATAAAATGGAGTTGAGTCAGCTAATAAGTTAATTTTATAGTCAGTGTGTAAGGACAGAATTGGCTGTAAAATGCAATTTTCCTAGAAAAACGGATCAGGAAGCAGACTGTCACTTTGTTTTGCTTTCAGAATTACCTCAGGAATTACCTGCCCAGGGTCTTCAAAGCCTTTACAAATCCCATCCTCCTCAGTACAGCAGCTTGGAGGATTAGGTTGCATGAATATACTCAGAAACCAGGTGGCAAAGCAGGAAATCTCCTCATGACTTTGTGAGGATGCTAGTGTAGCTCTCCCTGTTGTTGAAAAAATTGTTCTACCTTGTCCAGATCCATAGGCACTGGAAGGAGGGATACAATGTTGCTTTCTGACAACTTCCAAGCTCAGGAAAGGTAGAGTCTGATCTGCTGGATTTACCAGCACCTGCATCCAGAACAGCAATTGGCATTTCATGTGTGTATTTGCTGTTTCTTTTACTGTTTGGAAATGGCAGGCTTGCTAGCTTGGGTGTCTCTGCATGGCCTTATGCTCTGCAGTAGGGAGATATTCTTTGCGAGGGCTCTATCAAGTCAAGTTTATATGTGAAATGTTTGAATTCTCAAAGCTGACTTAAAGGACCAGAGGTTTGCTACTTACCTTACTTCTACAGAAGTGGGTTCTCTTTTGTCCATCCTATGAGCTATGACACTCTTCTTCTGGGTTCACATTAGGTTATTCTGAGACTACTGGATGATTCAAAATGGACTCTCCTTGTCTGGTTTAGTAGTTGCCCTATTCCATCTGAAATATATATACTTGAGGAAAGAACACAACTTGAGTCTGTGTTGAGTCCTATGCTGTGGAAACAAAAAGTAATTGTGCTGACATAAAACTCTATGGTATCAAAGTGTCTGGACATTGTGGTGGAATGCCCCACTGTTGGGACATGTGTGGCTGCACACAAAATGGTTATTTAATGGAATATGAATATTGCCCAAAGATGCACACAAACACATTTGGAGAAAGAACACTTTGAAACTTGGAGCTATTCAGCCTATGTGAATGCCATGACCAGTGTGCTAAAGAGTGATAAAGGAGAGGCCAGGCACATGACCTGTCCCTCTCACCTGTGTAGTTATTCATAACAACAATGGACCACAGAGGTCAGAAAAGAATAAGTATCAGAAGTTTTTTGGAGTGTAGTTGTGAGATCACTGCTGAGGAATGTAGTGTTGCCTGGGCACGAGCTCTTTTGTGAACAACCAGAAGCAGGTACTTTTTTTACCTGTAAAGGATTGCAGGCACAACAGGTTTAAAGTGGTAATGCACCACTAAGTTTTGGACTTAGACTCTTAAAATGGCAGTCAGGTTTCAAAAAGACTCTAAATATCTGGCCTATGTCTTTCCCATTCCTACAGTCTCAGCCTTGATACACTGTTTCTGAATCCTCTGTGAGAGCTGCAGCCTGGGGGTCACCGAGAGCATTGTTTTGGGACTGTAATGACCTGTAAAATGACAGGTAGTTTGGTTCTGGGTTTCTGTGGTATGTGTTAGCTGCTGCTCTGAGATACAAGTTGAACAAGGGCAAAAGTAGAAGCTGATTAACTACCTATTTAAGGACCCTTGTCCATTCTCTGCAGTCACATAATGCAACGCTGAGGGAGCCTGAATTAAGGGTTGCTGAATTAAGGTCATCCAGGAAGCCTTAATACTGCCATTTTGAGAGTTTTGGATGCTGGATTATGTGACCTTAGTGGCATTATTTTTAAAGTATTTTATTTGGATGTGATTTTGTATATTTAGGTCAGACGGTTGCTAGCAATGTTCTCCTCTGGCTCTAAAATCCAGAGCTCTATTCTTTCTAATAGCACTGTCAGTATGCAGAGGAGAATTCTGCTAGAGCTGATGAAGACTTTTTAAAAAAATCCCTTTCCAGTGTTTTAATGATGCTGTTGATAAATGCTTGCCAGTATGCTATTATTCGTCTTTCAAATTCTCCACTGCCAGGCTCCTGTTATAAATGACAATAGCTGACAAGGTCTGGTGGCAGAGAGCTGAGAGTGCCCTGTTCCCACACTTCCTGGCTCACCTTCAGCCCAAGTCAACACTGACCAGCATTAATTGATGTTGACTGTTTTATGTTGCCTGTGTAGTGTGAGGTGTTTGGCTCCAAGTTTCTGTAAAACAAAATTGCAAGTGCAGCCTTTTATTGAAAAAATGTTTTTCTATCAAAAGAGCACCTAACTCTTGCACCAGTAAATAGTGACTTGTGGTGATTTTTTTTTGTTTGTTTGTTTTCCTTGAGAGATCCTTCCAGAAGGATTTTTGATGCTCACACTGAAGAATGTCATAGGGAAAACATCCACTGATTATGACCATTTTGTGCTGTACCGAGTTAGAAATATGAAGGCTTAATGCCTATCAGTGAAGAATTGCTCTTACCAATGCTCACAGAGTTATACATGTGAGTTTCTTTTTGCCATTGGCAGCAAGGGATTTACAGTCTGGCTCTCTGTGAACTGAGAAACTTATTCTCTCTAGGATGTTCCATTCTGAACATTTTTACAAGCATTTAAAAATCAATTCAAGTGATAAACCCTGTTATTTATTTTGAAGAAAGCATGTTTTAAGGCATCAAAACTACTTCACTATTTGAAAATACATTTAAAATACACACCTGCTTTCCAAAGATATCAAAAGACAAATTTCAAGGAACAAAAGCTTTCCTAGCAGGTGGTGGATAAACATTTTATGTTTCCAGTAGAAAACAGGCTTGTCTCTTGCTGCTATAAGGAGTTTGAACAGACAGTTGTTTACAAAGGAGATGCAGAAGAACCAACCAAGTCTGACAATCAGCTGCATCTGCCAGAATGTGACTGAGGATTTTCATGGGTCTGTCAGTAAAAATAAACTTTTCTTAAGTATATTTAATTTTCCTCAATTATTTTTCATCCTATCCTCTCCAACTTGCAAACTTTGTCTTATAAAAGTCCTCTGTTGAGTTCATGGTTCTTTTTTTTTTTTTCTGAGCCTAGAGGTTTTGAGAGAGGTTTTGCCAAGTGATTTTCTCAAAATACAGTCTCTACCAGTGCAACACCTCAAAATCACCCTCACCTGAAGCCACTACTACATGGGTCTCCACAGCAGTCATATCCAGCTGGTCTAGACTTGGTCTAGTCTGGGAATTGCTGAGCTTTCTAAGAAAATGAAGCATGTCCCATTCAGACAGAACCCTCAGAGATTTTGCTTGCTGGTTTTTATCTGAGTGTATGTGAACTCTGACATTTTGATGACTTTTAAACTACCCAGACTTTGGCACTCTAGCACAAGGATAGGAAAACTATTTTTTTGACCCAAAGCAGACCCCGTTGAAATTTTTTGATTGGTTGGAATAATGTATTTCTCCTTGTGTGCTCAGAAATTACCGTATAATTTTGATCGAATTTTTCCACAAAAGTTCAGCCTCAGATGCATATTGGCAGGGGAAACTAGTATAAACTAGTTACTGCCAAACAGTAACCAACTGAAAAAAAAAAGCAAAAAACAAACCAAACAACCAACTACACAAAAAAAAAACCAAATCAAAAAACAACCCACAAAAACCTCAAACAAACACAAAATAAGCAAACAAACAAAAAAAAAAAAAAAGAAAAAAAAAGAGAGAGAAAAAGATATAGTGGAAGAAGTAAAAGGTAACCTGAATAGAGTGATAGCATTACTCCCAGCTACCACTTGTCCAAGATTTGCTGGATACTGGCAAGTTTACAAACACCATTCAAGACTTCTCATGAGTTGAAAGGTAGATAACATCTTTTTAGAGCACAACCAGAAAGTCAAAGGAAATGATTATTCTCTTTTATTTAGTGTTCGTCAGGCTGCATGTGGAATATCAGGATCAGTGCCGGGCCCTCTGGTCCTTTATCGAAAAGAGTCTGGTAGACAGCTATGGACATGGTTAGTTAATGCATGATGGTAGGCTCAGGGAGCTAGCTAGGTTTGGTCAGGTTGGGCTGTGCTTGTTGAACAGATCCATGCCATGAAGAAACAACACTCCCTGCCTTGTTGGCAAGTGCCTTTTCTTGATAAAGACAGAACAAGATGACGTTTTGCCTTTAGTAGCTTTTTTTTGGTGATGCCTACATATTTTTTACTAATAAGTATGATCTGAGTGAAAATCCCACATGCTAAAGTCTTCAGTATAAGAAGTCAGCTTTTCAACCAGGTCCACATACAAATACACTTTTTTTCCCATACATATTTTGCTGGCCACTTTGCAGCAGAGTAGTATTGCCTTAATTTCTGGCTCTCAGTTAGTTGTAAATAACAAACCACTTGTATGTTTATCGACTGTTACCTGAGAGGCCTGGAAAGGTGGCAAAAGGCTGAGGTGCAAGAAGCTCTTGTGTGTACACTGTGTACATAGACAGCTTGAGCTCAGATCACACAAAACAGCTATTGATGGACTGAGCCTTTCTGGGATCTATCTCATCTTGTAGGCTGTTTCATCTAGCACACAGTGGATATGACACCTCAGCCTCAGTCCAGTGGAGTAGCTGAATGCTCCTGGTTAGGCAAATGAAGTTCAAAGCCCTTCCAAACAGCTAGAGGACCTTAGAACTAACCCCAGAGCTTGTGGTAGGCCTGAAATTTTTCACTTAAGTGGCATAGCTGTGCTGTCCCACAACTGGCCTAGAGACCATGCCCACATGTGAGTGCTTGCAGTAAACATTGAACATGACCTGCAGCCTCCTGCCAATGCTCTTCTCTGACAGCGCCAGCACAGCCAGTGCCACTGGGCAGTCACCACTCCAGGTCCAGAGCCACTTCTTCTGCAGGAGGGGCCCCATTAAAAGAGCAGCATCGAGGAGTGGAGGGTGTTCTGCTGCTACAAAACTGAAGACAGAGAGATGAGTATCTCCAAGCAAATCAGATAGGGAAACCTGTCAGAGTTGGAAACCGAACCCATGTAGCTTTGTTCTTAATTCCATGCCTTAGGTCTCCGAGCATCCTTCGTGGTGTGAACATGCTACTGTGCTAGCTAAAACCAGTATTTTTCAGTCTTCTCTTTCTACTGTGTTTAGCACCCTTTCTCTCTTTCATCTCTTGATGATTTTTCTTAAAACAATTTGCTTCTTTTTTCCTACCACTTACTAATGGCGTCCTCCTTTGCTGTTTGTTGTATCTGTTCCCCTTAGGCTAGCTGCTCCTCCACTTCATGGCTCACATCTGCAGCTATGATGAAGCAAAGTAAACTGTCAGAGTAGCCCTGGCAGAGCCTTCAGTTTTGAAAGGACTCCAAAGCAGATACAGCTATGGTCACAAGTGGTAAGTAGAAAGCACGCAAGACACCTAAGGCGAGAGATCCCATTTTCTTTTCCTCCTTCCTTCTCCCCTTATACTCCTCAGTGAACATGACCACTGGTAAACTCTATCCTCACGTACAGGGGTCTGGGTTTTCTGTAGCTGCTGGTCTGAACCTGTGCAGTGTACTTGCCCAGAGCTAAGAGCACCACAGAGTACCCACATACCCACAGAAGTAAAACATCTCCCTTTGAAGTCACCTTAACGCATATTACCATCTGCTATGCAGTTTTTCCTAAAGGAAACTATCAGTCTCCCTTGCCCTTGGCAGACATTGTCTTTTTGTTGCATATGAGGATAGCATACACTATGTCACAGCACAGATACAAAATTACAGGATAGGAAAGGTGAGGTAGCTTGTGGGACTGCAAGTCAAGAGGCAAATGGTCACAAGGCACTGTGCTGGGAAAAAGACCAGAGCATGGTTTGACTGATGCTGGAGGTGACTGGGATGACAGGTTAGGACAGCTGTTTTTCCCTTCCCGCTTGATATCAGTGGTACTGGAAGCAGAAACAGAGACAACTGAATTGTGTGCATGGTGCTATCAGACTGCTCTCTTCTCCCCCACCAGACCTCTTCCCATCTCATGCCAGAAATGCTTAGGACTAGACTCTCTTCTCTCTTTCCTATATGCCCGCAGCTTCAGTGGAATTGATAGAATAGGTATACATTTGCTTGTCATGAAGGTGTCCCAGGGGGTTCACAACTTCAATGTGGAAGGCTTTTGCTGCTCTTTTCCAGTCACTGCACATTATAAGAGAGAAACTTGACAATGCAGAGGATGCTGCTGCTGGTCTTAGGGTTCTACGCAGTTTGAAACCTCTTGGAGGCTTGCCTGATTAGTGGGTTGGATGACTGCCTTACTCACTGGTACAGGGAAGGCCTGCAGGCCACACTGTTGTTGTACATTATGTGATGAGCCGATTGTCTGTGTCATGTAAACCAAAACTCCCATCAAATTCCTTTGGAAGGAGACAAGGCATTTGGCCTGCAGCACTTGAGTGAATAAATTCATTAAGCTATGGGGGGCCTCAGAAGCAAAGCTTTAAGCTGTCTCCTTTAAAGGGTATTTTCTTCAGTAAAAAATTCTGCCCAGCACAACAGTGTGTGGAACAGAAGGCAGTGTTTTATAATGCAGTAAAATTATTTCATATCTTTAATCAAACAAATTCTAAGTTTTATTTCCTCTGTCATCTTAAATACAACTGACCTGCTGAATGACTTCTTGAATATGTATATTTTGCACATGCATATGTGTCTGCAAATACAGGCTGCATTCCTTGTGTGTCCTGTATTGCTCACTCACAGCACTTATTTACACGGCTAATGGCAAGGAAATCTTGCTGAGATCAGGAGCATGCTACTGTATTACTTTGCAGAGGGTTTCTGTTTGGTGCAAGCTCTACATAATTTAGTAGCACTAAATAGTATAACTTATAGAAAGTATTAGCGTTGAATATATAATACAGTGTGTGTTGCCAGAAAACACTGTAAGATCAGTTGTACAGTGAAAGAAAAACTAAGAGGGAGACATGGGGAAGGAGAGAGGTTAAAATTTTAAATTTTATTTTATATGAGTCAGTAAAATCTAGAAAAAATTCAAAGCTTTGGGTAATGTACTGGTATTGGAAAGCACATTTTTAGATTACTCTGTTATAGGAGTAGAGCATCGTACCTGAAAACAGTTTCAGGGTATTTTCTTCTGTAGATTCAGTTATTGTCTGGCCTCTGTTGCCTGTAAGATCTAACAGAAGATTGTGGTCAGCTGGAAATTGGGATAAAATCTTCCAGGTATATAAAAATGCCAAGTAACTCTGATTAGAGATGACTTTAATAGTCCTCTGCAATGGTTAGAATTTTGTAGCCTTGAGCAGTGATGACAGAACAATAGAGAAAAACTCATGGTACCTATTTTACAACAGATTTGGAGCAAGCAATTTCCACCTTTTATTCCTGATAGTAAAAGGTATTATCCAGCTGTGGGAAGACATTTGATGCCTCAGTTTCCCACTTGCGAAAGTCATACACAGGAATGTCTGAAAGGGATTTCGTGGAATGCAGTGATCATTAATTAAAGGTAGGAATGTTGATAGTCTTCACAGAGAGCTTTTTCCTTTTAATTTGTTGACATTGGTTTCCTGAGGAAATGGACCTAATGCAGACATACTTTGCTTGTTATACATCTCTTAATTCTGTTGTAAAAATTTGAAGTTGGGTGGATTTGTATAAGGTAGAAGTAGAGACCAAACAGATAGGTAGAGATTCAATAGAGAAGTTGTAGTATTGACCCTAATTAGGCATTTGAGGAGCAGAAGCCGCAAGCTGTCAGCATTTAAAAAAATCTCCAGTTGTGGTGAAAGCATTGACTGAGGCTTTTGCTTTTGCACATAAGGAAATTCAGGCACAAGGCACACATCCGTAGGAACCTTGACTTTGTTAGTACTAGTGCTGCTGCCCAGAGCATGTCTGATGGATGTATGTCTCAAAGTCCCTTCTATTGTGATGGTAGTACCATTGAGAAATTTGGGAAATGGAACTGAAACCACAATTCTTTTTGGTCTTTTTGTTTTTTCCCCATTAATGTTTCTCACTTTATGCTACAGTTAGTGCTGTGCTGTTCACCCAAGACCCACATTTCCAGTTTCATTCTGACTGCTTTTACCTGCAGGAAATGCCAGTTGAGGAAGAAACTGTTTCCCTTTTCCTAGGACTAGAGTGGATAGATTGAAAATTGTCATTCCATATGAAAGAGATGGATGGCATCAGGAAGGTCAACTGCAAGCATAGA
This sequence comes from Manacus vitellinus, assembly GCF_001715985.3. Taxonomy (NCBI): domain Eukaryota; kingdom Metazoa; phylum Chordata; class Aves; order Passeriformes; family Pipridae; genus Manacus; species Manacus vitellinus. The sequence continues at coordinate 2,069,457 of NW_021940517.1, read as the reverse complement.
GGAGGTATTCCTAAGCCTAGTAGCTTACCCCAAAATGTGGAGAAATAGTGCAAGGCTCTGTGAGTCAGCTGCCTAGAGAAAACAAAAGACTTGGCTTTTCCTTTTCTGAATGTTGTCTCATGGCTGTGGGGAAATCCCATGGTTTCCCCTTCCTTAAAAATGTTACTTTAAAAATCAACATCCAGGTTATATGCAGGAAACTGACATTGCAGTGTCACACTTCATCTTTTTCACATGGTGCAAAAGGATAAATGGAACTGAAAAGAAAGATCCCTCTTTCAACCCTCTGTTTTCCCCCAGCAGTCATAGCAGTGCCATGGCATTGGTGCAGGAGGCCATGACCCCATTGCCCAGCCTGAGGAAAAAGAGAACAGCAAATACACTCGGTTGGAATCTTCTGCCTCGGGTGCTAGCACCAGAACTGACAGTGGAGCACCTGCTTCTGCTTCTTGTATGGCTCAGGGGAATAAAATGTACAGAAGGCAAGAGGATGTGAGGAACCAAGGCAGCTGCTGCTGGCAGTCTAAGTGATGGTCCTGGAAGTTTCTGAGCTCAGCAGCACTATGTCTGGAACTACTGCAGAATTTTTTGTCTTTTGAATTCATCACTGCTGCAAGGAGGCAGCTGCATCAACTGCAGAAAGTTGTCATGCTCCTTTCAGGTACAGTTTGGCCTCAGTACCTGTCATGTTTCTTGGTATTGCATTACTTGGCACAAATGTTCCACTCAGGACTATCCTATAACTACAGTTACAAATGGATTTGCACAAGAAGATCAGAAGCTGCTTTTATCTCCTCATTCAGACTGTACTTGAGCACATGTATCCATACTCACCCTGTATTGCTGTGGCTCCCAGTTGTTGCCAGTCATTTATGTTCAAACATGAGAGATGTTTTAATGTGAACTGGCAAATGCCTGAAGAATAATGTTATTTGATTCACCAGATCCTTGCAGATATGTTATCTTAAGTAAGATTTCCCACACAGAGACTGCAAACCCTGCAGTCAGAAGAGGAGATACAGTCATCCTTAAGATCTTTGTAAACTTGCTAATGCAATTCTAGAGCATCTAGTCCAGTAAACCACGTGTGGCAGTGCTGGATGAGAATCAAGGTAGGAGTTTTATTTTATTACCTTCTTACACAAAACCTATCCTGATCCTAATGGCATTTTCTAACCCTTATCCAAGGGTGAGAGAAGGCTGACAAATAATTCTGTACTGAAAAGTAGAAAATGCTTTTTTCCATGACACATTGCTACAGCTTTTCTTTCTCATTTCTCCCCATAGGTCTCTCCTAGTCAAAGAATAGTTTTCTCCAATCAACCTTCTTTGAGACACTGCTTGGTAAAGTTGTGCTGCTGGATTTTTCCCTTGCTTCTACTACCTGGAGACATAATTCAGACTTGAGCTGTATAATAGGTCCTGAAAGAATGTAGGAGAACAGAGTGGGATATGGGAGACTCCATGTTTACAAGGAAGAGGTGGAGATCTTAAACTTATTTGTTTGGGGAAAGAGTGGATCAGAAGATAATTAGGCATCCGAGAAGTTGTTAATTTATCACCTTGGTGAGATCAAAGGGAAATGTAGATGAATTAGTTCATTACTGCTTAACAATTTAATGAGAACAGATAACTTTCTCTACATGCTTGGAGAGGTGGTTCTCAGGGTTAATTGTGGCTGAGTCAGTATGTGGCATTAGCAATAAAACATGAAATAGTGGTTTAAGAAATGTCCCTGAGAAAATGGTTCCATATCCAGACCTTATCCCTTGACGTGTTTCTGGCACTGTCACAGGACTTATGGAACTAACTACAGTCATGGAAGCAAGCCCAGCTTTAAATGATTAAATTGCATAGGAAAATCTCCTTGATCACAGTGCTTGGTACCCTTGTAATCAGGATGCTAGACAATTTAAAACTGGGCATGAGTCCATGGGTGCAGAGAAGTGTCTGTGACAATCATTCCAATATTCTATGCCATCATGCACTCATTGCCAATGGTAAGTAATGTAGGACATCTTTCAAGGTGGGTTGATCAAGGGGAAAAAATCAGCTATATTTATGAATATTTCATTTTTGGAACATGCTGTAAAGTAAAATTTCTGTCATGTTAGTTTTCATTTAGAAAAAAATATCAAATGTCTACACTGAAAAGAATACCATTTAGGAAAAACTGCCTTTTTTTTTTTTTTTTTTTTTTAATAGGAGAGAAAACATTCAAGTTACTGACAGTTGATTTTAACACCTTATGACATTATGAGCAGTAACCTCCTGGAGACTTCTCCCTCTGTGCTTGGGGTTTGAGTAAACAGAGAGAATTTTACACTTCCAAGGAATGGAAGTGGTTGTCGCCCCAAAAATGGACACCCTTGACAAAGCACTGAAAGACTGAATACACAGAAAAGCCAACCATACCACAGGTAGTTTGTAATGGCAGGTCTGCCAGGATGATTGGAGGGATGGAGCACCTCTCCTATGAGGAAAGGCTAAGAGAACTGGAATTGTTCAACCTGAAGAAGAGAAGGCTTTGGGGTGACCTAATTAGCTGAAGGGACCCTACAAGGTAGCTGGAGAGGGACAATTTACAAGAACACGTTGTGACAGGACAAGGGGGTACGGCCTTAAATTGAATGAGAATAGGCTGAGATTAGATATTAGGATGAAATTCTTTACTGTGGGAATGGTGAGGCACTGGAACAGGTTGCCTAGAGAAGTTATGGATACCACATTCCTGGAAGTATTCAAAGCCAGGTTGGATGAGGCTTTGAGCAACCTGGTCTAGTTTATCCCTTTGTCCATGGCAGGGAGATTGGAACTAGGTGATTTGTAAGGTCCCTTCCAAACCAAGCTATTCTATGATTCTGTGAAGATCTTCAGAGTGCTGACAGATGACATACGAATGAGTCTGAAGGAACTGTAGCCTGGGGAAGGTATGACTGAGGGAAATCCTGTTGCTCTCTACAACTGCCTGCTTGCAGGACACTGGTGAGAGGGAGTCAGACTCATCTTGGAGGTATTTAGTGAAAGGACAAGAGTCAGGTGTATCAGCTGGAACATGGGAAGTTCTGACTGGGTGCTAGGAAAAACTTACGTGGTGGAAGTGATCAAACACAAGTTGCCAGAAGAAGTGAGGGAATCTCCATCACCGGAGGTTTTCATGACCCTGGACAAAGGCCCTGAGCAGACTGACCTAATTAGACCTACTCTGACCTGGGGATTGGACTAGGTGGGCACTGAAGGTCCCTCTCAGCCTAAATTATTCTTTGAGTCTGTGGTTTAGAGCTATTTGTGATTTAGCACATTATTTGCTTAATGATTTTTCTCTCAGTCATACACAACTTTGAATATGTGTCAATCTAAAATGGAGTTTTCTACCACTTGCTTCTTTCTGATGAAGGCTATTGCGTTCACTACTGGCAAGAAATGTCAATGGAGGCAAGGATCTAATAAAATCTATAAAACTAGGACAACTCAGCAGCCATCCAGCCCTGCTGGCTGTAGGCTATATGCTATTTGGAGAAAGGTATGACTAAATGTGATGAATGAGGATCAGGGACAGATGAGAGACTAGGGTATGTCAAGAGGATTGCTCTATGGTATGTACTTCAGGTTAACTCTCATCTGTGTTTGCATGGTGCTAAGCTTGAGTTAATATATCTTTCCCTTGAATCAAGGTGTTTTTTCTTGGAGTCCCTATTGTAGACATTAAAGTTACATTGTCTTTGGTTGCTTCAGATTAACATCAGACCACACTTGAGAATATCTTTAGTGACCTTGTGTGTCTGTTTTAGGTGCTGTAGCCATGTAGTAAGTAGCATTCCCCAGACTTTGAAAACAGAATATTTTAGACATGTTAATCATCCTGCTGAAGTGATGATTGGTTCTTGTGAAACAGAGTTATTTATAAATAATAAATGGCAAGAAGAAGAAAAAATGACTGGCAGATAAAGAAAGCCTAGAAGGATAAAGCAATCTGCACAGTGTCACACAGGAAGTTGATGGAAATGCTGAACACTGCATCCAGAGTCTTGAGTCCGTGCTCTGGAAGACAGTCGAGTCCAAAATTTGGAGTTACATTAGAATCATAAATATCAATATTGCAGCTCCAACTGACATACCAGTAGAGTAAAAAACTGCATAGGTAACTTTTATTACTGGATGTTACTCATTATTTCATCAATATTTTGATCTACAGAAAGCAGGTGTTGGGTTGTTTGGGGTGTTTTGCCTGTATGATGCATGAACACAAATAAACTTCAAAAACTTCCTGATGTTTATTTCAGTGTTACTATTATTAAATAATTTCTTTCTTGATTTGGCATCTGGGTATCTTTACTGATGCATGATTTTTGCTAGTAACAAGAAAATAGCCATTCAAAAAGCCAGCAGCAGAGCCTCAGATTCTACTTCAGCCTTAGCTCAAATTAGATAAAGCTGGTGTAACTTTTGTCAGCTATGTCTGATCTCTAAGAAATGCTATGCTGGCTAGGAGTTGCCATATTGCTATGTTATTGAGCCTTTGCACACCTTTCTGGGCTTTTTCTGACTCTATAGATGCGTCTCTCCATCAAAATATTGTCTGTCTCTCTGTACTAGCTGCTGTAGCATGAAGAGTGAGAAAAAAAACCCTGATGTGTTTATGCCTTTTGTGTCTATTCCTCTGCAATTCCTTGAGGAGCAAAGGATCCTCATCAGGGCAGACTTTGTTATGCAGGCTTTAAAATGACATTCAGATAAGAAGATGAAGCATGATTATTTCCACCTTGAGAATGAACACCTTTATTCTGTTCTTATTTCTCTTCTATCTTCTTCCTATTTTTACTTCTTAACTGCATGTTTGGATAAAGATTGACTGAGAACGCAGAACTTAAATTCCTGCTATGCAAGTATGGGTTCACAGTCGAGTGATACTCAACTGACCTCTGGTTCTGAAATTCAAAAATAAATATTAGAGATTTATTTCTTTCTTTCCCCTTTTGTCTTATAATTTCTAATTCATGGAAAAGATCAGGAAAAGAAGTGCCAAACAACAACTTCAAACAGAGCAACATTGTTCTTTTCCCCACCTCTCTGCTTCTTTTTAAAAATGACTTGTTAAAAAACCCATGATTTACAGGGTATAGAAATGGAGACCTTGCAGTCTGCTAACTGCATGCGTCACTTAGAGATCAGCAAGATCACAATGACTTCAAATAAGCAAAGAGGGAAGCCGCACAAGATATTTAATGGGGGCATATGCTCCAAACAGGTAAGGGTTAGGGCTGCAAATAGCTGTTAACTTTGTTGCAGTGCACTGTGCAACCCTGCCTGAGACTTATTTCCAGATCATAGAACTTTATGTAAGCTGGTATAGTATAAATTTTACATAGCTTTGATTATATAACCTCACTAGGGTCTTCCCCACTTCTATTCTAATCTTGAGTGGTCTGTCTCTTTTTCTGGTGAAGAGCTAAATGAAAATCAAGGTCCTGCTTGTGGCTGCAGCTGGGGCTGTCAACTTGTTGGATCTGGCAGTGTGTTTTCATACAGCATAAAAAAGGAGAGAAAAAAGGCAATAATATGTGAAGAATAATTTTAACAGAAGGGAGATTGAGAAGGATTAAATGGTTGTTATCCAAAGGAATCTTTGTGAAAATCAACTGTAAAATTAACTAAGAAATGGTGTGTTTATGCTTCTTATTGTCCTTGCTTTTGTTTGAATGATGACCAGCTATGTTGAGTCTAAGTTTTGGATCATTCAGAAACAAAATTATATTTGCATGAAAATTACTTTAATTTAAGAGGTTAGGTAAAGATTACTTCACTGTTGGCCATCAGAAAGGCATATATCTTGACACTCACGCTTATTTGCAAAGATTTGATCTTCCATAATTTCTGTGACTATCAGATTTTTTAAATGTTTCCTATTATTTTGTTTGTTTGGGCAGAATGTGGTAATTGGGGATAGACACTGACTTCTAAGGGCACCGCTGCAACAAAACGTGTTAATATTTCTTTGCTTCTGCCTCTCTTGAAAAGAGGGAGAGGGTTGTCTAACTGTGAATGCTATTGAATTAAAAACCTCTGTATGTGCTGAGCTGAGATGCTGTTTTGTTCTAAAACAAGGACAGGAACTTGATGTTGTGGTATCACCAGTGAGGGGGTGTGTCCTGAAAAAACATTGGATTGGAGTCTTTTGGTCATGATATTACATCATAACACAGTCCAGGAGCTGAGGAAGAAAGGGCTTAATTCTTGGAAACTACCCAGAAGAAGGAATATTTTCCGTGGCTTTCAGGGACCCTAAAAGGAATTTTCTATAGGGTGTGTAGAAGTGTGAGAAGTCTGGTCTATGTGTACTGGTTGTCCAGAGCATACTCCCCTGTGTACCGTCAGTGTAGGATATTAGCACATGACTAAGCTATTAATTTTGTTCTTCCATCAATAGGCATGGAAAAGCTATTTTTTGGAATTTTTTTCCTGGTCCTCAGTACTGTTTCTGATGACCACACAACACCTTTTGTAGCTGCTGAAGCACCCTCAGTATTGGCTTCAAGGTAATGAAGCTTTTCTGTGAATAATGACAGATATTCCCTTTAGTTATGGAATCATTTTGGCACTGTGGTGCCTGTCTATCTTCAGGAGAAATCTAGAGCTTGTCCTCTGACGCAAGCAGAGCAGAGCTCATCTAGGGGACTGTCAGGTGTGTTGCAAACTAATATTCACTTGGAGATACTATCTCTGTCTTCGCATTCTTTGGTGTGGGTATTGTCAGTGAGACAGTTTTAATGACATGAGGCTCTGGCAGGTTGGCCTATACATGCCAGGTGGTGCAACGAAGAAAGCTGCTGCTGGAGTCTGCATGTCTGTGGCTCCCTGCACCTAAGACTGAGACTGCTGTAGTATAGCTGCACAAGTTGTAAGCTCATCTTTTGATTTTGATTGTTGACTTACCTCTGTCCTCAATGTAGTACAGCAACTCCCAAGAGGAAAAAGTAACTAAGTGTTAAATCAGGTCAAGGCAGAGACTATTAAAAACAGTGTGCTAAATTAATGGATACCAAGAAAGATGATTCAGGATCAGCAGAGTATGAGCAAATAAGGTTCTGTTTTCAATCCCTTTTATTTATTTATTTTGCTTTTGCCTGCATCTGAGGAATAAGGTTGTTAATTACTGCAAAGACTGCATCTTCTCTTTTTAAAAGGTATGATTGTTTCTTCTGAAAAAAAAAAAAATCCCAGATAAAATCAGGGGCAAAAAATAAAAAAAAAAACCTGGAGTTTTGTCTTGGCATCATACTTTAATCCTGACATGTGAGGGATTCTATCTAGGGTAGGAGTACAGTTCTAGCTTCTGTGTCCATACAACCTGTAGTCTGCTGTATACCTGAGCAGAATGGCAGCTACTGCCATCAGGAAATGGCCATTTATGTGTTGCATAGAAGTAAAGAAATAGGCATTGCTACCATCTTACTTCTCATTTGGCAATTTTTATGAAGATAACATTCTCACAATTACTCTCTAAGTTTTTATGTTGTTTGGATCCACCAGTGGTATAGAGTCTCTGTATCCTAATTCCACTTCCATTGTGTTCACAGAAACTTGTTCTATATTTAGTTTCTCCTCCTACACACCCTATACTTCTGATCAGAATAAAATCAGTGAATAATGAATGATTGATTTTTCGTATATTCTAAATCTCATTTTTAAAGAGACATGGTAGAAAATTCAAACTTTTTGATGTTAAACCCAACAGAATAGTTTGTTTCTTGACTATGACATTTTTTCCTTTTTCATTTTTGTTTCAATTTTTGTTCATTTTAATTCATTTCTTGGAGTAAGGCCTAATGTTCGTGCTTATTCCCCTGGCCATAGCATTAAAGCAGAAAAATTTATTATCATTGAATACTTTAACTCTCTTTTTGGAACTTGATTTAATAACTTTTATAACAAGGAAGATTTATCAGTTTGGGAGACTTAGGTGTGAAAATATATACTATAAAATTACTCTAAATATAAGGATTAATATTGGAATATCATTCCCTCTTTGTAAAAGCCTGGGTTTTTATTTGTCTAGACATTGAAGAGCTGTTGTCACTATTTAACATCTTAATTTATTCCAGGCTGACAAGTATGACTTCAGATTTCACAGTGGAAGCATAACTCATGAGCAACGAATCAATATTTCTGTGTTCATGGTTAAGTAAAAATGTGTTTCATATCAGTAAGCAGATCAAATTAATGCTTATATCTGTAGTTTTGTAGCTACCAGTACTGCAATTTTAATTCATGCTGAAATCCACAGTGAATGGATCTTTGTCTGTCCTATAAAATTGCATGCATGAAGTTAACAGGTGAGGTGCTTGTTCACAAAAGGCAACTAATGAAGAAATCTGTTTTACAGATATATTTATTCAAGGATGCATGTGCATTGTTTTTTCCTTCCTTTTTTTTTTTTTTTTTGTTCCCCAAACGTAGAGTAAAATATGGGACGGTAGCAAGTCAGCACCATCACAGAAAATATCACAAGGAGATTAATGGATAGATTTTCACTGTGCAGAACAAACACTTTTACAGGTGTTAGTTCGAGCCTTTAATTTTTTTAAAAAACAGTGTTGCCAATGAATATGACTAACTCCATCCTTCATTTTTCTTCAGCACAGATATTATTGTGTAATTTACATTAATTTCTTTTAATATAAAAAGCAAAAAAAAAGAAAGTGAAGTTTTCTATTCTCCTCTTACTTAGCCTTATTCTTTTCACTTCTTAGTTGCTTCATATTCTGAAATCAAATGAGAACTCACATGCTCTGTGCTTTTTTGGGGAGTGAAATTGTCTAATACAAGGCTATATTTTCTATTTGTTGAGTAACTGCCTATTCAATTAGGTAAAAAGTGATAATAAAAAAATAGCATAAAGCTGCTAGAAGACTGTCCGTATGTGCTGTATTTGGGCACACACTATGTTGCATATACTAAACCATACTTTTTTTCATTTTAGTTTGCACTATATTTATACTGCACATGTAGGGAGGGAAGAGTCTGCATGTTTCTGCATCAATAGCAAACACATCTTTATAAATCCAGGTGAAGGCTATGTGTGGGATGGTCAGCTAGGCACTTTGCTCTTCTATTTTTGTAGTACATGGCCTGGTAAAAATAATCTAGGAGAAATGCTAAATCTTGAAAAAAACCCAGTTCATTAGGCTTGCATGATGATTTAAAAAAAAAAAAAAGGGGAGGAGGAAAAATTATTTAAGTCATCTAAGGAGAATGTTCTCAATCACAGAATCACAGAATCACAGAATATGCTGACTTGGAAGGGACCCATGAGTATCATCAAGTACAACTCGTAGCACTGCACAGAACCATCCCCAAGAGTTACACCATGTTACACCTGAGAGTATCGCCCAAACTCTGTAAGGCTTGGTGAGATCTTGTTCCAGTACCCGACCTCCTCTGGGTGAAGGTTTCCTCAGTGGCAAGAGTCCTTTTATATTCTTCCAGGGTATGTAAACTGAACCTTTTCCATGTCTCTTGGTCCCAGCAAGTGGGTCCTCAAGGAGAACATCAAATATCTCAGGAGTAACGGTAAGTGAAAAACTGCTTGTGGTGGGGTGACACTTGAAAGAAGTAAGAAGTAAATCTACTTTGGGTGAGCTAAACTGTAAGTTTGTTTTCCGTAAAAGTGGCTGCTGAATACTGTTTATTTCCTAAATAGGGTATGTGAGTACTGGCAACATAGGTACTATGCTGTTGTGGCAAATTCTGGTGTTCATTGAAAGGTAAGACCCCTATAGTGGACCTCACAAGGTACCTTATCTGAGTTCAGTAGCCTTTGAGGTGAAAATTATTTCAGACAGCTAAATGCCTATATATATATATATTTGAGAAATGTTACATTTTGGGCTGCAGGAAAATAACGTTGCTGACCAAAAGGGGGTTTTGGGTGTATTTGCTGTTTAATGTTGCTACAGGACTCAACACTCTCAGTCTTTAAACGTATTTATTTTCTGATTTTTTCTCTCTTATCTCACTTTTCTCCTCTGACCCAGTTTTCACAACTATCCTTCTCACCTAGAGAATCCTTCTACCTGTTTCCACACAGTGGTGAAGGCCATGTTAAGGTATTCCTGGCATCTGTTCCTAATAGCCAAGCACCAAACTCAATAGCACACACACTTGATCATGTGTGATAAAATGCTGTGCCTTTTCTTCAACCCCAGCCTTAGGTTTGATTAAGGTCAAAGTTAAATTTAGCAGAGTACTGCAAAGAGGAAAATATATTTACAAAGATTCTGTCTTGCAGTAAAATATGTTAAACATGATAAAATATATATGTGATGAATCTTGGTTATTTTTCCAGTGAAATATAAAGTAAATTGGCCCTCATTACCCTGAAGGGCCTGTGTAAATTCCTGTTGCCAGGTGTTGGCTGTTGCCAGGTGTTGGCTGCAGGGAGCTCTTCTGGTTTCATCATCTTGTATGATATATAGAACAAATTCTGTAGTAGTGATGAAAATGTACAATAACATTAGCTGGCAAAAAAATTCTCCCTCTCCTTTTCTCAGACTTCTGTTTTTAATCATAACTCTTATCACACAAGTAATATCCTATTTGTCTGTGTGGATGATGATTTGCACTAATAATGTTTCAGTACCAGAAATAAATGTACATAGAAGGAGCAGGCTCAGTATTGAGGATAATTCAGAGAAACAAGCTCAGATGCTTGCTGGTTTCTTTCAAATTTTGACTTGAAATTTCTAGTGAAGAAATCAGTACCATATTCAAGACTTTGAATGCCTACACAGCTCAAACGGGTTACTCAGGTTTGCCTCTTCTGTGTCATTTAGTTATACAATCTTGACTGAGTTTCTTTTGAGTTAGTCCTTTAAAAAAAAAAAATAGAGAGCGTAGTTGTTCTCAACTCCGAGAGTGAATATGTACCTTCATGAAATTACAGAAACTCAGCATATTTATAAAGTTTCTTATAAGTAAGCACTAATGAAGAGTACAATTTGGTATATTCTGTGATTCTAAAGACTGTCTGAACTGCACATGTTTACTTTAATGAAGGGCCTGATATCCCTGGAAGGACAGTGAACTAGAAATTGAATGTGACCACAATCTATTAAGAAAACTCCATTCAACCAAGGAAGTATTTCAGCCATACAGTGTAGTAATAGCTTCCATGACTACTCAATGTTTAGGGGAGAAGTTGCTTGACATATTTAAAAAGGACTGGCTTTCTCATCTGAATTTTCCATTACACTAGATAAAAAGTTGACAGATCAATTTTGTTTATGGAATAAGCTCCACAGAGCTTCATTGAAAATTACTCTGAGAGATTTTTTCTTAGGCAAGAGTTCTGTATGTTGTGAAAAATTCTGATTGTACTGAACACGGTAAAGGAAGGCTTCATTCCTTTCTGCTATTCTGTAGCAATTGCATGAGTATATTGAGTTATTGCTTATGAGAAAGTCACATTTAAAGCAACAAAAAAGCTGTCTGGAACCAATGAGAAAAAACTTATTTTGTTTGTTGGTTGGTTTTTGTTTTTCTAGGTTTAATTAAAGATAATTTAAGGTGCAGTAAATAAAAAGCTGAATGAGAAGTTTTGTTTTCTAAAACACATTAATGAACACATTTTTCTTCAGCAACTTAAAATGCTCAGCCCAACCTTCTAGTGGTTTGATTGACTCCACCTTGTCAGGTCCAGACAGCCTAAATGACACTGAGCTGTCCCTTCACCCTAGTGATTATGTCAGATTGGTGTAAGCTAAGGGTACCAAGATCTTTCCTTTACACATCAGTTTTCCAGTTTTATTGTTTTTCCTATATTGTCCCTATTTATTTATACAAAACAATTCTCAGGGATACCATTCAAACTCAATGATCTTGTAATTCCGTACAAAACATGTGAGATACGTAAGAAATTGGGGTGTAGTGCAAATGCTAAAAGAGATGTAGTGTCCTCCAAGTATTTGAAGAAGCCAGAGCAGAAATGCTCATTAAACTCTGAAGAAGCAATGAGAAGACATCAGTGATATTATTTCTGATTAAAGAAAAATATTCTATGCAATTCGGTCTTGATACTAGATGAAATCATCTGTCAAGATTAAATACAAATGAACTAGCATTAGGACCTACAAGACTTTCTGAGCTGTATGGTTTTGTGGTAAAAAACTGTGAAAAATTCATTTCATGCTTATCTACTGTAGCAAAATCATTGATTGAACTGCTACAAAAAGGTAAAAACTGGGTCACAGGAACGCCAAACATGCCATGCATGTGGTGCAGCTATACAAAGGTTTGTGTATTCTGATATTGTTTTATCTGTGACCTTGTCTTGTGGTGCCTTCCTCCTGGGACCGGGAGCTGTGATCTCACACTGATTGCCAGATGGCAGCAGGAAGCCCAGAGCACGTGTACTGACAAACAGTGGGGAAAAAAACAGCTGCGCAGAGTGATTGCACACTGCCAGCCAAGAGGCACTGAGCTAGAGCCTAGAGAGAACGTTAAGATACCTGCCAAGTCTGAAAACCCAGGTGGGAGTAAGGGTCTGCAGTTCTTTTCCAAATGACACTAGGAAAAATGGAGAAGCTTTAAAATATGCACATAGCCAGGCCAAGTAGCTATGGATTTGCTGTTCTCCTTATTATTCTGTGTAATAGAAGCTCCCAAATAGGCTAAATATGTATGTGGAAATGGTATGATTTTCTACGTATGTGTGTAGGGCTACATTTTCTAATAGCTAAACTAGCCCTAGAAGGGGGCAGGGCTGATTTGTGAAGCACTGACTAAAGCCCTGACAATCTCCTGTATGTGAAGTGAAAGTCACCTTAACAGTCTTTTGTCAGGCAGTAACTTTGTCCTGATCAAGTGACAGGTGACTATTGGTTTATTATATGAAGGATTCCTGGAAGATGATATTTGTGAAGGTTGAAACAGACACAGAAAAATGTCTTTATTTCTCCTAATAGGGCAGCTCACAGTCATCGGTTCATGATGTAGCCTTTTGCTTTTTTGAGGACTTTGTCTTGCTTCTCCAGAAATGTGCAGAGAAAATAAAGAGAACCAGGCAGGTTGAAGGGAAAGGTTATAGCTATTGTGCACCCTATACTTTTTTCCCATTTGGTTTATCTGCATTTTATTCTGGTGTCTCGAATCTCAACTGTAGTCGTTTGTGTTATTTCCCTCTTGCTCCTGCCTCCAGGATCACCCAGGCGATGCGTTTTCATGTTTGAGACTTCTTCTCTTAGTGCATGTTTTGGTACTCTGGAATTTTTTTGCAGATAGAAGTTCCCAGAGTATCTAACTGGCTTCTACTAATGTAGATGTGTCTTTCCCTGAGCTGTTCAAGTATTTCTTTTCAGTTCTCTAAGTGTCACTAGGTTTGATCAAGCAGAAGGAAGCATGTGACACTGGAGCGGCTGTCATCTGGAGGGAAGACTTCATTCCCTGGAACAAGATACTAAAAGTTCTTCGAATCTGCCTCTGCTCGATGCCTTCAGCCTTCCTGGAAAAAAATCTTTAACACTATTAGAGAAAAGAGACATCTTTTTACTTTGTTACTTTTTTAAATGTGAGTTTTATACTGTTTGAAAAATATCACGCTGATTCCGTTATATCCTCCATGCAGCTAGAGAAGAAGCCTGGGATAGGGCAGAGGAGTGAAAATACAGTCATCCCAGAGCTTCTTGCAGGACAGTTTTAAAAATGCTTTGGGGAGATCATTTACCTTCTGGAAATATTTTCCAGTTTCCCTCAGCTGCTTTGCCTCATCCATACCTTGTCAATTTCCCCTTGTCTTTTAACTTTTACCTTTGGGATTGACCTACGGGCACAGAAAATCAACCCCAAAAGTTTATGTACCTTGATCAGATACAGACTCATGCTGCAAGTGCTGCCTGTAATAGGTGTATGGTCAACATTGTACAGCTGGGAGACCACAGCTGTAATTGTCCATCTATGGTCAATGAGGCAGCATTCAGAAAAAACTGTTGACTACCTGAAAATTTCTCTTTGTTCATGAGTCAGATTATGGCTTTGACTTCTCTAATGAGAGAAAAAGCAGAGAAGGAACTCCCACTCCTCTTGAGCCCATCCCACTTGGTCTCAGCCTAAAATTTAATGTTATTCTAAGTACTGATTCAGGTTGGACTTCAACCCATAGCTAAAAAAGAGGTCCTGTTTCTTTCTAATACAAAGGTTTTGAGCCTTTTTTTTTCTTTTTCTTCTGACTTAGACAACCAGTATAATTTGACATAAGAAATGAAGAATTGATTTTGCCAAGAATTTACGTATTTCTTTAAAACTGAAGATTAATCCAACCCTGATTAGTGAAGAGAACCAGACTGCTCTTATGCTTGTAAAAGTTGTAGGCATAGTCTACACTGACTAAAAGCTAGGTTGTCATGCGTTTACTTGTTCTAAAAAAACAAACGGGAATTTTTCTTTCTCCTGCTGCATATGGGGGAGGGATGTTGAATGGGGAGGACAGTTTTCTGCCTTGGGTGATTATCTACACAAAGGAATTGGCTGGCAGAACTACATTCCAGGCTGCTAGCCCTCTCTGGGGCTGGGGGCTGGGGAGATTTTCTCCCTTCCTCTCCTTGGAAAGCAACACTTCACTTTTTGCCTTGGCGGAGTCAGAGGGTGTTGTGTTGGAAAAGTCTGAGGCCATTTTGCTCTTGATCTGGTCATCTGACTGCTCTCCGGCCTCTGCTTACCTGCGTGCTACTCTGTCTCCAGCCCGAATCTGCTCAGAATTCATTGGAGAGTTTGTGCTCATCGACAAAAAAGGAGGAGTCCTGACTACAGCCAGCTGCAGACAGTGTGAGTTTAGTGAGAAAGAAACCGCTTTTCTTTCCCCTTTTCCCCTTCCCTTCCTTGGTGGTGGGGGAAAAAAATCTCCATTTTCGACTTCTCTGGCGATCTGGGGCCTCAGGTGGTGACCGCCAGAGCCCAACACCTGCTGACCAACACCAAGCACTGCAGGCTTGGCTCCTCCAGTGATCCAACAGCACCCTCTGACAACCACGATTAGAATCTCACTAGAGGACAGAGAAGTATCAAACTATTTCCTTTTTTGAAGGGGACTTTTTGGGTACAGGATTATTGTTTAGTTACTTTTGTGTTCTGTTGCTGTTTTCACCAATACAAATATATCCTTTAATAAATGATTGTTATTTTTCTTTTTTCCATACTTCATCAATTGGAGCCTCTTAATTTCAGATTTACAATTGCTGAGAGAGAGGAGTTTGGTCTACCTCATAACTCATCCTCCTAAGAAAAACACTTTCAGTCTCACTAAACTGAGACATAAGTACATGGAAATCTTTTGTCCACCAGCAGTTTAAATTCAGTCCTTGCTCCCAAGCTGGGTAATTTTAATTAGGAGTAATACAATCCTATTCTAACAATAATTTGCTCCTCATGTCACATGTGAAACCACGACAGACTTAACTGCTTTTCTTCAGGTGTAACCAGTGCTGTTATTCCAAAGAACAGACTATGCCTAACCTTTGCATTACCTTATTTGACGCTGCAGGATTAGCAAGAAATGGCTTTATCTCTATAGTAGGCTGGTATAACTGGATGCACAGCTGGCAGAATTTTGATGAAAAAGGCAATTTTATTTTGTACTGGTCATTTACTTGCATTCCTAATTTTAGTTTAAATTGTTCAAATTTTCTCAAGTTTGAAGCCCAGGAGTTTGAAAGTTGTTCTTTAGTACTGAAAAACTCTTACAGTAGAGTATGAACTTGTCAAAGAAGAGATAACAAACCTCTTTGCTAGCTGACTAGCAAATTGGTCAGTCACCAATTCAAATGTTCTCTTGAGTGTATCAACTGTAAAAAAACCATGATTTTCCTACTGAAAGGGGAAATTCAAATGCCAGTTTTGTCCCAGAGTTGCATTTCCTTCTTTAGGGCAGACTCCTGAGACACATATGGGAATTGGTTAGCAACAGTAGTCTGAACAGAGGCCATTTGCCAAGATATGCTCCCCTTATTCTTCTCTTCATCCTGGAAACACTGAATGCAAATGAATTTCTAGCAAATTAATTTTTACTCCCCACTACAACAGCTTTGTATCATCCTTAATGAAAGTGCCTACAAAGAGACTGTTCCTGGTTTCAGTTGCCTTAACTTTTTTCTCATGCCCTGATGGAATATTTTTTTTGCAAGGGAAGAAATTCGATAATCTCTGTGATAGGAAAAATGGAGAAAACGAGACTGAGTGAATTTCAGAACAACACCTTTTCCCCACTCACTGCTGTGTCTAGTCAAGCATTGTCATGGCACAAAGACAAGGCTGGCAGTTGATGATATCTAACTGGAATGAGATGTGTGTCTGGGAAGAGGTTAGTTACTTTCACTCAGATATCTGTTGCCATCAGCACTGGCCTGTTGGAGGTGAGTCTCAGGAAGAGAGAAAAACAACAGTCTTGCTTTATAGCCATGTTAATTTGACTATAGAGGTGGTTTTTTTTGGTGTGGGTTTTTGTGGTTTCTTGTGGTTTTCTTTTTCCCAGCTTTTGAAGATGTGTGACAGATACCTCTGGTAAGTAAAGGGCAGAAACTCTAGACCTCTACTTTAGGACAATGAATGTATTTTGCTCCAGACTTATTTTGAGAAGCTAAAGAAAGGGAAGGGAAAGCTATGACTCATTAAGTTATAATACAGCCTAGAAGTTATCAGGAAATTAACCTTTCCTTGGGCCTTCTGAAACTACAGTGCTGAAAAATTCATCAGTAGATCCATGTGAGTATAAATGAAAGTCTGTTGAAAAATCCTTCCAGATATTTATAGAATTAATATTCCATTTTCTTCCCAGTTTAAAACAATTAAAGGAATTTAGATCTGTTCAAAGTTAATGAATACTGAGAAGCTTGGCTTTTCTCATCATCTTAATATTATTAATTATTGATTTTAAAAATTCTTATGAGATGTAAAAGGTAATGATATTTCATCTGAGAAAAGTTTGGCTATTATGATACTGCAGAAAGTTTAAATACCTGAGCAAGAATTCAAGCTTAACATCTTCTAGTAATGTCTGGGAAAATGAAATTGAATGGCAAGTTATCAAGAGAGATCTTTTTCTGTAAGTCAAATGCAAAGACTGAATAGAGTCAAAAAGAATTTGTAATTTTATTCTAGCTTACTTATGAATATAATAAAGTGGATACATTATCATTTTATCTTTTATGACTGTATTTTGAAAGATATATTGTTTTAATAATCAGCCATTATAAATGATAAGATACTTGAGATAGATAGGGGTGGCTACTTCTTGACTATCAATGGACCAAAAGACCTACATATACAACTGATTGTGGCCAGTATTTAACTGGGCTGTAAGTTTAGATATATAACGGTGTAAGCTGAAAATGATACCTTGTGCTTAGTGTCTTCACAGGCAAGAGTAAATATAATGCTGAAAAAGTGAACCTTGGTGTTCTTCTGTTCATTGATGAGAATTCCTTGGGTCAGATTTATATCCGTTTCATGCCATACTCCAAGCATACGGGTGTTCTGGGGCATGGAGAGGGATGTTTACTTTCCCCCTAATGGACCTGGTTGCAGCATGATGCTCCTGTGATTTGTTGTACAACTGAGTAAATGTGTCGTTACTTCAGTCAATCTGAGGCTTTATCCTGTCTCTTGCTCCATTTTTTCCAGAAATCCAAGATTAATAAAACGTACTCAGAGAAGATAAAATCTGAAATGATCAACAGGAAGATCAGAGATATTATCACATAGGCAATGGAAGATTTTATGCCCAGAGAACCACTCTGATTTTGACAACAGACTGCACAGTGCAGACAATGCAAATCTCTGAATAGCTGAACTAGACTTGCTGTGAAGTCTCCAATTTATATACCTATTAGTTATGCTTTCCTTTTCATATTCAGAACTTTTTTCTCAGCACCACTTGAGGTTTCTTACTCTTTAATGGGGTTTTTTCCCAATTTGCTTTGACAGCAAAATAAGGGTCTTAAAATACAATGCTATTGTAAATATGAACTAACCCCACAGCCGGGTGGGAATATGGATGAGATTGCTGGTTTGTAAACTCCATTATTGCAAGGTGTGCATGCAAATGCTATGGCAGAAGTGAAAAATGCAGAGAGATGAATGCCAAGGACTGGAAATACTAGGTAGGGGGAAGGAAAGACTTGTTCCTTCTCTTTCTAACTGCAGAACACTCTTTGAAATGGAGTGTCAAGAAAAAGTTGACCATTATTAACAGTGATCTAACAGTTCTTGGAAGAATAAGAACACCAAGATCAGAAGGTCTTTAGCCCCTTTCTTAGTTATCTAAGTCTTTGGAAAATTCAGTCAGCTGCTTAGACCATTTAAAGGAAAAAGTCAAGTGTCAGGCATATGGCTAACCTTGTGTCTCATCAAAAGGCCTCTCCTCATGTTTGAGGGGATGGTTGGAAGTGATTTCTGTTGAACACATTGTGAAAGCCTGTTTGATCAACTTCTATTTTCATACCTAAATATTACTGCTGAGCTATTTCTCCTGGAGTGTACCCATTTTTGATTGTCAAAGACATGTAATCACAAAATCTTCTAGTGTTTTTTCTTAACTCGCAAAGTGCCTAGGCTATGCTAAAGTTGTTAGAAAACTCTGACTGGTTCCCTCCTTGAATGCCTGATTTTGGGGGAATCTGTAGTTAATGTTCTGTTTCATACTCTACTACTAATGAACACTGATTTTTTGTTCAACTTCCACTTTTTTTTGTTACTTGGAAATTTGACTGTTTCCTCAGTCATAGTGGAAAATTGCCTTGTTTATTTATTTGCTTGTACTCCCTTTTTTTTTTTTTTAAGCATGTGGCATTAGGAAGATTTCTCTTGAGCTGAATCCTGGTAAAAGCTAAATCAGGCTAAAATGGAATATTTGTCTTTTTGGATAAGACTTCTTTTGTGAAGGTATCATAGGTAAAATTCCTGCTGGATTCTCCAGCTGCTATGAGTGTTTCACTTTTCTGGAGACAAATAACTCTAATACTCTTTTTTGGGAGGATATTTGAGGCTGGAGGGGGATCATTGTGAAGAAGACAGCAGCAAACAAGAATCAAATCAATGATGAGAAATTAAATTCTCTGTAAGTGGTAGTGTATTAGTGTGTGTATCTTTCCTTCAAGCTGGTTTTTAACTTTCAGTATACAAGAGAGTTCATTTTTCCCTTTTCCAATTGTATACCCAGAATTCCTGAAAGAAAGGTCTCGTTTGCATAGCTTGAATGCAAGTGACTGCTTTTGTAATCAGTTTTCCTACTATTGGGCTATGACTGACCCAATCCACAAACTTTTATTGATATACATTTCATTGATTTCAGTATGACTGTCCACATGGGCCAGAATTGTGGATCAAAGCCTAAAAATACCATGTGACAGGTACATACAGCCTGTTCAATGGCCTCCTATTTGTTCTCATACACTGCTTATATGGGATACAGTATGCAGGCTTAATTTTTGATCTGGTTACAGATATTAAATATTGGCAGTTTTGTATTGTGCTAGATATTATACTTTAAGGTTTGATGGTAATCGGTATTTAGCAGATTGAAATGCTCTGTAGTAGTGGAATTGTATGTACTCCTTCCTCTCACATCCCTGCATTACCAGTGAGATAATATCTCTTCAGAGGCTTCAGCATATGGTGTACAATTTTAAACATGTAGGAAACTGATGTTTTGTATGTATTGAAGTTGTGATTTTTCCCTCTGTGATGCCTCTGTACATTCATTATCACCTGAAGTGTGTTTTATTGATGTAAGTGATAATTTTGCAATGGAGAGATGCAGCAAGATGCAGAGAAAAAAATTCTATCCTGTTTATGCCCCTGTGTCTCCTTCATTCATCTCTTATCCCAGGATTTCCATGAGGATTGAGAATAATGATGACATCTGAGACTCTAACATAAACAAGAGTGCAATAGTGCTTTGTTCCATCTTTGGTTTACAAAGAGAGGGTGTGTATTGGCTGAGCTGAAAGATTCTGAAAAAGGGGGAGAAATGGTTTGTTCTTGGCTTCTTAGATTATTTCAGCAGCTGAGTTTCTTACGAGTTCAATAAAAGCTGTAATTAAACATAAAATGGCGGTAACAATTCAAATGGTTGTAATCTTGTAAAAAAAATCCTAATTATCTTACTTTTCCTGGCTTCTGTTTGGCTGCAAAACTTTTTTCCTTTTTTTTTTTCTATTCCTCCCACCCCCATTTCTTTCTCTCTTCTTCCTATTTGTCCTCTGTATGACATTCTAACATGGTTTTGCAGTTTCTGCAATGACAGAAGCACACAGAACTTCAGAACTCAAAACTGCCCTGGAAGGTTTGATATTAATTGCACAGATCATTATTACTCAGAGCACAGAGCAGCATGACTGATAAATCTGGCTCAAAAGCGATTCGAGCAATTTTCTTGTTGCAGTGGTGATTATGGCATGGAACATTATGTAGCTCATTTAGGATGCTTATATTTAGGAGAATTTTATTATTGTTTAGAGTAGTTTTTAAAGTTTTATAGAAGGAAAAAATTGTTTTTGTTTCTAAATTTCAATTAAATCAACAAATGTTAATGGTCTACTTTTCTCCTAGCCACCATCCCCTGCTCACTTAAAACCATGGGCTCCATTTCTCACAGACGATCTAGGTGGTGTCATCAGCTACCTTCTTCTTTTTAGGTGTCAGAATAAGGAGTTAATTTAATTAATAGCCAAAGAGCAAATTCGTTACTAAGCCCAGACCAAAGAGTACCCTGTTGTTGTTGCAGCAGTCAATAAAAGAAAATACGTAGACAGTCTAGTTCCAAGCAACAAGACAGGAGAGGAAAGAAGAACTTTTATTGTAACAGAACACCGACTCTTATAGCCCTTGGCATAATATACATGCTAAACTACCGTTGGTGTTTTTTCATAAACATATATCACAATTGGCTGCCCTGCATCACACCATGATGATTCAGCATTTACACACTTATGGTGACTGTTTGCCTTCTGACAGACTTGTTTTCAACCCTGACAGTACCCAGTTGTTAGTTCTGAGTGCTTAAATCTTACTTTTAATTTTTATTTATATTTTACCTTGACCTTGAGGAACACAAATTTGCAAAAATTAAAATAAATACCTTTGTAACACCTTGAGGATGCTAAGACTTGGCTTGTGGATAAGAAATTAAGCTCTGGAGGTCAAAAAGGTCCATTTCCCTTGTTTTGATGCCATATGATCATCACAGCACACAAATAACACCTTCTGCCTGCTTTCAGTCCTTCCACTCTTTCCAAACTCAGTGTATATTAGCATAGCTTGTTAGGCTGTCCTGATTGTCTTAGTTGATTTTTTTTTCCTAAATCTTAGAGGGCTGTTTTTGTGGCCCGTAAAGACAACACTTTGGCCATACATTTTTTTTTCCATTTGCAATCCTTATCCTGTTGGCTGTGACTGATAAACCAGCTCTGGGTCACTCAATACTATGCTGCACACTGGGTTTAATGATTTGCTGAAATAGGTGTTAAGAAATACTGAGACTTATACTGCAACAAAAACCTGGATTAATGGTACAGTGAATCTACAGACTTTTCAAATATCTCCTTGCAGATAATAGGTTCTGTATTCAGCAGCTTGGCTGTCTGAGGGGCCATTCACACAGGGTATGTCTGACAGTGGAGGTATGAATATCAATGAGTTTTGAATAGGGTGGCTCATTAAAACCAATGAAAATGCAGTCTTGCTGAAGACCACAAAGAACCCATTTAGTAAAAAGCACAGCAGTCAAAGGGGTAAAAAGATTATGTGACAAGGTTCTCTAGAAGAAAATGCAGAGAATAAGTAAGGTCAATTGAAATTGAAACTAGCAATGTTGTTATGGGCCTGGACCTTATGCACAGGTAGACTGTCTGAAAGGACTATGGGTAATATACTAATGTACTTGTGGGACAGCTTATTGAATTTGCAGTGGATTTTTAAACTGAATGTTCTCTTCCAGCTTCATGTCTAGAGTGATAACACTGATTCCGCAGTGTAGGGAGTCATCTCTGATTATTCCTATCTTATGCTCTCTTAGTGGTAATTTCAGGCATTTGTGGCTCTCCTTTGGAAATATTGCTGGACAAAACAGTGAACTAATAATTCGTGTTTACAATATATAAAAATTAATACATTTATCTACATATTTCATCTCTGCAATACAGAATAGTTGCCTAAAACCTAACTTAAAGAGTGTTAGAACAAGAAACCAGTGGTAAATACTTCACTTGGGATCTGTGTCAGAGGATGTATCTGTTTTCAAAAAGACCAGGCTGACTTCCTATAGCTATCTAGCTCCGGTGATCCAAAGGTTTAGTAGATCTGCGTGATCTCTCTGTTGTGGATGTTAGACAAAGCATGTTTCATTGAAAAACATTATCCCTGGTACTAGTTTCTTTGTGAGCACAAAAACTAGACTGGTACAACTGTCTATGAGCAAATTAGCCCAATGAACTGCTGGTAGAACACATGTATTCTGAACACTAACGCATTTGGTACAATTAAGCTAATTTACATATTCCATTCAGTTGCTTTGTGTGCCATTCTACTTCCTTCTTTACCTTTCCTTAGTGTTGGAAACATCTGGTACTATGTAGCTCGAATATTGACAATAAATTTTGGGTTTGTATTTAAAACTTTTCAATGAAGTATAGAATCTTAACTTCAAACATCATGTGCTGAATAAAAGACTAAAGTCAGCCAAATTCTTGATTGTTTTTGGCAATTTTTTGCCTCAATTGAAAAAGAGTTTGGCATCTGGGATTGTATTGTTTGTTGTCTGCTTTTCTGAGTACTTCAATTAAAAAAATAAAAATACACACACATAAACACACATACTCCTCCCCCTATCCCTACTAGTTAACTGTAGGAATTAAAGAAAATGAAATCAACCTACTAGGAAACTCTAGATGAGCTACATCTTCACCTCTTTTTTCAGCACCTTGTGCTTGGAACACTTTTTTTCCCCTTTTCTTTTTATGGTCTTGTATTTCCTCTGATACTAGATAATGCTAGCGGATTTTTGTTGTTGTTGGTTCTTTGGGTTTGTTTGTTTTTCTAGAAAGAATATTCAAGTAGTCCATTAAAAAAATTATATTTTTTTACTGAGTAAGAATACTGGGCTGACAAGTAAATTTGGCACATGAATGGTCCCGACAGGTGTGACTCTCTTTGTGGAAATGGCTCTCCTCCCTAGAAATAAGTGTGGTGGAACATTCAAGGGGTGTTTCTCTCTTGCCTACTCCTGTGTCAGAAGGAGCCACAGAGCAACGACAACATCACAATAAGATGATTTTCTCTGCTTTAGAGACTTCTAGAGAACAAGTCTCCTTGTGATATCTCACTGATAATCTTCATATTTAAAATTATTATTCCCTTTTGGAATACAATGGAGTGCATCTTTTACTGTCATTTAAGTTTTCTTTTTGATTCTCACTGAAAAACTGTCTTTGGCTGACAGAAATTACCCCACAGCTTTCTTTTTTTTCTTCTGGAAGTGTTATATTAATGATTTCTCCCTTTTCTTTCAATTCAGAACTAAAACCACCCAAAAGCTCTCAAACTCCTGAAAAAAAGATTGGGCTTAAATTTTGGAATGAGGTCTATATGTGAAGATCTTACTGTGTTGCCATAAATACAAGGAAAAGGAAGACAAAGTAGGACCATTATACCAATCTGGATCTAGGTCAGCTTTAAGGTTTATTTTTGGCCCTCTGAAAGGGATGAGAGAAAGCAGTGTTGTCTTAGGAATAGGAGGTCTAGGTAGGGACTGTACCTTGGAGGGACCTTTCTCTTCTCTGTCCTGTAGGAAGAGTGAAGTTGGCAATAGGAAAAAGTATTAGTTAATCTCTTCTGCACTCTCTTTCTACTCCATTAATTTTGGGTTTTTTTTTCTTTACAAAAGGAAGTTCTTTCACTCTTGTCTTCAGAAAGCTGAGTAAAAACATATGTGAACCAAAACTTGCAGTGAAACTCAAGATCCCCTTCTGTGATGCAGGTATTTGTAGAAGCACATGACATGACTGCTTATATTTCTGGTTCTGGTTTTGGGTCTGTTTCATGCTGGCTGTATCTCATGCCATTTTTCTATCCTAAGATGCTGCTTAATACATCTCATAAGAGATCCCTGTCTTGAACTTTTCTTTGATTTTAACCTCTCCTTTTAGTTCTTAAAAAACTTCATCTCTGCACTACACAAAGGCCATGACACCTCTCAAAGATTTTGCTCTTTGTTACATTCTGTTCTGTACTTTCACCCCACCCTTGGCTCTGCAGGTAATTATGGTAAGGGGTCTGAAAATGGTGTGACTACAGTTTGAAGGCATTACAGTGATAAAATTGCACTGCTGAAAATATGTGTGTTTTTTCTTTCTCCCATTCTTCTTGTGTCTTTAGAGAACCTTAGGAGGCTTTAAATTACAAGGCATGAATAGCAGCACAATTTGGAAGGCAAATGGCCATCATTTAACTGTGAAATCTGGAAGGCTCATTTGTTGGACTAGCAATAAGGGGTGGGAGAGTGGGTTACTGGTGAAGACAACCTGAAGTGACTATCTAAACTGCCTAGTTATTGTTATGCATCTAACGGTAATGAGTTTGGTTTAGTTTCATTACTGGACACATATTATTGCATTCTAGGGGATTTTCAGTGTGGTCACATTGTTTTCCCCTTGAGATTACCAAAGGCAGAATATGAAGGAAGAATCTTTTAGGGCCGTATAAAAAGAGAGCTGCATCACTGCAGAATGCAAACACTTGGAAATGTTTCCTTAAATTATAACGTTTTCTTTACTTATGGGTCTTAGACTCTCATTTCTAATTGAGACTATTCAGGCTTTGTGCCTGCCTACTAGCCATGGACCATAGCAGTCTAGTGCCCACACCTCTGTTGAAAGAAATGACTTTGAAACTGTAGTAATCAATCCTTCAAATGTTTTGATAGATCAATTAAACTACTTTAAGTCTCTAATATGTTCCATAATCAAAAATGTCACTTTATTTACTCAAACAGTCAGATGTGATGTGAAATATTAAGTGTGTGAATGCACAAATAGTGCTTGTGGGGAAAAATTCAGCTCTTCTTTCAGCTATGCATCAGTTACTGATGATTTCTGGTTTCCTCTGAGGATTGCTGGATATGTATATTTTGTAGTCATTTATACAATGAGCCAACTCTATGACCACAGAAGTCATGATGGTGGGGTAAGTAAACCCCATCTAGCACTGGCAAGAAAGGATTGAATTTTCTCCCATTTGAGTGAAGAGATTTGCTGCATATTAGTGTTGCCTTACCTTGTGCACTGTGTGATGTATATCTCAACACACACAAGGCTTTGGAGATGACAAGTCAGAGAGAAAAAAAATGAAAAGGAAAAGAAGGGAGAGTGAGTTAGGACCTGGATAGAGAGAATAGTTTCTAGTTACCATCATTAACTTTTTAGCTGCTGTAACTGTATACATTACACAGTTATCAGGATCTTTTTGTATTTACCTAGCCAAACTGCAAGTCTTTCACCATAAAAGATGTCAAAGCTATCGTAGCTGAGGTATTTATAATCCAGCCTGCTTCTTGCAAGTTGTGTCTATGAGAAACAGCTTTTACAATGATTCCCAAATCATCCATTACTAATTTTCTTCCATCTCATTTTTTTCAGTAGCTTGAGAAAAACATTCAGCAAAAAGTATTAGCTGCTAGAGAAGATCAAGATTTATATTAATTTTTTTTCTCATAATCATCCTCTGGTGACCGCACCAGTATATCCGAGGTATGGCTGCGTTGTGGAAAAATAGTCAATCACACCTATATGAGTGATTTCTACACCATACAGATAGACTTTTATTTTTGTACCCTAGTTCTTCAAGGAACTTTAAGTAAGTCAAACCTGATTGACATCTCCTATTCTACAATCTGCAAAGTATTTTAGTATGCTTCCTTGCTTACAGGAAGGTTACTATTCAAAAGTGTCTGAAACAACCTTTGGACAATTCAGTAGAGAGAGTGCAGATTGCGCCCATTAAAGTTGTGCCAATTACTTAATTGAAGATAATATTTTACACTTTTAATAGGAAAATTGCATTTATTTACAAATACTCTAAGCTTAAAATTATGTATATTGCAGAAATAGAGCTTTCTTTGTGTTGTGGGTAGGGGCCTATTTGTGGGTTTAACAGTAAAACCATTCAGTGCATTATTGAATGTATGATTATGAAGCAGCATATCTTTGGGTGTTATTGGAAACTCTACTAGTTTGTTTTCTCATTTCTTCACCACTCTTATACTAATTGAATTATTACCTTTTTTATTTTGGTAGAGATTTGTATTACATTGAGTTAGAATAATTATACTATTTAGTTCCTTTTTATGAATTAACATCCTGTAATATGACAGACTGACATCTGAGAGGTGAATAGATGCTTCTCCCCCTCAAGCAGACATCCTTCATAAATATTTAACCAATAAAATTATGAAAGAATAATGTTTTGAGAGCTGTGGCACCAACCTACAGCAGCGCATTTGCTTAAATATATGGCTGGTGGTGGTCCCTTTCTTTTTATTTCTCTCCCTTCATGCATGGGCCCAACCCTTGTTTCTGTGTGGACATACAAGAGAACATAGGCTATAACACCAGATATACATAATAGAGATGTACATAATCAGAACATTTACAGGATTATCTTGGATTATTTATTTGAAAACCGTCTTCTCTAGTTATTTCCACAAGCTTTGGGATGCTAGGGATAAGGACTAGAGTCCTGGAGCAATCTCCTATGAATAACCTGTCAGAGTAGATCTTAAGGTAAAAACTTGTTCAGTCATATCTTGTTCAGTCATCTGTTTACACATGTATGCATGTAACTGTTCTAAGAACTTTTCTAAAACTTCCCTGAGAAGGGCAGGTAACTATCATCTAGTTGTTAGAAGATTATTTGTTGAATCCAAGGTATTTCTGATGAGGAAAATGAATGCTGTTATATATGCTTCTAGGTATTCAGCATTATAACATTTCTAGCCATTACAGAAGGTCCTTTACTCATCAAAAAAAGTTAGGGGATTTTTTCTGCATAGATAACAGCAAGTTAGCAAGTGACTCCCCTATTAAAGAAAGTCTTAAAGTCCTTTATGTGGTTATCTAGACACTCCTTTCCTGAGGGGCAAAATCCCAATCTTCTAACTGTAAATTTAGGCAACAGATTTTTCTTCTGCATTCTAAATAAATTTCAGGTAGAAGAGGTGTCTGGTGAATCTTAGCTTCTTGAGGTATAGTTTCATTTCTTTATCTTGTTTTTATGGAATTCTACTGTGAGACACAGAAGAGAGATTGATCAGAAATTATTCTAGTACATAGACATACAACTGGATTATAGCTGTAAAATGTGTGGACTAAACATCACCTACTTGAATGTAAATTTTACCCTATTATGGAGACCTAGATTCTGAGTCATTTCCTAACTGGGTCTCAGAGTTTTAGTTGTTTACAGGACTTTTGCTGTAGCTCTTCATAAAGGTAAAATTAACCCTATGCATCTTGTCAGCAGTACAGTATACTTTGATTTGTCAAAACCACGTACAGTGATTCTTATCAGCCCTTATCTCCTGTCATAACACCAGATTTAAATACTAACAGTTCTTCTATTTAATGCTGTGCATAGGATACTAGCTAACACTTTATAACCAATGTGTAACAGTAATCTCTGATTATATTTGCAGAATTTTGTTTGGTCTTTATCGGGTGTTAAATTTATGGATGCTGTTGAAGAGCTGCTTCATTTCAGTATGAAGATTTATGATCTAAATCCTCAGTAGGTGTAATTTAGTATAGTTGAAGACAGTGGAGCTATATTGCTTTACAGCAAACTGGTTCTTGAAGTCTGGACTAGTATTTTCTTTGGTGCTGCAGGTGTTTTGCTTCTACCAAGGAAGCTACTAGTTTTTAGTCACTGTTTTATTTCAGCCAGTGTAATATTCTGCTAGAGGCTGTTTTCAGCTGTTACTCAGCCTTTTCATAATGTAATTTTAGAAAAGAATAACTCAAACTTGTGTATTGCTAAAAATAAAAGGATTTATGCAGGTTTAATGCTAAAGAATCTAAATATATTATTCATGGTTCCAAACTCACAAATCATTGTTTTGCTAGTTATTTCTAAATTTGATCTTTCTAATTTTTTTCAATGTTGTGATCTTAGTTTGACAATATTTTTTCCTAGTTAAATAACAGCTTACTGAATAGAAGTTCTTCATGTAGAAGAATTTAAAACTTGCTCACTAGTTTGTTCATTTTCATAATTTTTCCTCTCTTGTTTCCATAAATTGTTGTTTATTAGTTTATGCTGGTAAAAAAAGAAAGTAGCCAAAAAAAAACCCAGAAAAAAACCAAACAAAAATCAAAACAACAATAAAAATAAATTCCTAACCATTTTTAGGAAATTTTTTCTTTTACTTTTTATATTTGTGAGTTGATCCCTCTGATTCAGACTGGACTTACAGTCTCTTTTCTATGATATGTTAGAATATTTTTTCACTGCTAAGTGTAGTGTTATGGGAGATATAACTTCATCTGAAAATTGTGAGGTTCACAATGTACAGTCTGCAGTAATTTAAAAATTTCAATAGAAAATTGAAATTTTGTTTAATTCTTATCTAGTTTTGATACTTTAACTAAGGGGTCTTCTGAGGATCAGTGAAGAGGGCATATTTGTTTTCCTTTGGGAAAGAATTATGTGTCCTGTCTGTAACCTTAGCTGTGTATGTGAAGTACATAACCAACAACAGTGTTGATAGGAAATGCAAATGTGTACAGTGGCCTCAGAATGCATGTCAGCATGCTAATTGGCATGTGAAGTGGCAATTGTGTATAATTTATAGTTTAGCTCAATTTAATATTAGAAGAAGCATTACTGTAGTAATTAGGCACAAACTGTAGACCAAAGTCCCATTGTGCAAAAAATCGAGTATATAAGTGTGTTACAAAGAAGGTTACAATATACGTGCAAGACTAGTGGTGAATGCAGGAGGAGAAGGGACCAAAATGAAGCAGTGAAAAAATGTTGGTCAAAATGGTGAGTGGAACTTGTATTATAATAGCCTAATTACTGTCAAGCTTTTCATCTTTGGCTTTGAAACAGATGGAAATTTTCCTGTAGGGTATGCAGAAAGAGAGTGAACCTGACTTAAGGATGTTTTATGAAGATCACCTAGTTGATGAAGTGGAAAAGCAGGAAAGAGATGCAAGTATGGGTGAACAGGTCACTCAGTAACTTTGTCCTAATTAGAGATGATAGCTGAGGTGAGAACTTTGTAGAACTGTACCAGAGAGGTAAGTAGTGTTGTCTTTTGGCCCTGTCCTAGTTTAACCCTAACTGGCAATCAAGTGCTATCCATCTGCCCACTAGCTCCCCTCCACCCCAGTGGGGGTGGAGAAAGATAATGTAAACCTTGTGGGTGGAGATAAGAAAAACTTAATAATTGGTACAAAATATAATTATAGTAACAACAGTAATAGTATATTATTAATACTAATGTTTCTGCTGGTGATAATAATAATAGTAATAATTGTAGTAATAAGGAGAGGGAGAAAGAGTAATGGGACCCAAGAGAAACAAGTGAATCACAATCAGTTACTCACCACCCACTGACTAATGTCCAGCTTGTCCCCAAACAACATTTGGCCCTCCCTCAGGTAACTCTCCCAGTTTATATACTGGGCATGATGTTCTGTGGCATGGAATATCCCTTTGGCCAGTTTGGGTCAGCTATACTGCCCATGCTCTCTTCTGTCTTTTTATGCAGCTCCTCACTAGCAGAGCATGAGACACTGAAAAGTGGATGATTAGGAAAGCAACATGCTAGAAGTGACAGCTATTCTACAGTACAGAATACTGTATGTTTTAATTGCAAAAGAGGGTAAAATATTAGTTTGGACAGAGATGGCATCTGGAAAGGAATTTTTACCTTTATAGATTTGCTTGGGATCAGAGCGAACCTTTCTTCAGGCTACCATTGCATTTCAGACTTCTGCTCCACATAAAGCTGTAAAAGTTTTTGGTTGTGGATTTTGTTGGGGTTTTTTGTTTGGTTGGTTGGTTTGGGTTTTTTTGTTTGTTTTTTGTTTGTTTGTTTGCTTACTTGCTTTGTTTTAAACACAGAGTTTTCTCTATAACTGCTGTTTTTTGCAGTTTTCCAAGACAGAACATCTTGGGAAAGTACCACATAAGGAAAGTACCACTGAACTCAGAAGATACATGAATTGTGTGCACTGCTCCTTTAGGATCAGCATGTGTGTGATAAAAGTTTTCCAGCTCTGAAAAGTTTAGCCCTGATGGATGGAGGAAAGGAAATACCAGAGCTGTGGAGCAAGGAAATTTTGCAATAAAGCTGATTTAAGTGAGCACCTAATGCAGATCACCACTGTAGATATTAGGCCACTTGACTATAAGACTATTGACTGTTAGGAGAAACAAATGACATTTCACTGGTCAGGAGAGAATGAAGTACAATACAGAAATGCTTTAGTCCATAAAGCAAAAGGTACAAACAGGGTTTACTTATGCTGAGATCATGTAGTCACGTCTGTAGACAAGTAGGAAAGTAGTTGATTGTCTCAGCTTAGTCCGAAATCTGTGCAGAGATGGGATCGTACCCAGAAAACTTAAATAGGAAACTGATTTGTGTTTTCTTTTGGATTTCATGGCACTCTAGAGTAATGCATTTCTGAGACACAGCTCTTGGAGTCAAGTGTCTTCAGGGACGTAGTAGCAGTTGGAGCTAGGCTGGAGTTGGTAAACCGAGAAGAACATGAAATGATGTGGACTAAGGCAGGATGGGGTCCAAAGCTAGGGAATCCAAGTTCTCTCTACAGTCCTAGACAAAAGCATGTTGACATTTGGTTTATGAAACCAGCTGGAGGGCTGTGTGATTAACTACAGGAGTTTCAAAGGTGTGCCACAAAGTTGCACAGACTGCTCCTGTAATTTGGGGTCTGGCAAAAGGGAGCTCCTTTCTGCACATACTCCTATCTTTTGACTCATCTTTCTGGCTCTCACGGGTCTATGGACAAATAAGTAATTATTCCTGAATAACCAAAGGTATATGTTTACAGCCTACCATTAATTTCCCAGGAACTGCTTGCATACCCATGTCTTGCAGTGAAAAAGAAATAACTCATACTATTCTTACCATCAGTGTAAGAGGACTGGCTGAGCTACTTTGTGTACACTAATGGCTGCTTACTGAAGAACTGTAGACAGGCTATAAATGACAACCTTTGCTTACTCCACAGTTACTCTGCTTACACCTTGAGGTGTGTTTTATGTGAGGCTCCACTCTCATCTTTCCTGCTGTCTGACTGTAATACTGTTCAGTTTTGGCACAGCATGACATGAGTCTCTGTCCAGCCCTTTCCCTTACAAGGGGAGAAACAGGCAGATTAGTACAGTTAAGACTGGATTATGAAAACTGTCTGTCCTAATCACGAGACAATAGATGTTGGGTAATTTGCTTCCTATTTCTGTGCTTTATTGTCCCATATGAACAATCCAGCTGATGAAGCTTAACTCTTCTATGTGGAATTCTTTGACATCTGAAGATTAAAGAGCAGTAGACAGCTGCATTTTACTCCTTAATAGATAAACCTTACAACAGCACTGTTACTATACAACATTGTGGAATACTTAGCATCTGCAAACAGGTAATGGAATAGAACTATAGAAATATTACTGGTTTTAGTTTATTTGTGTTTATCCTATCAGAGGTATTTTTCAAGTGAGAAGTCATGCTCTTAAAACAGACCATTAAATTAAGAAAAGTGCGTTCCAGATTTGGATCACATTACAGTTGAATCCATATAATCAAATTAGAAAATATACAAAATAAACCATAAATTCACCAGAACATGTTTTTCTCTGAAAATACGGTATTTGGAATAAGGATAATCAGTAATTGTTCAGGACACTTGTCAAAATCAAGAAAGGGAAGCAATAAGAACACCGACAGTTACTCAAGCCATGAAAAAAAGTAGTGTAATGCCCACATTTTATCATAAAGGATCTAAAATGTAGACCATTTCTAGTGATGGAAATTCAGCAAGTACAGAATAATAAATAAATAAATAAAATTTATCTAAGAATTTTAATGTGTATAGGACCCCAAACCTGCAGCACTTGGACATAAATCCTGTCCTGAATAAGCCTTTTTGGATGAGAGCTCTGATCTTACTGGAAGTTAGTGACAATGTCAGTGATTCTTTTGTTTTAGTTTTACCCTTTGCATTGGGCAGGTGTTCCATTTACACTTCCAAAAATTTTTAACTTTTGAAGAAAATTCCCTAAAGGTGAATAACTTCTTTTCAAGGATGACCATGGAAAGAGATACTTAACCCTGAATCAAACGATCAATGTCGTCTAAATGCTTTCTTTGGTAATATGATCTGCTGATAAATTAACATTTCTGTATTTGTTGCTTTTTTACTTTTTGGACTTGCTTCTTGTTTCTTTTTGTTTTTCTTCAGTTTATCAGATACAATTATTCAGACAGAATTCAACAGATACCATTCTGTCAAGGAATGTTCTTTTTTCTGTTGGGCACGGTTCCTAAGATTTTTCAAGTTTCAAAAACTGAGTTCAGTAATGTTCTAGACACTATAGCTTCTTGTTACTGCTTGCTCCTTAGACATTTAAGAAATGGATATTATTTCTTCTCCAATGCAGTCTTGTTACTTCAAATTTTTTTTCCTCTTGAGATTTTTTTTTCCAAAATTATTTTTATTCTTTAATAATTTTATCCTCAGAGGAAGAAATGTGCTTCTTCTCTTCCTTTAGTCTTTCTGTAACATTTTAGCTTCATGTTCAGGATATTTATTTGACCTTTTATATCTCCTACCTCTAATTTGTTTTGTTAGCTTTAGTAAAGATGAATGACCTTTTAACACTTAAAAAAAAAGTAAATCCATTTGCCTCTTTCTTTGTTCTCTTTTGTTGCTATAGAAGTAAGCTTTGCTCTTCCCTTTTACTTCCTTTGAAGTCTTAGAGTGAAATCTCAGTCCTTTATGTTAGAGGAAAGATTTCTTCTGACTCAGTTGAGTCCAAATTTGACTACTAGTTCTACTGAGAAGGCAAAATTGTAACCCATACTTGCAACTGCAGTTAGTCTTTTTAGCCATCTTTCTCCAAAACAGTAAACATGGAGGAAACACTTTAATTCTTTGTGAAATGAAACAAGAGTAATTCAATTAAAAGAAATGTGTTTGGGATGCATCAGATTTACACACAAAATCATCATCTGCTTCACGTGGGGAACAGGGCAGAGCTTCTGCTTCTGGAAAGTAACTTAACCAAGAGGCTATTTTGGTATGTGCTGCTGAGTGCCACTCTCAGAGCACTCCTACCAGGGAAAAAGATTAACTCTGAAGTCAAAACCTAAGTAGAATGACAGACTGGCTAAATAACAGAGTAATGAAAAAACTAAACATTTTCTGTGCTCTAACTCTGTGTTTTTCAATCACACAATTTCGGTAGGCAAAAGCTGAATTATCTGGCTCCTAAATTTTCTTTGAAAATAAAGGAAATTTATTGCTATTCTTGTTATAAATTTGTGTAAGTTTTAGCTCATTTTAATGGTTCTTTGATGAAATTTGTGGTTATCTTGCAGGGACTCTGACATCAACAAGTGGGAGAATTAATCTCTTTATAACACTTAGCTGTGTGTGAATCACGAAGCAATATTTTTACTCTGATCTCACTGGTAAAACATTTTCAGAGCTGCATTTTATTTCCCTCTGCTGTCTTATTTCCAAGTAAGATTGATCAGTGCTAAAAATAATCCCTCCCTTATAGGGAGTGTTTCAGGAGTTGTTATAGTAAACAAACTCTTACAAGTATGGCAAGTAAGTGCAGCATATATTATATATCGGGATATGCTGTTACGTATCTCCGAATACATACCATAGGTAGCAGCTTCCCATGCTTACACAAAGACATCTGCTCTTCAAATGCAGTGTTGTAAATAGATGTGTGTCTTCTAGACCTAGAACATGTACAAATGAGACCCCCACTGAACAATATTGATTCAACAGAAAGGAGGTTGAGCTTGGAACTGGGACCTGCAAGAAGCAGAGACCACCATTGTGCATCTTGTGCTGCAAGGCTTATGGTGTTTGGGAGTCCTTCTCTGTCTGTCCAAAGCCTATGTTAATGGATACATTTGTGGCTGTTTCTTATCCTCCCTTGCAGTAGTTTATAGTTCCCTGGAAAGTGAAGTAAATGCACTTTTCCAGTGTTTCAGTTTATCCCTTTTGGTGATCTCAAAAATAAGAGCCAAAATCTCTTTTCAGCTATATAGTAGAAAAGGGAACTAATTGCAAAGCTTATTTGTGCTTCCATTACTTTCTAATAAATATAACCAAGCAGATTGTAAATATTTTTCCCTAGTTTATTTGGTATAAATAACAAATCCCATAAATTACTGGATTTATCTAATAGGGATGGATAACCATGTGATCAGAGCCTGATTCTTTCATTTGTCTCTTTGTTTCTTGAATGTATGAATCAGCTCAGCAAGTTTATTGTATTAATAATTCTTTCTATGATCTTGCATTTGGTGATTTCCTTTTAATTTTTTTTTTTGGTCAAATTGGACCTTTTTCCATATTGTTCTCAACCTGTTAATAAAAAGCAGTACATGGTCTATAATTCATGTTGACTTATCCTCATAGGAGATTTGCTCACTTTCACTCCTGAAAACGTATTATTAAGGAGTGTTAAATATTTAAATTTATTAGCAGGTGTGACTTTAAATATTTATTTTTTTTCCTGCTCAGAAAGAAAACCTTGCCCACAGAGTTATTAAAAATTCTGTAGTAATAGAAAAGGTCTGGCTGAAATATACCAAAAAAAGCCCATCATTGGACAGAATGTGCCAAGATCCCTGCAGCTACACCAGAACTTTACTGTGATTCATCTGCAAGGCATCTGTTTCGTCATCTCACCTCTGAACCAAATAGCATTATGTCAGTCACCTTAATTCAGTTTCTCCAGAGAATGTGCTATTGGAGTTGTGTCCAGTTTTATTTTAAAAGGAGTTCTGGTGTAACGTATGTTAAAGATACAACCAACACTTTCTGATTGATTCCTCTAACTTCGGTTTCCTTTTTGCTATATGGCAAATAGCACAGGCTGCCTGTGATTTTTACCCTTGCAAAACAGCACGTGTACATCCCTTTCCTTTGTTTATACTAGTATGGAGGTCCTAAAGAAAACTGCTTGCTTTTACTTTATGGTGCTGTTAGTAAGTTCAGTTTTGTGAAGGAAAATGCGGAAGACTCACTGCAGGGCTACATTGGTCATGGGCTTTTCTCAAAGCAAGTTCTAAGACCTCCTTGCTCAAATGCCTCCAAACCTAGAAATCCCTTGTGTTTAGATATTGCCATGAAATGGGGATGGCCCCCAACATGAGTAAAGCATAGCATCCTCCAGCTGAACTAGGGGAGTCTTGGCTAGTCCCAGGATGGGAAATTGTGCTATCTAAAGGGCTGAGATAACATGGACTTTTTCCATGACGCCAAGTAGCTGTTGGAATGCTCTGGTCTCTTTGGCTTGCCACCATTCTGTG
Source organism: Manacus vitellinus (assembly GCF_001715985.3). Classification (NCBI taxonomy): domain Eukaryota; kingdom Metazoa; phylum Chordata; class Aves; order Passeriformes; family Pipridae; genus Manacus; species Manacus vitellinus. The sequence continues at coordinate 2,033,834 of NW_021940517.1, read as the reverse complement.
AGCTTCCCATTGAGTGCTAAAACTTTGTTCCAGTACCAAGGTGAACCTTACCGTGCACCAGAAATAAGGCTGAGTGAGCATAAATGACCTGAGAATGTAGTTTTCCAAACTAAAGAATATAAATGTGATTTTTCCACTCTGAAACCCCAACTCAATTAGAAGTGATGACTTCAAAGAGGAGTCACTGGGTAAAAACCTGTGGACTGTAGTACATATGGAAGTGCCACCATGATCTTTTTTGGCCTTAAACTCTACAGAACTAGGTTGCTTGTGTGCATCCAATTTTTAAGGCCACTCTTCTGTAGAAGTTGCCACCACTGCCGACCCTTTCCCAATTGTTCTGACAGGTTAAATGGATGAAGAAGAGGCAGTGATTTTAAAAACAGACTATTTTATTAGTTCTGGAAGTGTCTAGATATTATTAAATGGGTCTAAGAGAAGAATGTGTAGAATAATAACACTGTATTTCGAAATATGATCATGCTTTCCCTCTTCCTCTATTTAATGTACCTTGGCCATAGCTTTGCATTTCAGTCTGGCATGCATCCTTCCTGGATCACACTCTCAAAAGATTGCAGGCTGCATTGCTCCATTGATTTCAGTGGAATATGATAATTTATATATCAGTTATGTAGGGAAGCTTAATGAAGGGTTCATTCAAAACCAGAATTGAATATCTTTCAATCCATCCTTACCCTCTGCCCTCTAGAATAAACTGGAACTAATTGCATTGATTTTTTTTTCTCTTCCCTTTTTTTTTTTTGGTAAAATCCTAAAAATGTACCTTGCTCTGGGATATATTGTTTGGGTTTAGTATAAATTTTCCACTGTCTGTTTTCCATTCTTCCTCATGCCTGCTGTCGGAAATGCATCAGGAAACAAAAATGAGCCTAATTGACAGCTCTGTGGAGGCTGAAGGTAGGCTGTGACCTGAAATGAGGACTGTTCTCATAATGAGAGACAGCTGAAAGATTATGTATATAGAGCTACTAAAATAGATTCCCTGGATTTTTTCATAAACCAGCAGATGGTAGCAGAGTCTACAGATTGCAGAGAAGGCAAATGTACATTACTGTAACTGCCCTCATTCACTTGCCATTCTTCTTTACTTGTCAGCCTCTTCATAAGTGCCTTCTGTAGTGCTGACCCTGAAATTGCATCATTTAATCTGTAATCGTATATTGCCAACATTTCCCCTTTCTAATGCACATCAACTGCATTAATTCTGCTGTGCTATGGACCACTGATGGCTGTAGACGAGTCTCTGTAGAAAAAAGATTGATAAAATGGGATAGAGACAAGAGGAAAGGCTGACTTGCTGGATAGAAAGGGATAGAGGGAAGAGGAAGTGAAAGGAAAGAGGTATGTGACCATGGATTTGTTTGCCTGTCCTCTTTCACCTGTCCCTGGAAACCTGAGTGGCCTGTTACTATTATTTAAGAGTTGTCAGACTACTCAGTTAGTAGCCTAAGAAAGCACAGAAATAACACAAGTTCTGTTTATGGAGTCTCTTATTTGAACAGAGGTGCTGCACATAGACACTAGCCAGAAGAATATGTTTTTTCTGAGTCAAAGCCAGCACGTACAATGAATGTGCAAGAACATTTCTAATTAAATGGGATTCATGGTGTGTTTTTGAGAGGGGATTTGAAAGGGAAGGCTGACTGCTCTAACTTCTGAAGAGGGGGAGGGACCTAGTGTCCTTGATGACTGACGTATTTTTGCTTGCTCTTCTTGCGACTATGCCCAAGGATGGCAGAGCTCAAAAGTTCAAATGTTGTCAACAGTTAGTCATGTTGGAAGGGTTGCTGAGATGTGAGTTACATGCTGTGACCCTGTCTGCAGTGACTGGTGAAAAATTGCTTTCGGGAGACACCAACCTGCCAAAATGATTAAGTCAGATATACCATTCTATCCCTGATACATTTTTTTCTCTGAAGGGTCGGCTGTAGGATAATAAAACATTCTGAAAATGGCATCTATGAAAACAGAGTATTAAAACCATCATGCCTGCATAAAGGATGCAAAGCGCTCACTTCTAAGTTGGTTTCCACCATACTGGAATTATCCCCTCTGTAGTCCTGGAAAAAAAAATATAGGATTTCTTCTTACCTCTAGCATACAGGCCTTAGCGAAAGTCCAGAAAAGCCTTTCTTTTCAGTGGTGTTATAACAGCCACAAGCTCTAGATGGTACTATGGAATTGCTCTATTCGGTCCTGCCTTTTGTTATGGTTTCTTACTCTTCTCGTCTTCTACAAAATGTAGGGAAAGCAGAGCAGCAAAATGAAGTCAGCAAGAATCCTACCAAATGAAAACTAAAAAGGTCATGGATTTTTGTTTTGGAGTCCATATTTATATTAGCTTTCATTCTTGTATAATGGGTTAGATGTTGTAACAGTGCTTAACACATTAGCTTCTGATATTAATGAGTTATGCCGTATGGAGCCAGTGTTTTCATTACAGTTACTGACACGAAAAGAAAAGAGAGAAGATTAATGCAGGGTTTCCAAAGGGAAAAGCAGTTTGTTTCTTATGGTTCTGAGTTCTTAGCTCATTGTGGTGTGTGTGCACAGTGTGTGTGAACATCTGTGCATAGCTCTCTAACTTCAGTGGGGACATTCTGCACACTGAAGATAACGGTTCTCTGTCAAAGTCAGGTGATGGAGTCCTATATGTGGACATGGAAGCATCAATTATGGGAAAAAAAAAGAAAATACCATTTCTAAGAGCAGAAACTGTTATCTATACACAGTTTCTCATGACCTTTTGCTCCAGAGTTAGTAGTAAACCGAGGCCCTTCACCATTCTTGATGCTGTGGGAGACATACACTTTTTGCAAGAGAGGAGTCAGAGTCCCTAGCCTTTTGTGTATTCCATTTTTAAGGACTGCCTCACTGAGTTCAGAGACACAGTAGGATAAACAGCTATTTTCTGCAGAGCTGCAATAAAATATATCTGAGTACATAATAAATGCTGTGATATGGATTTTTCAGACTGCTAAAGAAAAATAAAATACAAGCCTAAAATACAGTGCATTTGCTTCCCTAGACATTTTAATTCAAAATTAAGGTGTTCTGTGAAACTCTTCACAACATAATTGCACTAGAACTCCATAAAACTCCAGTTGAGACAATAAGTGGATCACAATTGATACATTTTATTTTCCAAATACTATCTTGCCAGATGTCTGGCACTTATTTCTCTTAGATGAGCTCCTTTTTATTCTTAATCTACAGATACTAAAGTACCTGCAATTCCTGACAATCAGCCAAAGGTACAAACTCTACTCTGACACCAGCAGAATGAAGATACCTGAATTAAAAAATAAAATTCAAGAACTAGTTAAAGTTTTGTCCATGGAAATTCCTACTAGGAATTATGTATGCATGTTAAATGGTGAGTCCATGAATAATTAGGGAAGGGGAATGTTTATTTGAGACAAGGAAGAGTCTGTTATTATGTTAACATTTCCAACAATGGGGAAAATATTTTACATATAAATAAAATCAGTTCTCTTCTACCTTCATCATATGAACTTTGACTCCATACCTCCACACTTGCATGTCCTGCTGATTTTTATATTTTTCAGTCTCATAGATGTAATATTTGGGAGCCTTCCAGCACTCTTTTAGACAATGTAAGTAAGAACTGTCATTGTTTCTCCAAGGAATAGATGTGTGTTCAGTGCAATGCTTGGGTTTCTGGTGTATGTAGAGTTGTATATGTAGCAGGCAAGACTGAAGATTGCCTGTTCCTTATCCCTTCTATTCTGCCTTGCCTCTCTCCTCCATTGACTTCCTCTGCTGAAGCAGTGGCAGAAAAGAGATCCCTGTATCTTACAACAGGTGTGGGTTTTTTTCCTTCTTACTGAAGCAGTCCCAAGGCAACTTCTAATAATTTTCCTTTGCTTTAATCTGTGTCATTCTGAAATATCTATGTGAAGAAGTTGCATAGAAAATATTTTCCATTTTTAAAGTTTATTAAAAAAATATAGCTTGAATTTTTTCTATGATTAAAAGCTTGAAAAATACCAATTTTTCAGGAGAGAACATATAAAAAGGGAAGAATCAAAAAATACCCAGAAACTTAGAGGAAAAGGAAGATGTGGTGTCTTTCCGGGTAAATTGGTGGGCACCAGCACAACAGTTGTTCAGTTGAAGAATGAAGTGGCTACATGTGCCAGCTTTGTGGTGTATTGGGTTATGTTTGAGACCTCATAAATGTTCTCTTATTTTTTTCTACAAACTGCTATGTCACATGTAACTGATACAAACCATTAAAAATCTGACTAGGTTTTTCCTCTTCCAGTTTTTGACATGGGCTTTGCTGGGTGGACATTTCTTGTTCTAACTGCAGCAAATGAGAAAGCTGTTGATCAGAACTGCAACCGATGATCAGTGTTTGGTGGTTGCCAAACATCAATATACAAGTTTATTTGATTCCAGATGCCTAATTTTAAAGGGAGTGATAAAGAAACAAGAAATTAAATGACCTGAAGGAATTAAAACTGACAATTACTCCAGAGTAAAATGTAAACACTTGTAAGAACTGTTAAAAGCAAGAGAAAAAAATATTCAGGTCATACAAAAGAGCAGTTATCAGTTTCTTCACATTTTTTGAGATTGCAAATGTCATTGAATGAAACTTTGCCAGCTGAAGCAGAAGAGCAGAGTACTGTTTGATCTTTCAGAGAAGACATGTTTGATGCCGTTGTCATCAAACCCCAGCTATAGTGATTTAATCTGTTTTCAAGACCTTTGAAGTTCAATTCAGCTAATTCACAAAAAATGTTAGTTTGTGTTTGACAGTGAAATAATCATGGTTTTGTTCCATGCACACGGATTTTATCTGTAAGTTTACATATGTGTATTTCATGTATATATACATGTTGGGAAAAACTTATTTCATTCTATATATTTAATATTTAAAATGTGACTCAAGATAGTGAAACCTTTCAACAGGTTAAGTGTTCTTCTGTCTGTGAGCGGGTATTCTTGCTCATGCTTTTCTGCATATATATGCAACACTGAAATTGTCATACTAGATCCAAAGTACAGTCTTCCTGATCTTCCTTCCCAGGTCTGGCAAATATGGGATGCTCCAGAGAGAGATGGATGAAACTCTATCCACACTGTTATGAAAAAATGCAATTCCTTAATATTAAGAGAAACCCTGAAGCACAATCTTATGTCTTTGTTCCAAGCTCTTACCAATCAACTCTTTGAAGCATCAATGGTCTTATTAACCATGCAAATTATAATTTCCACAGGACTACAGAACTTAAAGCTGTGGAAGTTGAAAGGTGCTATAAGTCATCCTCTCCATCCTCCAGGTGGATCATCTAAATTCTGTGCCTTTATTTACAGATGTACGGAGGTTGCTGGAAACAATGTAAGCAAAGACATACACACCACAACCTGTAAGGCTAAACTTTGTTTTAAGACTTTACTAGTCAAGAGACCCTAGGTGATGGTGATATAATAATAAAATGGGAATATACGAACATAATCAGGACATAAACAGTAGGGTTGGTTGCATGGTGCTGCGTGTATGATTTTATTTATTTATTTGTTTTCCACGGACCCACCACATTTCTTCTTGTTTCACCAGCAGTCTTGTGTCTCCCACCGTGACACAGAGGAGCAGTATAGCGAAGGGGAGCTAAACTGCTCTTTGATTGCTCCTCAGTAAAAGTGATTGGCATTGAAAATTTGGTGGTGTTGAGGTGTTGCCTCCTGCCCCTTGCTTGGTGCTCCTGTCCTAGTACAGGGAGGCTGGAAAGGCATGTGAGTTGCAGCTTGGAGGTACCATGTTGCAGTCTGGAGTATCGTCTTCAGTGAGTAATGAAGTACGTGTGTTTGGGGTACGACAGTCTCTAAATTCATCCTTCCTATGGACCATCATGTAAAGCTTTGGAATATTTTCATGGAGACTACTGGGTTTGAATGGGTTGGCAAAAGCTGGACAGTTTGCCAATGCCAGCTGAGGAAAGAGATGCTAACAGATGTTTGCAGCCTGAGGGTCTGCAGCCTTTAGAGGGTGAGGAAAAGGTGAGTGGAAAAAAAAAGTCCCTGAAGCTCTTCAGCAAGTTTCTAGTTATCTTTTACCACTTACCTTATCCCTTTTATTGTCACCTTTGAAGAACTGAGATTCTGCGTCTGATTTTCAAACTCTTTATTTCAAGCAGTTTTCCCCTGCATTTACATGGAACAGTGTAACTGTATTTGATGGAATTTTGCAGCCTCACAAGTTACTTTGGGGAAAAAAATAGTTTCTGGAGTAAGCTTTTGGTATTAAAGCTGAAGACTGACACTTATTGAAACATCTTATTAGATTTAAAGACTTTCCCCAGCCAAGCGAGGCATGTTTGTGCCTTGCTTCCTTCCTGCAGCAGCAGCTGGAGTTTTCTTCTGTGGAGTTTGGGAAAAGTAAATAAGGGTATCACTGTTGCCCTTTGCAAATGCCCAAATAAATTGTACATTTCTTTGTTACTGTGTGTTTAACTGCAAAGGTAGTAGATATTTCCATGTGGTTTTATCTCTCCAGGATAATTCCTTTTATGTGGTAGAAGAGTTAAAAATTATGGGCTGAGAGTCTCTTGCTGGCTTCTGTCTCATGTGCTTTATAATTCTTCTCCTTGAAGCAGTATGAACTTCTCTGACTATTTAGAAGATGGTGTACTCGGTGTAACAACACAGAAATAAGCTTCAGAAAAACACCTGACATCTATTGCAAAATTGTGACGCTGTACAAATGGATCTAGGCATCTCATTTGTGCAATTTATATGGCTTAAGATTAAAATTTCATGTAGTTAATTAGGAAATCTAAATAAAATTGATGGTTTATTAAAATGCAGAATGTAGATCACTATCAGAAATTTAGGAGTCTTAAGGTCAAACTGTTTTCGTTCAGACATCTGCATTTGGATATGATTCCTTAAAATGAGGCATGCAATGCTTTGAAAATGTTGGTGCTTTGAAAGCGTTGTTAGCTGGCTTGATAGACCAGTAGGGAGCTATTATTTCTATCTCATCCTCTGAGCAAAAGCACTACTCTCTGTTGACATCCTAAGGATAGAAGCACAGGCAGCTTATCATGATATAACTGTTTGTATAATGTTTATGGGGAAAATAAAGACTATTTTTTCTAGGTACTATTATGGGAAATTAAATTCTTTTCCTCAAGTAAGAAAAGAAAGTGGAATCACTTTGTTTCTATAATAATGGGAAAGAAGATTCAAACCTGGTGTCCGTTTTGAAAGTCTTGGGGAAAAAAATCTCAGCAGCCCGATAAATTGTGTATTTTATTATTTGGTATTCCTCACATAAAAAGAACACAAATGAAAAGACCTGACCTTTTCATGGGCCTGAAGCAGAGCTCTGACAATAGTCAATACTTACAGCTAATAGTTGTGCAATTTAAGATCTGCTGTATAATGATACATTTGTAAACAATTTTTTTTCCTCTTTTCCTAGGTCAACATGAGTAGCAAACTACTGCCACTAGGTATAACAATAAAATATTGCTTTCCTGATGGTTGTTATCATCAGTCCTATAATTAGAGTTCTGAGAAACTACCCAGGGAAGATGTTGATAAGGGAGCCAAGAAAATAACAGGCACGAGAGGAGCATACAGTCATTGCCTTCCTGGTGGCCTGAGCACTGCACTAATCAACTCATGTGCTGTTCTTCTCTGATGCTTTTCTGAAACAAAATATAATATGGAACTTCAGGAATATGTTGTGGTGGGAGGAGACTATAAGAGACACTCTAAAGGCAAAAAAATATGGGAACTGAAATGAAACATGATGTGCTGATGTAACTAGGCATCTAGCAAAGTCCAGATGGACTGACAAGCCTGGAGAAATTCAAAACTGCATTTCAAAATAGAAATTTCCCCTTTCTCCTGGTTAATCCACTTTTTCTTTCTTTTTCTTTTTTTTTTTTTTAATGATTACAATGCAATAAAGTTTTCATTTTATTTTATTTTTTAATTACTTACCTTCCAGTTTCCTTATAGGTAGAAGTCAGCAGCAGCTATTTCAGTACCTGCACATCTGGTGCCTCATAAAGGGATGTGCCAGAACTATCAGAAATGTTTAAAACAATGCTTAGACCAACCAGCAGCCATCAATTCAGGTGCAGAGAGAGAGAAAGAACCCAATTAGAAATAACTATGGGACCAAACTCTAGCAGATGTTCAATTACCCTTGCTACCTACCTTGCAACAGACTGAAGGTGCAGTTGGTGTTGTATACATGCATTGTTTCAGGACTGTTTTAGAATTTCCATGTGTAGTGCCATCTGAACTAACACTCAGTGATCCTACCACTCCCCTACAGCTATCCTGCAAAGGATGTCTTGTTGCATGGTGTATATTTCTATGCAGCTTGCATATGCCTAGAGCAACATCCTTCACAAATAAAATGTTGATTGTGTTGGTAAGACTGAGTGAAAGGTAACGTGCTCCTACCAGTGTTCTTCAGCTGGGCAGATATCCTTTAATTTCCTACCACAGAAAGGCTTACATTTCACCAATCTTAGTATCCTTAATCAGTGTGGAAATACAGCTTGGATTGCTGACACCTGTAAAGCTACAGGATTCTGTAGGTAAGGCTAGGTAAGGCTTTCTCTGTAATACCTGAAAGGTATGACTGTTGCTCTTTTAACAATGCTGAGAAGAGCTCCAGCACAAGAATGTGCACCTCTCACCTTCAGTTGGACTCTAGGCCATTCCAAGGAATGATTTCCATACTTGGTCATTAACTTAATCTAGTGAAAAATTAAAAGCATTATCTATCCTGCCAGGAAAGAAAAATGACATTTTTTTATCCTTTCACAGCTGCAACTGAGAGAAACAGAAATTAATATTGCTCCTAAATGTGGATCGAGGCTGGAAAGATGCCAGACTAACAGGGTAAGGGTAAAAGCTTGCTTGCTTTTGACAGGAGATAGGCTTTAAATTTACTTCCTAAGCTGATGGGTTATGAAATGGAGTTCTGCAAAGCTGGCAGACAGGCATTAATTTTTATTGCTAAAATTGTGTGTGTGATGTTGGAAAAACAACCAGTCTGCCAAAGAGTGCCCTGTCAGTGAAGTGGAACATTTGGCAACGAATGAGTTACAGCTTTTTCCTCCTCAAAAGGCTAAAGAAAAACTACTCTTTCCTCCTGAGGAAAAGCTGTAGGTTGACGAATAAGTGAAACAAATGAGGGTCCATAGTCTCTCTTTTAAGAGATGTAATATTTTAGGTAATTTTGAAAGAAAATGCTTCATTTTTTGTCATACTTTAATATTCCTTAGCCCAGGGTGATGAGACACATCAATCTTCATTCTAACTACCATAACCTTGGAAAAGTTTCCTTTTAGTTCGGGAGACCTGAGGAGCTGTAAAAGCATCTTCAGGGGGTGGAAAAGACTCTTAGAGGCTGAGAAGGATGGAGGGTTTTTTGCTTTTCATGAAAGGGCCAACATTCACTGATGATGACTGTCTGTAAGTTTTTATTCCTGTGGATTGCTCTTTTCATTGCCCATTATTGTCTGAGTCCCTGGGAGAACTGGCATGTGAAGATAAGTAATTCAACTTTACAAAAGTATAAGGAAATTCTTCCACCTTAAATATGAACAGTACTAAATCTTCCCTTGATCTTGTGTGCTGATTTAAAGGTAAACCGGTGGGGGAAATGAACCCAACTCAAAAGAGAGATTATAAATCAGAATAACAATTTAATAAAATAATACAATAAGTATGATTATACAGACAAACAATTGGTTTTAACCCACAAAACCCAAATGTATAACCCCGCACCCTGGGGCATGAACATTGGTGTTCGTTGGGCCCCCTGAGTCCCAAGTAAAAGAAGAGAGGAAAACCTGTTGGTGAGAGTGCTGTTGCAGTCTGGTCAAGAGTGGTGATTGCAGTCCAGTCGAGAGTGGTGGTTGCAGTCTGGTTGAAAAGTGGTGGTTGCAGTCTGGTTGAGAGCGGTAATCTGCAGTCTTCCTCTGGATCCCACGAGTGGTTAAAAAAGTCCCAAGACTCCAAGATTATATATTCTCCAGTTCAGGCAGGAATGCCCAGTACCTCCCTCAGGGCAGGGAGTTCCATAATGGATGTGAGGACGAGAGCACCCTCCTATCTCGCAGGCCTCTTAACACCTAGTTTATAGCCTGAGGAGTCAGGCTGCTCTGGGCAGATGGTGTAAATGCTCTATTGATAACAGTTTCTGGGAAATGGCATGGAAGGTTATAGAATACACAGTTTTGGGTTACACACATACAGTGATGAACTGGTCCCAGCTGTTCTAACTAGGACACCTTGACGTTGCACTAGCCATGTGGTTTGCCCAAATTCAGTTGTATATCTCTGCATCCATTTCTAGCTCTGTATGTTTAGATCCCTCAGATTTCATGTGTGGGTTCAAAGAGGCAACCATGTGTGGCACAGCTTCTAAGGTATGGCCATCTTTTGACCTTATATCTCATTGATTTTCACTGTGTTTAGTTTTATTCAGAACAGAGTGGTATGTTGTGTGCTTTCACATCAGCTTTTACTCTCTTCCTTGCTTTGCTGTGATTTTTTGTGGACAGTAACTAGAGAAGAACACTTATATGTGAAAACTTTACATTTCACTATTGAAATGTATGAAAATGCAATTCCTGCCATATCTAAATGAGATTAAAAAGGAAAATGTGTGTGTACTCTTGCCAGTAATTAATGTATGCAATTTCAGTGCTCTCATTAGTATCTTAGCACTTTGAGAGAGTGTTTATTGGTAACAGTGGTAAAAAGCTGAACACAACGCAGCAGCAGGCAGAAGAGCAAGGGAAGAAATGGGACGTTCTGTCTGATGCCGCCACTTTGGGGCCTGAACAAAAAACACCTCAAATAGACAAAAAACAAACGCTACGTAATTAATAACAGGGGAGAGAAAAATCTTCAGTGCATTTTAAAAGATAAAAGAAAAATATTCAGAAACTCCCCTTTTGGGAAACACAACTTCAAAAATGTTATGTAAAAAAATCTGAAAAATGCAAAGAGTCCTCTAAACCTGTATTATTATTATTTTTATTCTAGCTGAAGGTGCATATTTTGTACTTGGCTGTGGGACAATGAGTGGAAGAGGAATGAAATAATGCTGAGTTGAGAAAAAAAAACTCTTCAGAAGGAAAAGTGTCTTCACATGCATGAGTGAGAAGAGTTGTGAACCTGGTGTTTCCAGCTGTATCAGTGACAGAGAAAGGAAGATTGTGAAGGTAAGGTGTTGCTAGTGAAATTTCTGATACAATTCATCAGTGCTTTCTTTAACTTGATGAGCTTTTCCAAGAAAAAATATCAAAATTTAGCACTTTGCATACAGTGTTTTGTGGATGAACTTGAAATGTGCTGAGTAACTACAGCTGAAGATGATGGGAGTTGTACAAGCTCAGCATCTTTTGGGATCTGACTCTGTGTACACATTCACTATGCAAACAGCTAATCAAGTTTCAAGAGTGATAGAAAGAAGAGTTTATTCTCCTTCCTCCAAAAGCAGTTAATTTCCTAGGATCTATTGAATCAAATGCTGTATTTATGACATTCAGTTCCTCACTTAATCAAAGCTAAACACTTAATTTTATACTTCATACTTCCAAAAAGGAAGGTGAATAATTTATAATGAATAATTTTATGAATTTGGCCTTTTTCTGTTCATGAATTATCCACAAGAGATCATGACTTCTCAGAGGTACTTCTACTCAGATTGATTCACTGAGTAATTCTTGGTCTGCAGAAATTTATTTTGAGGTTTGATATTTAACATTCCAGCTGTTCTGTTTGGACTCATTGGCAGATATTATAATTGCCAACTCAGTGTGTAGATGTCCTAAAATGATGCTTCCAGGCTGACTCGTTGCAACTGATTCAGCACTTTTTATAACTTGATATATTTTTTGTTTGTTTGCTGTTTTTTAGAAAACTACTCTCAGCAAGCTTATTTTTGGAGTCATTGGATGCAAAAGTGCCATAACTTCAACGAAATCAACTGTTAGTGATCTTGATGGAAGGCATAATAAGCCTGGAAAGTAGCTAATACTTTGAAAGTTTCACTGTAGGACAGGGCATTGCTTGAAGCCGAGGCAGAGTAGATCTCTCAGCCTCTTTAATACAGCACTTGTGACTATCTAGATCAATATCTACAAGATCAATGGATGTCCCTCATCAAAGCTGTTCTTTAAATCAGTTTGCAGCATGATGGGTTGTGGTTACCACAGAAGTAAGCTAGTAGATGCCCTTGTTCCCATAGGCATTCACATACTTAGGATCACCTGTGTTTACTGTACTGGCTCCTTTATGTTGCTGGTAATGACATCCTAATCCTAACACCAGTGTACAGTATTTGGTTGTCTGTGAGGAACTAATAAAGGCTTTGACAAATGGATGGCTCTTAATTCACATTTTGGCTTTTTAGAACAGGAGGAATGAAAACCCAGTATATTCTGGAGCATATCAACATCTTTTTATTTCTACTGGCATTCTTCCAGTCCTATCATGTAATAAACAGTCATATAAAACAGGTTGCTTAGTTATAGAGATAGATTTATTCTTTGTTCAATCCCTTTTGTGATATGAAAATATTTCTTAACAGGACTGCCAGAGCAACACAGTTGGTGATATGGAGAATAGTTAATATAAGATTCTTAATTTGTTGATAAGCTCCATAGAAACAGATAATCAGCCATGTAGTTGTTGAAGACATAATTACATATAATTTATATCCCTTATGGAAAAGGTAAGGTTTTCTGATTACACACAGACAAAATTTGTCAGATTTTTTCTTTTTAGAGGCTCAGCGTATGCCTGAACTATGTGTATATAAGCAAGTAGAGTCAAACCTAGAAAATTGTGCAGATACCTCAACATCTCAGAACTTGAGGCCAAAGACTTAGTTCCTGAAGTCCCATTTACATTAAGGTATCTTGGTCTTGTGCCTTCATTTATTGGTTAGCCTTTTGATAGGTTCTGTGTTTGAGTACTATAAAAAAATTCTGTTATGTACACCATATTAAACCTAAACTATCTTCCAGATCATGATCTCAGTAAGCTTTCTGTCCTCTCTTTTCATACATTTGTAAAGTACTGCTAGGAAAACCTTTGAATATAGATTTATGCAAAACAGTTTAAGGGATTGGAGGGGGATGTGTACATGGACTAGACAACCTCCTTCAGCTCATTACTTTGTGATTCAGTGAAATTAATCTAATTTAAATAGAAAAAAACCCCAAGGAATCAGATCTTCAGTTTGTACAAATTAACATTTTTCCTGGTTCCCAATTCCTCTATGTTCTGGGAAGGTAGGAAAGTTTTTTTGCTCATATGTAAGAGAATTCAGCTGTTGGAACAAATGCCTCCTCCTAAACTCTAACTGTGCTGTGATTGTTTGAGTCTGATTGTCTGAGTGTGATTGTCCATGTTTAGAGTGTAGGAATTCTTGGGATGGGAGCTGTTTGAAAATGAGATGTGTACATGTTTGCGCATGTGAGTAGATGCATGTAAATGAGGAATTTGTGGTGTTCAGAGGCCAAGAGAGACAGTTTTGGATTAGAAGACCAAGGAGGTTTTAACCAGTTAATATTGAGAACAACTGATGTGTGGCAAAGTTAATATATCTTATTTAAAATGGGAAGATTTTATTATTATTATTATTATTATTATTAAAACATTGTCTTCAATAGATGGCTAATGGACAGTAATATGGACAGAATTTCAGTCAGCTCCCCGTCACTCCCAATACATGCACTCGTATGCGTGAATGTGTATGCACACATCAAAGGAAAGCCTGAAGATTGAGACCATGACTGTAACTAGTGAGCTTTGGTCTGCACATGGGGAATAAAGAAACTTGACTATTTTATGTCAAAAATCAAAGTTTTCCAAAGCATGTGAATGGAATACACCAGTCTGCCAAAACATCTAAGAGAACCATCTCTGCAGAGCTATCATTTCTCTTTTTATTATCTGCAGACAATTCCACTGCACATAAAAAACCCCGACTCAGGGGCATCAGATCAGAGATCACCTTTCTTGCACCCAGCTGCTGAAGCTGTTGTAGTACTCTGGAGGCACACATTTAACCAAAGTAACAGGGCAATGATCACCGCAGAGATCTGGGACTTCCTTCTTTCTTTATTTAAAGAACTAAAGTTGCTATTGTTACAGCGACATTGAACTAATTCTTTTATACAGAAAACACTAAGTAAGATAAAAATGTCATTTCTCCTTTTATGAAGGGTCTGATTCAAAGAAAGCAGTTCAGTAAACTTGTTAAGTGGCTATGACTTCAACAAACTTAAGAGTGTGAGGTTGTATAAGTCATCACATGGAGGTGTGTAATAGGGCCTGGCAGCAGTGGTTTCTATTGTTTATAAGCTCTAATAAAATCTGGAAAGCAAATGTCAGAAGCATAAATAAAATCATATGCAAATGTACTTGATATCAAAAACTTGATAATATTAGGACATTAAGAATAGCACTTTAAATATTCAAGTAATTAGATACTAACTAATCCTCATAACACATCTGTGTTACCCACATTGGGTGGGTAAGCATTACATCTCTCAGGAATATGAAAACTAGAGCAGAAACCAGAGACGATTGGAGCAGTGGGTGGGATGTGAAGTTTTTCTGTTACTAACCTTCCTCTCTTCTGGGTCGTGCTGCCTCAAGCTCAGGAAGACATACATTCTCTGTGTTCTGGCATTCAGACTGTATGTAGGAAAGTCGCCTTGACAAAGGCAGTTTTTTCATGCTGCTTAAAAGCCCAGTGATCATGTTATTCCAGGATGCAATTGCTCAGATTCTGTTTTTGCTAGTCTCAAAGTAACCAACCATAAGCTGTTCTAGTGTGGACTTCTGGTTGTCCCTACAACTTTTAGTATCATAGCACACATTGAAAGGATTATGAAATGGTACTTACTAAATATTTTCTTACCCAAGCAAATATACTTTGGTTTAAACTGATTGATGCAACTGAAGTGTGTGTTGGGTCTATACCAAATTAGAAATCAAGAAAATTGGTGAAAAATGAAGAGTGAGGAGGAAGAACCCACTTAAAAATCAACTTATTTTCCCCATCAGGGCCAGTGGCTGCAGGGTCTGCGTGCAGTGGATGTGCTCTGCGTAAAGAAGTGACTACCTGTGGTTGCAGTTTGGCCCCATTCTCCTGCTTAATGTGACCATATCCTTTGCTTGGATACTGTCTGGGTGAACATCTGTAAAAGGTCAAGCATGGGACGCTTTTGGTCTATGCCTGAAGCTTAGACAACTCTTACAAAAATGGAGAATGCAGGTAAGATTACTTTCCATCCTTAAAGTCTTGCTGCAGAGTTGGAAATTAGATGATGTGCTGAGGCTGATTCACAGCTGCAAATATTTGAAATGCCTTTGGAGGAATATATGTATTCCCTGAGTGTATACTGGCACTTAGTAAGCATGGATTATTCTCATAACATAGCTTCCATTTTTGAATTCTCAATGAAAAAAAACTGTTATTACCACTTTCGTCCATGAAAATCTTGGAAGAACAGTTAAAAACCTGCATGTATTTCTAAGCCTTTCAAGTTGGAAAGCCTGCTGTTGAAACCTTACATACTAAAATTCAGTCCTTCTGAAAACCTTGCCCAGAGAGAAATTTGGAGGGAAATTGAGGCTCACTTATGCATTCTTATTGTTTTTAGCATGGTTGAAGAAAACAAACTGCTAAGCATCCAACCATTTAGAGATGCAAAAAACTATTTGGTATTTATAACATACACATGAAGTTCTGAGTTTGAGTAGCTTTCAAAAATGTTTGGGTTTTTTTTGTTTTATTGGGGGTTTATTCCTTTTTTTTGATATTATAGTGATTTCTGATAAACCTCTCACAGACATGTACATTAAAGGAGGATTTAGATGAAAACAGTGTGGGTTTTGACTTGTCCAGGTGATGATTTTTTTTTACACAAAACAACATATGGCAGAAGACTTTAAAGCAGAGAAAATAAGAGGAATGCTGAAGAACTAAAAAGTATTGCGTGATGCCTCCAGAACCGAGACAAAGATCCTGGACTGCATGTAAAGTGTAATTTACCAAGTGCAGGGATTTAAAGTGAGGAGTAAGTAGTAGCATTTTCCAAGAGAAGATATAATGGAGTGAGGCCTGGAAAAAGGAAACTGTAATGATCAAGACAAGAGAATTGAAGTGAAATGAACAAGTATTCGAGTGGAAAGCAGAAAACAGGAGAAAGTAATTTCAGAGTTGCAAGAAAGAACAACATTATTTGATCGAATAAACTTTTTCCTAGCAATCATGTGCCCTGAAATTTCATTTTTATTTTGCATGGAGTCCATGCTCAAGACAGCTCAGCTGCTTTTTGACCTTCGTAATATAATAAATGCCAACCACGTCAACTCAAATAATTTTCTACAATGTTCTAGCAAATTTTTTTATTCTCTGTTTGCTCTATTTTTCTTCCTGAAACCTCTTGTTGTCCAATTTATGTTAGCAGAGAAGAAGTGGTTCCCCACCTATTCGGCTATCTCTGGGTCCTGGTTATTTGGTTTTAAAAATATATCACACAACAGTTTACGAGTAGCAGGGGTAGATATGCAGAGGACTAGCCAATGTGTTTTTCCTAGTCAAATGGTTCTGAAGTCTGCACCTAGAGTACAGGCAGAAAGAGCAGCTTGATGAACTCTACTCATCTTGTCAGCGGACAATGACTTTTTTTCTTTCATCGGTTGTAATATTTCATCAAAATGGCAATTGGAAAAATGTGCTTCACTATTTGCAAGAAATAAAAAAAGATGTCAAGGCTTGTTAATGTCACTGAGCAAAACTCTGTGGATTTTAGGATTATATCGCTGGAAGTATTATGGAATTATTAATTTTAAAATCTATATATGAATAAAGCATCTGGTGAATGAATAAGAGTAATTTCTCTCACATGGATAATTTAAATACCAGATGTCTCCATCCTAAACCATATTTTCTCATAAAAGCTTTTGAAGAGTCTGTCTGATGGTTGTGAAATTCCAAGATTTATAGACAGTGTAAGGTCTGCCTATACAAAGATCTGAATCTTGGCTCATAATTAAAAGCCACCTCCAATGAATGGTTCAAAACAAGTGCAAAAGACCCCCAGGAGAAAACAAACAATTAAGCTTTACAGACTGACTCCTCCTAAATGTCTTGTCAAAACTGTAAGTGCTTCATTTTAATATAGGGGATAAACTTGAAGGGGATAAAAGAAAATGTGAAAATTTTCCTTTAGTTATCTGCTGGACAGGTGGAAGAATCTGACAGTCTCTAAGATCATTAGAGTAAATCAATATAATTGATAAATTGCCATGTTCTTTTATGATGGCTTTACCTGTACTCTTCATCTTTATCCATTTTCTTTCTGATGGTGACAGACTAGAAAACTGGCCACGAACTACTTTTGAATTGTCCTCCAACTGTCCCTAGATACGTTTTAATACACTTCAGTGGTACTTTCTTCTTTATTCTAACACGTTTCATACTGAGTGTATGTTGAATTGTTTTTCACAATTTGAATATTTTCAGAAAGTCTAACGAAAAGAGAGAGAAAATCTTCAGATAAACCTAGCACTCTGTGGATGTGGTCTTTCTGAGATCCTTGTCAGACAGAGTAAACTGATGGTCTCTCAGATCTTCATTCAGCTCCTGAAGAATGGGTTTCTTGCGGTGTTTTCAGAATGCAAGAAAATACATCTGGTCAGAAAACAAAATTCTGTTTGGGAAGTTGCATCAACACTTAGAAAATTTGTTTGGAATTATAGAGTAGAATCATAGAATCATTGAATCAACTGTGTTAGAAAAGACCTGGATGAAGGATTTCGAGTCCTACAAAACCAACCCATTTAGTTTGTCCAGGTAAGTATACTTCTGATGCAATACAAAAATGAACCACGTTAGTCACTACTTGCCATAGGGGCAACAGTGACTATGGTTCTAGGATTTGACTATCTTGCATCAGTAAAAGCCACTGCATCAATTTCCAGCTAGGTTCTGACCTCTTCTCCTTGTGTTTCCTCAATTTCTCAATATTTTCAGCTCAAAAGGCCTGATATCTGAGTTCATCATGCTATAAACAATGTCATTTGAACCTGAAATTGTTGAGTCCATGCACATTGTTCATAAAACTTGACACACTATGTAATCGGGTGTGCTTCCAGTAAACAGAAAAAAAAAAAAAAAGAGAGAAACTCTGACAGATTTCCTGCTAAAATATCCTGGTTTAGGATTAACATTATTTCATTTTATCCTCCATAATTGTAGTTCATAGTCTAAAGAAATACCTAATGACTAAAACTAAAATAGCTAGTAACTAATTGATGCATGGTTTTTTGCACATTTTTTCTTTGCAGCACACGTGGAATTTTTCTGTTCTCATTCAGAACAAAGCCAATCTTAAAATCACAAGAATCTGCTTTCAAATTGTAACTACTATATAACATTAGAAAAGAATGTTGAAATGTAACTAGAGACACAACCCATGTCTTTTGGGATCTTCAGTCATGATTTGAAGATAACGGGCATCAGAGGTAGAGACACTCACAGTTTCAATTCAGCCTGCTTACAGCAACATGCATATTTATGCTTTATTTCTCTTATTTCTCTTCTAATTCTGAATGGGGAACAGGAAAAAAATTAAACCTAAACGGGCTTCAAAAAGATTCTTAAGATTTTAGAAGAAGTAAAGTCCTGATTGATTCTCTTAACCACCTTGAACACAGAACTTCCAACATAGGCCTTTGTATTTGTACAGCATATCTGTTACAGCAGCATTGAGTTTCTTCCCTGAGATATTGATATTTTAGCATATAACTCAGAAGTATTTGTTCTTCCAAGTGTCAGTATTCAATGATAGGAAAGAAAATAAACTACTTTTCTTAAAATGTAGTGTTTTAATTGAATGCACAAAAATGTTATGAACCATAATTCTACTGAATTTTTCTAAGTGCTTTCTGCAAATCATAGTGTAACGATATTTGCATTTTACAAGGAAAGTGCATTAGTGACTTTTATATGGGAAAGAGAGGTTAATTCAATTCTGGGCTGTAATGGAGGTTAAACATAAAGCTTTAATGTTCTGGAGTTCATCCCAAAATAATAATTCTGCTAATGAAATAACTCATTTGTAATTCAACCAGACTAAATGGAAGTGTTTTTAAGAATTGATTGCTTAACACTTATAAGCCAGCTTAAATCTCAGTATTCTTTGGACAATGAAGCATGTTTTAGAATTTTGAGGGTGTTTCAATATCGTCCTAAACACCACATATTTAAAAGCATGTCCTCAAATTACTTTATAGTGCTGAATTATCATTTTTTTGATGGACCACTTACAGATCTAATATGTTCCCTAAAAGTACATGGTATGATGACTAGCTAATGCTGAACAATCTTTCCTGAAGTAATTCGACTGAATTGGTTATTACAAAAAAATATGCATTGCAGCTTCAGCTCTTTTTTTTCTGTTCACAAATCATTTGTGAACAATTTTTGAGCACAGGAGCATGTATATTATTCATAAATACTTATTGGATAGTCTCAATTAAAAAAGAGTCAGACTACAGATTGTGATTCATTGAGCTATTCAATAGCTAGATTGTTTTGTGTCATGTTTTTTTGGTGGCATGTCTAAATCATGGAAGGCAAGTAGTATGTAACAGATCCCGACTTTCATGATGTTAAGGGTATTTGGGTGAAAATTTGTCCCTCATTAAAAGCATTTGTGAGCAAAAACTTTTCCACAAAGTTGCAAATGGCTCCTAATTCATGGAGAAAGTATATACATGCCTGAATTTGAGTGTTTCATTGTAGAAAGCATTCTTCAAAACCCTAAAAATATGTATCTGCAATGTCTCTCCCCAAAGTAAAACCAGATCAGTCTTTCTCTTCCTCCTACTACCTACGTCCACATGCCAAAGTGAAACTCCCAAAACCAAACCCAAACCCAAAACAAAGGCAGGCCAGTGCAGGTTATTACTCAAAGGTACAGACTTATGTCTATCTCAAAAAAAAAAGTCTTTTGGACAAATCTCAAGACAATGGTGGTTTCATCAATGAATAATGCTCAACACTTTGCTAAGGGCCAGGTGCCCATCAAGGGAAATAATTTATTGAATAGGTAAATCTGGGATTGGAATATATGCACCAATCAGACCATGGCACTCCCTGACCATGCTGCTGGTGGTGTTCAGGGAAGGAAGAGTCCTGCTGGGATCTTGGAGGGGAGCATATGCCTCTGCTCTACCGTTGTGGCTGTAGCTTATCCTGGGTGATAAACTAGGGGTCAGACACTGATAGCTGATGTCCCAATTTGTTTTGTCTGTTTTGTGAAAGATTAAAGAAATACGAGTATTTACACCAAAATGCCTGAAAATGTTCAACTACTCTTCTAAATTTTCTGATATTTGGGTTTTTTCCCCCATTCCATAGACTGTCAGATATCTTTGTGACCAACCACTGTATTTCTCTGTTCACAAGTCACACTGTCCCTCTGCTCTTACTCCTTTCAGTAGATTTTTTTTTTTTATAATAAAGGATGTGTCCATCTTTCCTGTATTAGGAAGCCTGCTTTGTCAGGCTTGATTTTATACATAAATTTAGGCATGAACTATAACACTTATGCTAGTTGGATCACTTTTGACTGTCAAAATGAGTGGCTTTCTGTATTTCTCATCACTCAAAGTTCAGTAACTAACTAGAAGGAAATCAAGGAGGCCTGATCTTAGTAGCCTTAGGACTAGAGCAGGTTTCAAGCCTTTTCCTCCTCCTGACAGCAGGATCTCTGCTCCCCTTGCACTGTGGTTGATCGACTGGCATCCTCCGTGGGAAACAATAGCAGATGGCAGAAGTCTCCCTCCTATAGAAACAAAGCAGAGCTGGGCATCTGCCATTGTAGAAGCAGGGGAATAAGAGTAAGGACAGGAATGCTGCTGCCCAAGCCAGAGAGCTGGTCTTTTTGAAGTAAAGAGCTGCAGGCAAAATAGAAATTTCTTATGGATCTAATTCCCAGGCTGGCTATTAGCTGAACACATTGATTTAAAACACAACTTCTCTGTCAGAGAAATGTGTTTCACAAAGGCATCTACTCATGATCTGACGGCATCAAGAGATGAAGATGGACTTTCCTTTATTTTTTTTCTCAGTGGCTAATCACTTTTGCAATTACAAATTGGTGCATGATTTTATATTTGGCTTCATTTCTAGCTATGGTTCTTTTTATATCTGTCTTTGTTAAAGAACCCTTTAGCACTTTCTATTTTTTCCCTTTGAAAGTATTTAGACACTGCAATCATGTCACTCTTAGTCTACCCTCTCAAAAGCTAAATTACTTGAGCCGTTAAATTTTTTTGCTTAGACACATTTTCTTCAGCTCTCAAAGTCAATTTTTATGATCTTTTACTTCACCCTCTTCTGTTTTCTGATGTTCTTCTCAAAATTTGACCCCTAGAGCTTTTGGTAGCATACCAATACCAGTCCTATTTCTCTCACTTACATGTTCAGAGATTATAATAGCCCATTTTCCTACAACAGTGCCCAAGTATTGAATTGCTTATTGGCTATCACTGCAAAAGGCATTTTGGAGTGATATCTTTCCTACTCTATGGATGGCACATGCACTCTTCCTTTCGGCCATATTATTTTGTGCTTGGATATAATTAAACATATTTTGTTGGAGTAAAACCAAATCTTCTTGTGATTGCTATTAAGCATCCCATCAGTCTTTGTCTTAGATGACAATTTGATCAAGTGTCACTGTATATTTATTCCAATTCATCAACGAAAAGGTGGAATAGGATCAGATCTGGTTTTAGTCGTAGCAAGGCTCCTTTGAAAAAACTCCCATCAGCAAATATTCACCATCTGAAAATACTTCTTGGCCCAACCTAGCTCTTATCCCACCTAATGTGTGTCATATCCTACAGAGTCAATTTTAATCAGAATGTTCTATAGCGCTACAGCAAATGCTACAAAAAAGCACCAAGCATCTTGGTCTCTGAAGCTACATTTAGTGATCAAACAAAGTCTCCTCAAGGGAGGAAATCAGATTTCCTTGATATTCTATTAAGTCATTTTTATTATCATTAAGTCTTTATTTCTCTATCCTAATACTTTATCAGCTAAATTCTTTTTCATTTTTTTCTGTAATTTTCTTGGGGTTGATGCCTGGCTAGCTGGTTTACTGAATGGTTTTCCATTTGAACACTGATAAACAATGTTCTTTCAACCTCGTGGTGCTGGAAGCATTCATAAATTGTATTGCTTCAGCAAAACACAAAACCCCTACAACCCCCTCCACAAGCAAATGAAAAATATCCCAAACACATGGAATAGATGTCTCTTTTGATGTGCCTTGTGCATATTTCATCAAGGCAAAGATAATGAAAAGATTGTTTATATTTTTATTTTCTTTTGATTCAGTGCTTGTTCTTTTTTGTTTGTTTGTTTGTTTGTTTTTTAGTACGTACTGTTTAGCAGTCCTCTTGGTGACCGGTATTTTGCAGAGTACTCTTTCCAAGTAAAGAACAGGAATATTTTGAACATTCCAGATTTCTAATGGTCAATGCTTCCATTTTCACCTTGGAAATATTACCACCTACTTCTGATGCTTCTCTTTGTTTTCAGCAAGCACAGATTACGGGTGTTGCCAAATCCACTTGGTTGACAGAGGTCCCATCTCCATGTCCCCAAGGCCAACTGGGGGGATGTGTTCCCAGTGGCTGGTTGGAAAGAAAGTCCCTTACTGGAAAAAAAACATACTAATGTATACAGACATGAGTCCAGCAGCGAGGTTCAGGTACTCAGCCTATCCTGTCACAGTTCACACCGTCCCCTGGTCTCCTCTTTCCACACACAAATACATGCACGGAAGTTGCGCTCCCTAAAAGATCCTTCCCAGAATCCCACCCTTGGCCCATGCCTCTGTGGGGGGTCCATTGGCTTGTGAGGTGACCCCCAAAGCCTTTCCTGTCAGTTTGTCTGGGAGTCCATGGGTTGGCACCTCACCTGGGACAGCCTCAAGAGGAGACAGGGAAGGGTTTTTCCCAGGCTTTTTTATCAAAAGCCCCCTCTAACCCCTGCCATTGCTCCTTTGTGCTCACAGAGGAGAGTCTTAGTCCCATAACCTAGCACTAAAAGCTTCTGATTGCACAGGTGTTGATAGGCCTGGGTTCAATATTGCCTCTTCATTCTTCCTTCCCTACTTTCTGGGGTGCGTTGTCACTTGCTATCTTTTTGCCAGCCATCTTCTCGTGCATGAAGTTTCCCAATTTTTTTGTTGGTTTCTTTACTGTGGAGGTGAAGCTTTTGACTAATTATTTTTCAGGTGCTTAGATTTTCACTTGTGTTGTTGGAGCTGCCTTTCAGTTTTGTTTGTACTTTTTCTTGGCTTTTGGAAATTACCACTTTGAAAGTGCTGCCTGTCTGCCTGCCTATCTACAAAGCCCTTTGAAACTCTCCTCTTTTTGCCCACATTGAACACAATTTGATTGCTATCATTGATCTTTAGATAACTGCCAACTACCAGTCTAATGATTTGGTCATCTGCTTTGTTACACAATAGTTGCCTTGTGTAGAGCATGCTTTGGTTTTAAGACAGAGATAAGCATTATATCAGAAACTCTACTGATTTACTGTAAGCTGATTGAAACCTGCAGCATGCATCTGCCAAGCTGAAGCTTCCAAAAAACACACCTCTTGCCCCCCACCATTGATAAGTAAGGATGAGTTCATCCTATTCTGTAGTTTGATTAAGTGATCTGCAACAACCCCTCATCAGAACCTACTCTTGAGTTTTCTTAGTGATCCCATTAATCCATGTATGTTCAAGGTCCTGCTGTTCCGAGTTATCAATAACTCTAAAGCAAGTAATTGCCTTCTAAAATGAGCACACTTCCAACAACTCTTCCTTAGATAGCCTTTCCCAAACAGGTTATAAGCTGTGATTTTATCATTCTGAACAAGAAAAGAGTCCCATCAGGTTTCAGTAATGCCAATTGTATTGAATTTCTTCTCATCAACAACAATTTTGAATTATTTTTGCTTACCATCTGGATTTCTACTGATGGTCTAAAAATAAGAGAAACTTCTATTATTTTCATCATATTTACCACATTACTTCAAAATGTTTGGAATATGCTGGATTTAAGTTGCATGAATTATTTTCTGAATATCTTTCCTTGTGTGTCTAGTTTTCAGACCTTTTTGAATCTTTCAGATAGTTTCTAAGAAACAAATTGTTTACCTTACCTATGTGATACAGGTAATTTCTTAAGTATCACATTTTCCTCCAGGGGAATGCATCCTGCTACCATGAAATCCAGACTGTCTTCTTCATTTGCACCTAGTAATATTCTCAACAATTTTCTACCTTTTTTTGCCTCTCAGTTTAGAAATATCTCAAAGAAGATCACTTGAGCCTATCTCTTTATCATCTCTTATCCCAAACTTGGACAACTTCCCTAATATGTGTAATTGGACAGATGCCAACAATTTTTTGACTTCTAGTCCTCCTTACCTCTGAATGAACTGGTCACCTTTCTCAAGATGATATCACTGATGAGGGCTGTTTTCCTTTCAGAGTTGATAATGCAATACAAGTACAGTCCAGTACAAACATTCCCATGTTCTGTCTCTTAATTAAGATGGCTAGATAGTTTGATTCAGAACATTTGATAATCTTACACTATCTATGAATTAGATTGAATGCTTCCAGGGAATCTTTCTTTGATAATAGAGCTAGTAGATGTTCTCTTGCTTTATATAGTTTGCCCTAAATATACTGAATGTCTGTTTATGACATAATAGCTGTGCACTTCAGAGGACCACAAGAAATTTCACAACACAGACAAAAGAAGACAGATGGACTAAATGGGAGAGGCAGTGTGGTTTCCTACATGAAACTGAAAAAAAAAGAGAGAAAGTTCCAAGATAGTTATTTTTCTTCAATTATATTAATAACTGAGAAGATCAGTAGAGATACGAGTAATGTGGATTTCTATATTGGAGGTATTTGCATCAAAATCAGACACTCTAGGCTCCCTCTCTGGTCAGTGCAGATAAACTGGTACTTCTAGTGCATGATTCCTCTCATCCTAAGGCAAAAGTTTGTATTTCATCAGGTGAGCTGAGTCTTAAAAGCACCCATTTCTCTCCATGGATACCTCAGTTGCAAACACTAGGGTTCTAAAGGTAGATGAGATGAATCCTACCTTAGCTGATTAATGCCCAAACACTCAATTCTTTGAAACTGCGGTGCTAGCTAAACACCTCTTCCTTAAGCATTTAAGTTATCCAGGACCTTCCCCTCTAGCAAAGCCTTACATAAGTAAAAGCTGCTCAGCCACTGAGATAAGATTAATTAACAATACATTATGTCTTTGTCTATTTTCCAAATGACCGTAAAGTTACTAATTTAAAACCATAAATTGCATCATAATCTCATGCATAGCTAATATTTTATTGATTGTTCATAATGCATATCGCACATTTAGGTTGCTAATAAATTCCTGGTTTGTACTAACTACATTTATTTTTCTAAGTGAACAAAAATGTCCATAGGAGAGCCTTCAGACTTAAATTCTTCTAATTAATTTATAGCACTTAATTTTACTGTAATTTAAATTTTAGTTTCTGGATTTTACCTGTTTCTAGCCCATAGGTGAACTGTGTTCTGTGCCAGCTTCTTTATTAATTTATAAACATGAAGTCGGCAATGTCACAGAGACAAAGGATGCACATTAAAGCAGTGTCTCACAGCAGTATGACTTCCAGCTGGGGAATTCAGTGTTAGAGTTGTTACAACTTCTTTCTGCAAAACTCTCAGAGCTCTTTCTCTTGAAGCAGCTTTTTCTACCTGTTACTACATGAAGTGTTGCCTCAGTTAGGAGTCAGTAGGTTCATCTTCTTTTCAGAGAGTTAGAAAAGAGACCCTTAGCCTGGGTTAAGCAGCTCAGTTTAAATACAGGACAAACCATTTTACCTGTGGAGATTGGTCACTAAATTTTCTTAAACATCTCACAGGGAAGAGGATGCACCATCTGTCAGCAGCCCGACATGCCGTAAAGATGTGTTGAGAAAAGGCTCTTGGAAAGAGAATGAAAAGTATATTAGAACATCCCAGCAAAGCTGGTTCATACTGTTAGGCTTGCCTCAAGCTAACCATAGTCTGTTGACTTTTGATATGTTTATATTTCTCTGTTGGATCACCCCTGGGGACTACTGTGGTGACAATGCTTCAAACGTCTTCTTCAGGAAAACCTTTTAGACCCTCCTGAACACATGGGCTAAGGCTGTCCTAATCGTCACAGGGGACACTTGTGCTTATAAGTGAAGGCTCGCCAGCTCTTGTTCAGCTCCCACATTCATCTGGACCAGAAGCTTGCACAGGGCTGGGTATCTCAGATACACAGTTTTAGCCTCCTGAATGACTTTATGGCACATCATATGAGGGGTTTTTTTTCTTCTTCTGTATTTCTGGATCCCAGCACACCAGCAGGACCCAAAGACGGCTTGGTTTACTCTTGACAAAGGAAAGAAAGAACAGAATAAGGGTTAGGACAAACGTGGAGGGAAAGAAAGGTCTCAGAGCAGGTACCAGAAACAGCAATAATGTTTTCTTCTTTTCTTTTTCAGGTCTTCTTCTACATCTTTAAAAATTAACTCTCATCCAAAATTTGTTGAAACACGGAAGAGGAACCAATGCCTGGCATCAAATACAAGGGATGAAGATAAGGTCTGTTTCTGTACGAAGAATATCCTGCTCCAGTACTGGCTCCAGTGGGGATCTGCATCTCTCTAAAATTTTGCCCTGCCACATGGTACTGTGATTAAACAGAAGAAGCCATAATAATGCATGGATAATCCTGCATGGAAGTGACAGGCTCATTCCAACATCTTAGGAGCACCAAGATGCTGGAGAGCCCTAAGTTAGGGACCTGCTGGACCTTGGTCTGACCCTGACCAGTGGTGATGGTGGAGTGGTCAGACAGACCTTCTCATCATGATCCTGTATTGAGACTCCTCTTCCTTCCTTTGGCCATTTTTCTGCAAGACACTATAAAGACACAGCAGGTGTCAATCAGAAACCCCAGCTATGGTCAGACAGTATGACTGTATCTGCTCTGTCCTTCTTTGAAAGAGGGTGTTTTATAAAGGAGGGCAAGCACATAAACCAGGCTGAGGTGCAGGTAAGTTGGCTAGTGGTGGAAATGGGTCTAAGGAGAAGGGAAGAAAAAGGATGAAGGGAGCTGTATTGGGAGTAGACAGGGAATCTGAGTATCAAAGAGAGTGTTTTATTTTCTAGTAAGGATTATTTCAGTGGAACACTCCTCTGCTAATTTATGGGAAATGTTTTAGGATAAAAAAACTTGGTTACATCATGCAGACTGCTAGGATAGATGCTGATTGACTGGGTTACACATATTTATACTCTGTATCATCTTGACTGAGTTGAGTCATATCTGGGGACATGCACCCAGTATATCAGATGGAGCATCCACTGAGCATCCCTGTGACTGACTGCTCCTGAGCCAGCAGGCCTGCAACGTGCTTTCCAACAGGGCAAGGTAGATACCATCAGAGCAAGGTAGATACCATCAGATGGTAGATACCATCAGAAAGACTGTAAATAAATAAATACAGACTTCATAAAGTATGTAGGGGTGTGTGTGTATATATATGTATCAGATAATGTCTTCAGTCTGTGCAAGATATTTTTTCAGGTTTTTTCATCTGTGTGGCTCCCCTCCTAGCTGTGAGACAACCTTTGGACAGTGACTTTTCTTTTATGTGCTTTAATAGGGAACCTTAAATGCTAGCTCTGGTAAGGGCAAGAGGAGAAACATTCCCCTTGAGAGAGGTGAAATAGGAATTAAGTATCCATCAGACAAGAGTTCAAGGTGAGCTGATTATTTGTGGATCATAGTACTGAGGACTGTGAATGACTCGCTGATTGTAGCCCATTGCAATTGCAAGTGATCATGTAACAGCCATGAAACAGTTATTTTGCTGTTATCTGGAGATAACCTTCTAGATCAGGACTTAGGAACATATGAAAAGCAATGAAAGGAATAGTGTTTTTAACAGTCAGAAAGAAGGTAAAGCACTAACAGTCCTCTGAATTCTGCTGTTTGTGATTTTTCTGCTGCTAAAGAGTGAAACACAAGCAATATTCCACTTCCAGAACAGCCTGTACAAAAACTCTCTAGCCCCACTAACTAGAAGGTCAAACACTAGCGGTCCCTGGCTGATGGATGGGGAATTACTCCACAGAAAGGAATTGGTGCTGACACTACCTTTGTTTTCCTGTGTCGTGAGCGATTTGACTCTCACAGATGCTACATTCGTTTAAGTGTGACTGTGTGCAGGAAGGTGTCTTTCCCTCTAGGGTCAGTTGTTCTTGCACTTAACAATTGTGGCTTTGATGACTTTCAGTGAGAAGGGGATATCCCTGGCTTCTCCCAGGTAAGAGGCCAGGGCTCAGGATAAGATAGGTGGGAAGCTCAGGGAAACATCTTCTGGGGTAGATCTCAAAGCACAGGGAACAACTTTTATTGCACAGATGGTGTTTAGCTGAGCTTTCCTTAAGTGCTGCATGAGATCTGGGAGAGGGTTTGTGCCTGCCTGGTCATTTTGAAGAAAAGTGTGCATGGGAGTTTGAAAGAAGCCCAAAATGTGTCTTAGAAGGACCAGTGTTACCTATGTGTGTGAGGGCACTGATATCTTCCTTGAGCAAAAATTAATGTGGGGTGTTAACTAAAAAGGTGCTAACTGCAGGACTTGAAACAGTACAAAATGTCCTGGCTAGTCCTGTATAGCTTGTCTGTGTCATACATAAATACATTGCTTAGAAAGATTTAGTTTCTCACTAATATTCCCCTTTGAGCTCTGACTAATATTCTGCATACAGACCTATTCTTTCTTGATCAAATTTTATCATTACCAGAGGTAGGTTCTTATTATGCTGTGTCTGTTTTTATCTCCACATTTAATTCATCATATGCTGTATTAGTTTCTTATATTTGCCATTTATATTCCATTGTGCATGGTAATTCAGGCTTTCTTTAAATGACATGAATAGCTGTGAATACAGGCTCTATGGACTTTTGCAGTGCAGGAGTAAAACCTAATTTCATTTCTATATAGCATGCCCTTTCCGAATTTCACATGAGAAATACTTGCTCTTGAGCTATCCAAATGAGAATACTTTGGCTTGGGTCGCTGTGGCAGGTCACTTACTCATGCTACTTGTCAGCAACACATTGATGCAAGCTGAAATGCATTGCCTTCTCATTTGTTTTTAACCTTAATGAAAACTTGTGTAGGAAAGGTATGCTGGCATAGCAATAAGGAATGACTCACTAACATCCTCTCCTATCCAGAAACAAAATGTCAGGGCAGCTGCTCAATCTTCATTTCCTTATATAACCAAAGGCCAGTCAGGTCTTAAAATTTTCTTTTCTATAGAACTACTACTTTTCCAGAGCCTCCTTTTTATATGCATGGGTGTGTGGGGATTATACAGCTTGAATTTCATCAGAACAGCACAAAACTTTAATTCTTGCTCTCCTTTTCCCCCCTAACTTCCTCTCTGAGTCAGACAGACTAATTTATTATTGGGAAAGTAAGTGGGCTGTTTTAACCTGACTATTCATGAGAGCACATTATGCCAAAAGGAGCACAGTTGGTCATATAAGAAATAACCAGCCTTTCCATTTCTGCATAAATACAGGTATTCATATTGAAACAAAGAGGGCATAAAGTCATTCTGGCAGCTGAGACTTGCAATATACTGTGTGTGCTTATTGACAAAAGTATTTAAAAAAAAAAACAAACCACCCTGGTTTCCATAGCAACTGAACACTACATAATTCTAAAGCTAAAAGGACCTGAATTTACCAAAACTGGGTAGCTGAGTTGTCTCGGGTACTTTTAGTGCGAGTGTTGTGGTTACACACCTCTTCTTTCCAAGTGTGGATCTTAAAAGTACTGCACAAACTTGGTGTCAAAGATGAGTTGAGGCTGTCACCCTGGCAGCCTCAAAATCCTCTGCCCGGATCTGTGGAGTGGATATGATAGCATCTCTATAAGCCTTTTCTTACTTTAATCCACCACCCTGATCTTCGGAGCACCACAATGAAGATCTCTGCTTCTTTTCATCTTTCTTAAGCATCTTGAAATCTAAGTGTGAGCGTTTCTGCAGGGCTGGCAACACTTTAAAATTTTTTTTATTCTAGATATACATTATTTTGTGGGAGGAGGAAGAAGGACTCTAAGTTTATAGACCAGGTGTATTTTTATAAATTTTAAAAACAAATAAGCTGCAGCTCCCACCTTCTCAAATTCTCAGCACAGGTAACATGTTACAGCTTGTTTTACCAATGAAATAGTATGCAGCAGAGATGTTAATTGTTCCCTTTTGTGCAGTGGGTCACTGGTGGCAATAAAGTCTTCATGAGTCCTGAAGCAAAGGACTCTTTTATTTGCAAAGGACTACTCTGCTTTTGAACATATTATGCTTCTCCTAAATTTTGAAACTTTTTCCTTCAATATGTAGGACCTTTAGACATTGGAGCTTTACAATCACATCAGTCATGGAAAGCATAAATCAACCAACATGAGGTTGATAATTCAAAAATCTTCAGCAGTTTCTTTTCAGTTCTATTTTGTCTTTGGTATTGCATGTAAACTATAAACATCTGATACAATAATGGAAAAAAATAGATTTTGACAAACAAAAAAAAAGGTTTTGTACCTTTGTACCTTCAGAATAATTCCAGTTTTATGAACTAGCATTGTAGAGTTTTATGAAAAGAAAAAAAAATGGGAAAAAAAAAAAGAGAAAAATAAACAAAAAAACCAAACCAACCAAACAACAAAAAACCAAACAAAACCAACCAAAAAAAAAAGCACTGATCTGAAGTCCATTATACTTCAAATAAATTACTTCAAAGGGTTTGAATTAGATCCATGCAATTCTTTATTTTTCTTCAAAAGTTGCATGTGAAATGGCTAACTGAAGATGTGACCCAGGGCTTTGAGTAGCTTTGATTTTGTTCTTAAGCAAAAGAGGCTGTAGGTATTGAAAGTCAGACGCTGCATGCCTCTTGAAGATTGTGCTACTTTTCTGCATATCGGAAAAAAATATGCATATATCTGTGCAGAAATGTTTTTCATATTGAAACAGATCCTGCAGGCCAAATAATTTCAAGCTTTTTTGAATAAATCTTTAAATATTTCTTTCCTCTCCGTTAATGTAGTAGGACTTATTTATTTATTTATTTTCTAGTGTTAGCATTGCTTGAGAGAAATAAGCCTGCAGACAAAATCCTTAATTTAAGAAAATATTTGAATTCTAGAAATCACTTCATATATGATAGGGTTAAATAATGAAATTCAATTCAAAATATAATGACGCACTTATATTTTTGAGTGTTTTTGAATAAAGTTATCTAGTGGGTGTCATAGTAAGGGAACTAGCAAATGACCACTGACAGCAATGGAATGATGTTAATAACAGAGTTGGGGGGAATTTTTTTGGTAAAATTCTTGTAATTCAGAAAATAAAGATTTATTAAAATGGAATTTATTTTAGGAAGATACTGATATTGGCAACAACTGTGTTGGGAAGGAATGATCCCTGAATCTGCTGAGCATTCTGGTTGGAGAGAACCAGCCAGTTGTTCCTTAAATGGGACAGGAGAAATCCAGGTTTCTAGGTCTGTCATGTCACTAAGACCCTTGCATCATGTCTTTCAAGGTCTTCACAGAAGAAACCCATCTCTTCAAAATCATTTCAGAGGCTTTGGTGTTTTGCCAACATTAAAATAAGAATGCCTGTCACCCTAACAGTTTTTGAAGACATTAAACTACTTCTTATTGAGTACTAGGATAACTATGGTTGTTCCTAAGTTCAGTGGTAGTACTGGTCAAGTTAAGGACCCAGAGGATGGGGGTGTTTATGGGCTGACCAGAGCATTATTACCAGGAATTTCAGTACCCAGGGAAAATATACCCCACACTTCTGCATAAATACCTTCTTTCTAAATGGCTGGTGACTTACCTTCATCTTGATAAGACAATGATATTTGGAGAATAGTTTTCAACTTTGTATTTCAAATAGAAGCCAAATATTCCCCACTGCCACCAGAGAGATCAGGGAAATGCTTCTTTTTATCTAGAACCATATAAGGGACTGATGTCTGAAATAAGACATTGACCTATGGTCCCATGCTTACTAGAAACAAGGTTTTGAAATGTCTGACTAGAGTTTTGCTGGTAAAAAACCACAACCATGTATCAGTCTATAAAGATAAACCAATTTTGATACGATATGCCCAGAGAAGTTGTGGATGTCCCATCCCTGGAGGTGTTCAAGGCTAGGCTGGTTGGAGCTCTGAGCAACCTGGTCTAGTGAAAGGTGTCCCAGCCCATGGTAGGGGGGTTGGAACAAGATGATCTTTAAGGTCCCTTCCAACCCAAACCAGTCTATTATTCTATGATTCTATGATATTGCAGCAACAGTGTACTCAAAAGAGAGGGCTAGCTGGAAGGGGAATTTAAATTACGCATGAATATACAAATTTCCATCTGGATGGGTAGAAGCTGATAGAAATATTATGGGTGGTATGTATGGCAAGAGTGTTCAGTGTGTGGGTGGGTGTAGTGTTATAGGAAGAAAGAAATTAAGACCTGTTGAGTGAACTAATCACATGAAGCAGAATTGGTGGAAACCCAATGAGCAAATACTCTGTGCCTGCCTTACATTGCTCCAGATGGGCCAGAAAGAGTCAAAACTTTTTTTTCCTGATTTGTCCAAAAAAATTTCATTTAGAATAAAAATGGCTTATTACTGCTACTTTGATATGAAAATAGTAGAAATAGTAGATTGTGGTGTTGTCTGTCTTACTCCAGGAAATACTTAGTCTTGCAAGCATGCACATTGATAGACAAAAGCTGTATTAAAGTAGTGTTTAAGGAGAATATATGAATTTTTTGAAATAAACATAGATTACATAGACACTTTATATATTCTCAAATCAAGCAATCCAAATTAAAAACATTTTTAAGATTGAGATTGTCCTTAAAAAGAAATCCAAACTTGTGAATGTGGAATAACCAAACAGCTCTAATGATGCTACAAAGGAAGATTGTGTGCATGTTGGCAATGGAATGAAAAGGATCATAAACTGATCTGAAGAAAAAGTGAAACAACATTTTTGAAACATCACTTTTCTCTTATCTGGGTTTTAAACACTTAACTGTCACAATTATATTCATGCTTGTTTCATGATGTCACAACCTTACCATACTCACATATTAGCACATGTCTGAAGAATATGGAATAGTAAATAAACACCAATTAACAAGTGGGTTAATTAGTATTTACTATCTAATTGTCTAATTTACTCCTGCCGGTTATAAATCATCAGAATGCATTCTGAACACAGTTTTTGCATGGAAGCACTCAAAACTTAATGAAGCATACGTCAGCCTATGGGGTGTTTCTAGGCTATTTCTGCGGACTGTCATCAACCATTTACTTATGAGTAATTGACCTTTGAAAATTGTATCCTATTCTTTTTCCTTCATGATTATATGACAGAAGAGCTCTAAAAGGGAAGGCAAATCAGATTTCACTGTGACCCTCCTGTGGGTTTGGCATATACCTTTCGGTCAGTAAATATTTATTACAAGTGTGTGAGACTTCTATTCCTGCGAATGCATCAGTTGTATGCAGTGTTTGTTGAAGTCAGTGAATATCCAGTCTTTATTTTAAGGAAAATTAGGAAAAATCTCTCATAACTAATTTACACATGAATATAAGTTCAAGAAAGCTTTGGTATGTTACTTTCATGTTCTGTAAGAAAATAAAATATAATTATGAGAATTTCTTTTAGTAGAAGAGGGCGCATATCTATATTTCTATGTTTACTGTTGGACATAAAATGTCAGTTAACATCTTATCAATTAACATCCTTGCAAAGGACCCATTTATCAGATACATTCTCGTCAAATATTTAAGGGAGCATAGTAAAGGGACATCTGTTATGAGTGTTGCCAATGGGCTCAAGAAGAGCAATAGGGAGACCTTAGAGACATAAACCCCTCTAGTCATTGATAGAAGCTGGTACCAAGATAAGGTATACTTTCAGGGGCTGTACTTAAACTAGGCTATGTAGGCAACATTTTACGTGACATGAAGGATCTGTCTCTGTGTCTGATATGAGAAGAGAAAAGGGCAGCAGGATGATTTAATTTATCTATTTTTAGTTAGGAAAATGCCCCAAGAAGTGGCTTATTTTCTTCAAATAAGGAGTGTAGTTAAGTTTATGTAAGTACATGTGAACATTTATGGATACCCTATTTAAATGAGGCCTGTCCTTACCGCAGGCTTGTGATTCTCAGCAAGCCAAAACTTTCACATAGGCTGCTTGGGAACAGACACCATGGTTTGGTCTTATCAGACTTTGTCTCATCCTTTCGTGTTCAAAAGGATGCAAATACTGCACAGACACCCATGTTTTCTGTCAGAATCAGGCGCACTGTCATCTGCTGCATTTTAACCTTCCTGTTGCCCCACTGGTTGGGATTGAAGAACACTTTCATCTTTTTAAAGCAGGCATGTGTTGGAAGTAGGAGAACAGTTCTTTGGCAAAATTGAAAGCAGGAGATTGAATACTCTGATGTGAATGTACAAGGTATAATGTCTAATCTAAAATCAGTATTAGGCCTATGAAATGGAGAAGTCAACATTACTGGTGAGAAATTACACAACACATTTCTCAACATTGGAATTGCTCTTTAATGAAATTAAACCAGCTGCCATAGGAACTTGGTTAATGAGCTGGTTTCAATTTCTTTTCTCTGCATTATTTTTCAGTTATAACTGGCAATAAGGGGGATAAATGTCATCTTTTTTTATAACTATATTTATATTGTATTGAGGAAACAAAGATATGACCTTTTTAACTGACCTAACTCAAACCTAGATCATCATCTTTCTGGACAGAGGAGATTGAAATATCATCCTTGTTCAATTTTATAAAAGGTACAGACTATCATCAATTGAAATATGACATTTGTTTGGAAGGAATGAATATCAGGTCCACTTTTTCCTAAAAAAGTCAAGGAATTTTAACGCAACCCTCTAGAGATCACTTTTCCTCCAGAAAAATCACTGCTACTGTGAAGTTATGAGGTTGCAATGACATGGTGCATGGGCGGAACAGCTATGTATCAGTAGTACAGCTATGCATAAACAAACATTTTACAATAAGCAGACGCTAATACATGCTAGTTTTAAATACTACTGAAATTCCTATGGTAAGGCTCATTATTTCTATGTGAATGGCAAAAAAATTCCTAGTGACGGATAGCAGAACTATGAATATTAAGGAAACAATTGTGTTTTGCTCCTATTGTGTAAAGTGCTGAGCAACAGTCACTAGTGTTCTCTGCATTAGCTTTTTCCAGATACCTGTTCCTGAACAGCAGCAATTTGCTATGACAGCCTTTGCTATTCTGCAGGACTACAAAGAATCAGTCATTTGTCAATATGCATTCGTATAATTACATACTGATGCATTCACTTAAAGTAAATTGTGTGATGCAGCTGAAATATCCCATGGCATACATTTTAGAAAATGGTCTTGAAAATAATTGACATTCCTGCATGGATGTATGTAACTGTCACAAAGCTGATGCTTTGGTGGGACTTTTCCTAAGAAAGTGGCCACTCTGGGAAAGAAGATACAGAAACAGCCTCTGCTCTTTACTGTTACTCATTGAGATAACTTGACCTCAGGGCTGACAAAGGTTTATTCTATTTGCTGTGTTTCCTCTTCAGAAAGAGTTCCCTTTTTTCAGGGAACAAAAAGTTTGTGCACAGTGTTCTTGCTTCAACAAGTTCAGGAAAGGTCTTACAATTGAACAGCTTGGCAGAACACATATTTTTCTGGTTAAATGTAAAAAAAGACTGTAAATTGCGGAAGTATCAGAACACACAACCAACGTGTAAAAAACAATTTGGTGACCTATGAGTTTCCCAGTCCTTTTGGATCCTTTTCTATCATCTTGGCATAAGGACACAGCTATAGAGATGTTTAATCTCTGCTAATTTAGACGTCATTCAGAAAAAGGTGAGATTTGAGATATATCTTCACAATGTGACAGTTTGGGTGTTTTGTACAATCCTAACACAAGTATAGTAACTAGGAGAAACATAGTGGAACATCAGGCTATCCTTTAAGTTTTTAATTCATTACTGCAATATAGTCTTCATGGAAGAACTTCACCTTCTTAAACTTACTGATTAATGTTGACTTTAATGGTGCTACTGGAATGTCTCTTCTGTGTTGTATCATTAATAGTGCAGGTTAAATAGAGTGAGTCTTCCACAGCTGGCTTTACAGTTGCATTTAAAATAAAAACATATTACATATGTAATTGCAAGTGATCATTTTTACTGCAGGTTACTAGAATCATTCACTTGTGGAATAGAGAGGGAATATTTATATAGGAAGGATTATAGGTAGGGTTGCAGCATATGTACAATATTAATAAAAAAATCTTCAAAGGCAGAAGTTCTGTGAAGGTTATATGAAAGTTATCTCTCTTTAATAGCACTTTTGTAGTAAAACTTCTGCTCAATCAAAGGACTGTTTATAGCAAAATTGTAACACTATATGATAATGAAAAGCATGTAATAGGAGCAAGGAAGAACTGTGTGCCAGAGCTAATGTCATAAATACCTTTTGAATGAAGTTCTTCTAGGTTCATCAATTCACAAGATCTTAGAAACAATTTTAAATTTCCTACAAGGAAAAAACAATATGTAGAAAAGGACAGATGATGCCAAATTTGGGAAGTGCTAATGTAATGTCAGAAGTATACAAGTATACACACTGCTTACTGTTCACTAAAGCTGAACATAAAGAAATATGGTATGGTGTGTAATGTGCTACCAACCTCTAGCTGATACCTGTGAGGCTGGCAAGTTGTAGTGGTGTTTATATCAAATGACAGCCTATAGTGAAATGATCCATTCTTCTTTAGTATATCTACTGTAGGGCTTGCACTCTTCATACTTTCTCTACAGTCCCACATTCAGGCAGAAGTTACCTTTTTTCACTGTGCACTGGTTTGTAGTCTCATTCTCTATTCAGCTAGATAAGGATTTATCCTATTCCTAGAAACAGAGGTAAGAGGAAAACAGCTAAGAACAGAGGACCAACATGGCCACGTTAAGGAGATACTGTGGTAGATTCTTGTTTTAAAAAGATAACAAGCATAATTGAACTCAGATGAGTTAATTCTCTGCTGTCCTGTGGGTTTAGGGAAATGAAAATGTGAAGAGTATATATGTACTCTTACAAGGATTTGAAACCTCCATCTCCACTCAAATTATGAGAAATAAAGTGATTCTTGAAATTCCTGTTATTTTTATGAGTCTTTCCATTTTTAAGAGGAAGAAACTCTTACAACAGAGGGGAGAGCACAGCTGAAGGTGGAAAAATGACATTGCTACTCTGCTCCTCAGGGACTTCAGTTTGTAGATGTGAATGTATTAAAAAAAATTAAAAATAGAGATGTACAATCTGTTAAGAAAGATAACATAAAAACACTTTAACTTCAGCAAGCACACAGGACATAGGTTCATGTATTTTCTTGTATCTTTATTTTTATAGAATCACTGGTTCACCACTGAGGGTGAATAATGCTAAAGTAGACCCTATTGCAAGGTTACCTATATACAGGTGGTCACTTTTACAAGTTCAGTAGAGCTTTTCTCTGTCCTGAGAAACGTGCAGACCTTTCTAATGTGTTTTTCAGGCTCTAATGATCATTTCCAGGCTATATTCAGAAATAAGCACTGACTGAGTGTCTTTTACACAAGGCATAGACTCCTATGTAAAGGAAGAAGAAGAATTTCAGATGCCAGGTAATAACATTATTCCACAAGAATTTATTTTTTTAAGGTTCCCTCATGATGAAAACAATGTAATAGTAAGAAATAAACCACTTTGACACTTTAACTATCTGAATTATACTGATGAGTCATGGTTTACTTTGGTTAAGAGAAGACACCAGTTTCCATTCTAAGCCTTTGTGGATTTTTTTTTCACCCTATTGTAGCCTAACAGAAAGTTGTTTCTTTCTGTGTAACTTTGTTCATGTGCTACAAGAGGTGCAGATGAGTCTCTGAGCACAAGCCATGTTGATTTGCTCCTCAGAACCCTGAGCATCTCCAGCTCAGTCAGGATCACTGTCAAAATGTTACAGAAAACTGTGAGCTGGGAAGAGGGATGTTCTTGCTTTATTCTTCCATCAAAATGTTCTGTTAAAGTGTTTGTAGAAGGGGTGAAAAGCACACAGTTATCTTCTGAATTTTGTTCATTGACCTCTGCTGAATGGCTGGCTGTAAATGCACCTAGTGACCTAAGGATGCTTTGTGAAGTTAAGGTAGATAGTCTTCTAATAAAAAAGAGAGAACCAAACTCAAGAGACCATCTGTCTTTGAACTAAAGTTAGGCAATGTCAGTTGGTTGTTTTTTTTTTTTTTTTTGTTAAAGAGACAAGCGGACTCCCCAAGCAAAGATAAATGAACAAAAATAACACACAATTCCCAAAAGAACCCCAAACTAAAAATACAATCAAAAATATATATGGTAAAGATTCTCAAAATGTTTAGTTTATTTAAGGATTTAAAAAATATTTTTTTCAATACATTTCAAAATAATGTTAAGAATACTATGGAGATAAAGGAAATCTACTATCTGTTATTTTCATTTGAAATTTTATCTAGCATGCACTGAAAAAGAGTGAAATTTCTGAGTATTACTTACCATTTTGGGTTTCCAAACTTTTAGATGTTGGAGACCTACCATGTCATAGATTCTGCCTCCAACTCCTATTTAGACTACTAGAGAGGAAAGTTTATTTCCCTAAAACTGCTCCATATGTTTTGATTTCTTTTATCAAACATAAATTAGTTTCCCTTGTACAGTAATATTGAAGAATGCAATGCAATAATGTTGCTATTTCTATTATTTGAGTTACTCTTTCATATGGAGGAAAATCCAGCCCCAGTTGTCATATGTCAACTTCGGGATGACCACAGGGCGGCGACCCTAGTGCTGATTTTAGTTGCAGCTATGGATAATGACTATGGGCCACATTTCTCATTAATTACCCTTAGTTTGGTAGCTTTATATCAGGTCTTCATGCATTTACTGTGAGACTCTGCACATTTCTGTGATTCATATTAGAGAAGTTCATTGTTCCAGAAAGTGGTAATTTTACCAAATATTAGAAAAATATGAAGTCCTTTTTATTATGATTACACAACATTATGGTAAGGGCTAGAGTTTTTTTATACTCATGTACATACTAAAATATTTCCCCACTGAAGACAAAAATTTTTAGAAGTTGGTGGAAGATCATGTACAAATGTTGTCAGATCAACTTTACCAAAGAAAAAATGTATCATCGAATAACAAGTTTCTTCCAAATATCATAGAGAGAGAACAACAAAAGTGTTATCCCCTGCAATACAAGTAGGAAATCTGTCTCCCTATTCAATAACTTTCTGATCATCTACGTGAAAGGCAAAACTGTGACAGAAAGTGATGACTTTAAAGCTTCTGTCATTATTTACAATTTGGCTGATGTCTTGAAACGCCACATGATCTAAGAGCTGGTTAAAAAAAAATGTTTTATGAGTAATTGTTAATTGTGAATACATATCTGAGTGCTGTTTTTTGACGTAACAGTAACTATAAGCCTATGAACTAAGAAAAGGACAAACTCCCCCATATTACCAATTTCTTATTATGCTTCCATAATTTATGATGCTGAATCATTTCTGCAACATAGTGAATAGAAAGCACAACCACCTGCAATAGATTATGTTGATTCATTTTGCTGGCAGATGTGAGAGAGCATCATTGCTCATTAGATGGTAAGCCTAATTGGTTTTCTCTAGAATTACACAGAGAATATTCTATTAATCTGTTCACACACAGGGTGCTTAATTTCCAAATCCCTGAATTATTGTTTCATTGTAAATATTTTTTTCAGATAGTGGTTATTCTCTGGGGTTGATTTATAATAAAAATGTGGCTTTGTCCTTTATGTGGGAGGGAATTATGGATGAAAAGGTCACATGAGAAATAACCACTGTTACCTGCCTCCTCCGTTTGGATTCAATACACTTCTTGCCTGAGAATGGAGATTTTACAGACAAGCAGGTGATGGGGAAATTCCATGGAGCAGGAGGGAGTTGGAGAGAAGGGTCAAACCCAGGCCCAGAGCATTCAATAACGGGTGACTATAATCAGTGATCTGAGATTACCCACCTCACCTTGTTTCTGAAGTATACTGAAGCTGGGAGGACCTTCTAACACAGAAGTTAGACTCTTAGGTACTTTAAGCTACGGTTGAGC
The DNA here is from genome assembly GCF_001715985.3 of Manacus vitellinus. Taxonomy (NCBI): domain Eukaryota; kingdom Metazoa; phylum Chordata; class Aves; order Passeriformes; family Pipridae; genus Manacus; species Manacus vitellinus. The sequence goes on along the minus strand of NW_021940517.1, from coordinate 1,993,340 downwards.
GGAGACTGTTTTAATGCTCAAGTTCTCTCACTTCCCTTCTGAAATGCTGGCCTATGGTGAAGGAGCATCCTTGCTGCTGACTGGAGGCAATCCCACGCCGAGGGTGCAGCAGGAGGTGTAAGATCACCAAGGTCACAACTGTAGGGCTCAAGGGAAACTACAATCTCTAGGACTTTTCTACGAGGCTCTGGCCCTGCTCATTTCTCCACTTAACTGATGAAGCAGCACATAGTCTACATGCTTCACATCCCACTCCATGGAGCAGCTCAGAAGTGGTACCTGCTGAGAGCCATGTGAGGATGATGTTCTTTGAGGTTAGTGTGGAAGAAAAGGACTTCGGAGTGGGATGTGCCTTCCTGTCTTAGCCTTGTGGTAACGAGAACACAGGATTCACAGGGATATATGAAACCATCAAAGTCAGTCTCCTGACACCAGATGTGCTCTGATAAACAAATCAAACTGCTTCTTAAAACCAGTGACACAAGTTGCTCTTGCTGTGCTTAATGAGAAGTTCTTGCAGAACCTCACTGCATGAGCCAAACACTCCCTGAAATGCCAGTTAAAGTGTACTCTATGCCACTGGGAAATTAGGTAGCCTGTATCTCTGCTGTTAGGGATGAATGATCTTACTGCAGGATCTTTACTTTTCAAAGAACTCTGAGATCCTTTTAGAAGAGCATTTTCTCAAGAAACACAGAATGTGCTATGTTTTTCAGGGAGGCCCATGAGTCTGTTTCTTACTTTCCCAAGTGGGGTGTTATAATGATTTCATTTGCTTCTGGTGGAATTTTCTTCCTATTTTCTAGGGGTTCTAGTGGAAGTCCATTATAGTAGGAGTCAGTTTCTTCTATTGATTGTGGTATTTTTTTGGAGCAATGGTTGTAGAGTATGTAAAATAACATGAGTCACCCAATAACTTTTAACAGTGTGTATTAATTTTATATCACAAGAGAAGTTTCTATAAAATATAGTTTTCTGAAAAGAATCCCTTGGCTTTCCAAAGCAAGTTCTGAGAAATTTCAATCTCTTGTGTGCTAGTCACCAGTTAACTTCAACAGAAGACTTACTTTTAAATCCCTGAGGCTGCTCTAAGCATTCACCTCCTACCTCCCCTGCTTCTCCCTTACACCTCCAACCCATGTTTCTCTGGCAACAAAAAAGTAGCTCAAATTTAGATGTTGAGTCTGTATTTGTCATGGGTTTAGTTCCTTGTGTTCTCTAACACCAAGCTGGGAAAAAATCCTTCCAAGCTGGAGAAAGATATGAGGATTTTTTTGTTGGAGAAATAGTGTTTCCAAATAGAAATGGGTAATTGCTGCAATGCAAATGAATGGATGCTGTAGTTAACTTTTTTGAAATAGGGAATGCTTTAGTATCTTCCAACCTCCTCTCTCTGGAAGCTGAATTTGGCAATGGTTGAATTGCAGGAAGAGGAAACAGGAAAAGCAGAAACATTTATACTTTCTTCAAAAATCTGGATCAGAGATTTGGATCATATAAAATCACCTATCAGTGCTTTTTTCCAGTTTATCATTGTATGACCTGACTAGGTCAGAGACTGCTTGGGTGAGAGTAGATTAGAAAATACTTAGTATTATCAGGTACAAAGGAGACAAATAATTACAAATATCATAATTTTCAGGAGAATATATAATGGAAAAAGCACAACTGTGTGCACTGGAGGAAGAATAGTTTCTTGGACTTTTTTCAAAGATTCATACTTAGGACCATCTTGATTGAGCTCAAGCTAAATGCCAGAAGTTTGCCATTAAAAAAGGAAAATGAAACAGAATAGCCAAATGAGAAATGTGCCACAGCTATAAAAGATTATTGTTGATAAATACACTTCAAGCAGGTCCTGTCAATATTGAAGAATAAAGCTCAGAACAGGATAGGCCCCACATTTTAGGGGTGCAAAAACAAATCCGTCAGCTTTACCAGGATCTTAGAAGTCATGAACATCTCAATAAGAAAGTGTAGTCCAAAGAACTACAGAAAGCTTTGTTAATTGTTTTATGTTGCAAGCCTGCAAATAAGGATTGGTACTAGAAAATGCCTGAGTAATTTAATCGGTTAGACTAGTGCCTTTCTGCCAGCTGGCCTGGCAGGATACAGAATTTTGTGGAACAGCTTGCCAGGCCATTTGCAGGACTGTTCTCTACAGATGTCAACACCTTAGGTGACATCAGTGTATCAGCTTAGAAAATGTGTAACGTGTATGCATAATATGCGTTCATAAAGGAATTTGAAGTCCTAAGTAGAAGCAGAAGAATTTCAGCCATTTCATACTCACTGTGAAGCAACTGAAAAAAAACCCTGGCTGGCTTCCTCACTTACTGTTCCATACCTCTAACAACTATCTATGGCTTAAACCAATCAACTGCTTGCTTTCAGTTTTAAATTATTTTCATATCCAAGGGAATAGAAAGGCTGGATTCAGATTACTGTTTTGGTTTAAAGCAACAACGTACATGCCATGGTGGTATGTGGCACTATAACCCCTGTTGAGGAAATCCAAATCAGATGCATATTGAGCATATGTATTAAATCAAATGCATGATGGGGATGTTCTGTTCAGGGGACCAGACTAAGGCTAGCATGAGGTAAAGACTTTTTAGGGGGGGTATTAGTACCGATGGCTTTGATTTATGGATCCATCCTTATTATACCAAAGTATTTGATAATGTATGTAGACATAGTCAGAACTGATTGGTGCAGTTCATATGGAACAGTAATATTAGGTTCACTAATCACTCACTGGAAGGAAAATAGATTTCTGAGGTCTCATACTCCTTTGCCTTGTTCTGAGAGACTACACTGCCCTGATGTTATTAATGGTTAACTTAGAGGACAAGTGTTAACTATTTGGATAAAATCCATACCTGTACAACTGAAGCTGACTTTTGAGTCTTGCGCAAAAGGACTGACAACACCTTTTTCTTTAACAAACATATGAACAGAGTACTGCAGCTTACTACAACAAAACTTGTTAATTAGTATGAGACGAAAAAATCACAGCCATACAATAGACTGAAGTATGAGGGGTTTTTAGGGACTTTAAAATAGAAGATTAATTAAAAACATAAAACATCTTGCGATTTTGATATTTGCTTTCATGATTAGAAAATACTTAGTATTATCATGTTCAAAGGAAACAAATTGTTACAAATATCACAATTTTCAGGAATGTATTATGGAAAAAGTGGAGCTGATGTGCACTGGATAAATCATTAGGGTCCATTTACTTCACAGTTACTATCTTTTCTCTAAAATTATGTGGCTTAAAATTCTATTTTTCTTAAAGCAAACAAACAAAAAAGTGATGTTCACTTGTTTGTGCTTTCAAAAAGATGCTAATGATAAGGTCAAAATCCTGACAACACTGGAACCAACTTAACACTATCATATGGTCTCTCGGAATGGAGTCTGTCCAGTGCCCCGACCTCATATCCCAGCTATAGCAAGTTACTGTAGGCAAAAGCTCCTTTTCAGTGCAAGTAACAGTTTGTTCTATCAAATAACTCCCACTGTGAAGGAAAAGGGCAGATTATGTAAATTGTTCCCTCTACATAAAGCTAAGAAAACTTCTCTATGTGGGAGCAGTCTGCATGGACTGAGGTCAAGAGCAGCATTTGCAGCAAGGTCTGTTTGAAAGGCGGACAGTGATCACACAGCTGGCACATGAAAATTGCTCAGGATGAAGAATCAGTTTTACCTTAGATAATTTACCTTATTAATTACCTTAAATAATATTTATTACCCTCCAGCTGCTGGTACATAAAACGTTCAGCTCTCTTTCCTGGAACAAAGGTCCAAGAAGAATTATCTTGGCCATCTTCAAAACCATGTTTGTGTTGATAAAGTGGTGAAGGCTACCCAGCTACCACAAAAAGTCTCTATCAAGCCCATTTACTCTCCAGTGCACTTGAATTAAGCATAAGTACTGGATGACTTGGTGAGTGAACCCAGACTCCCCAATGACCCTCACTGTTACAGTGATGGGAGGCAGCTGACACCTCATCAGTCTGCTCACCAAGCCCACTGTTTCCTACTTCTGCAGCTTCACCAGGGATCCGGATGGCCAAGGAGAGTAACCTGCACAGCTGAGGGCAGTTAGAGGATTTACATCCTGGAGGAAATGCCTTCCTTTTTCCATAGAAATATGCGTGGGAAAGGGATGCTGCACTTTTAGGAGAAGACAGTCAGCTAGGGGTTTGTGGTAAGTAATTAATTTTGACTTGTTTCCTTGTATATATGTGTTATATGCTGTTTTTATTTTAACTGGAAGAGTAGTGTTCCCACTGAAGTTGAACTATGATTTTGTTCAACGGCAAAATAGGAGGAAAAAGTATCACTTCAGGTTTAAGGGTATTAAAACCCTGGAATTACCTGAAATAACCATGGTAACAAGCTCTGAAGTAATGGCAGCTGCTCATATTACCATAGAAACAGGAGTTAAGAAGTGAAAATTACCTATAATTTATCTCTGTTGCTTACAGTGACAATAATATAACTTTTATTTTATGAAAAATACATGTGTTTTGCCTATAGTAACTGTCAAGAAGTTACTAAAAAATTATTTAAAGATATTCAAAAAGAATCTTTTATTATTTTGTCACCATGGTTATTTCTTGTTATTAGTCCCCAGAAGAATGACATACCAAAAAGAGAGGCAATTTTAATAAAATGTAAAATTTCATTGGTATTTATATAACACAAACAAATTATAAAGTTAGATTATGTTAGTCTTAAATATGCCAAAAATTTTTGTTGAAATTCCTAATAAATAGTTTCATATCTGAGCTGCTGTGTATCTTTACTGTGTACCTGGTGAAACGGCGATAGGTGCAGCAGAACATGAGTTGATAGTACAAGTCCCAGATAGGTACAGGGCCTTTCCTTGGCTGGTGAACAGGTGTGGGTAGACAGAGAAGAAAGTGCAGTGTAGTGAAGCCAGAGAAGTGAAAATGAAGCACAAAGCCCCTGCTTTGGGTAAGATCAGGCATCTCCTTGTTCTTGTGTTTTACTTGAGACATAGCTGGCGAAAACTGAAAAGGAAGATGTTGTAGCAATTCATCTGAAAGCCTGAAGTCATAAGCTATTGTACTCTTTCCTGCTTGTGATAACATAAGATACTAAGACCTCAAAGACACAGTCATTCAGGCATTAAGCTGATCTTGAGAACTGAAAGAATAACTTTGACCCGTTGGTCTGTTCCCTCTGTTTTACATGCCTCAGAGCACAGACCCTTGATTCTTTGTCATGTAATATGCTACAGCCAAATTCTTAGAGTTTTTTGAATTGGGTTAGGTGCTCTGCATGGTTTGGGATGTTTAAATCAGAAACACATTTTCTTTCTGAGCTTTTACAAACATGGATTAGCAATTTCACTAGTGAGCCTTTCTTTTACATCAGGGACAGTATAATCTGCTATTTATATCAGCAGAGGATAAATCTGGCTCTTTCCTTTGTTGGCTGAAGTGAGAGCTGAATATGTGCATATCTGGCAAGGCTGGATGGCAACAGAGCAGGCGGGCAGAGGTCACTGTGAACACCAAAGAAGGAGGCCCCCTGGGTAAATGCAGCCTTGTAAAATGATGGAGAGTTAACTCTAAATATTAATGAAGTACTTCTCCATTAGCACAGCAGAGCCCTATTCCACAGAGGAAATCTTAACTGAAAAAGTTGGACATAGCTAATGCCACTGGACTGCTGTAACAGTCTTTGTAACAGCAGGGATTGAGGTGAGGTGTTGAACGAAAAAGCCAGTTCTTATTGTGCAGTCTCAGGTACTTAAGGAGGAGCCTTGATAGAGATCATATCATACATGAGGTCTCTATGGTATGGACTGTATGCTACGTTTTTTATTTTAAAAAACAAACAAATCACAACCCCTTCCCTGCTGATCCCCCACCCACCCCAAACAACACAAAACAAAAAACCCCAACTATCAAAAAACATCTGCCCCAAGTATTTAATATCATTGGTCATCAAGCAAGCATTTATAGTCATGAGCATACCATAAGGTGTTTCTTGTTAGCTATGCTAATACTGAAAACTGTATAATTAGGGGCTATTGATAATTAAGATTATTTAACTCTTAATAACAATAACTCACTAGAAGAGCAAACTTTCACTCTTCCTATTAATGTCTACAGATTTGGGGTTAGATTTAATTGAATTCCTAATGGGAAGGATAATTGGGAATTATTCAAATTCTTTAAACATACTTAAATAATACTATTAAACAAATGTATGGCAGCAGAAAAAAATAGTGACCAAAACCCATATTCATGTTAGAATGAAAGATTCTGCTTTGATAATTCCTTTGGCATTTTAAAAACTGCTGGTATTTATGTAGTAATGAAAAAATATAAACCGGCACATGTTTCATTGCAGAGGAAATAAATGAAGCGAAGTCTGAGGAAGCTTGTGTTTAATCATAAAATGCGCAATATTTATCTGTAGTAAATTTGCCATTTGTCTTACTAGTGCAAAGCCTCAGGAGGGCTAGAGGCACAGGGGACAAAATCAGTGTTTGTGCATGTGTGACCTCTAGGGACCTTGGTAAAATTCTGCATGGACACAAAAAAGTCTGGTTTCAGAGTCCCTCTGAGTGTGTCAAATGAATGTGATCCTGAAGTTGCAACCACACCCCACTTCCCTCCTATATCTTTAGCATATCAGTCAAAGTGCAGTGTATGATACTGGGCTGGAAAAAAAATGAATAAGGCATAATGAGGTTTTGTTGTAAGGTGATTTGTCATATGGCTTCTGTAGATAAGAAATCCATGCTTATCAGAATTGCAGCATATCTCCTAATCCATAGTCTCTCCTCTGAGTGTTTAACAGGGCTTGTTTTGTGGTAGGCTTGTCTTTGTGTCAAAAGATTGGCTAAGGGAGGGAATATTTGCTGGGATTCAGTATCTGAACCACTGGAAAACTTTTTTTTAATCCAAAAGTGAATATTTTGGTTAATTCATTTCTTCTTTCATTTACACAAATTGTACCAATCAAATCACTTTTGAAAAAGGCATTAATATTTGAAGCCTCCTTAGATAAGAAGGCTGCTGTGATATTAATCTTTTCATTTGTATAACATCAGTTAAATTACCAGCTCCATCAGGTTTTTCAGATATCCACATGTGCTGTTCATGTGATATGGCACTACCAGTTCATTTTTGACTGCATCAAGAGCCTGTGAATTCAGTCTTGTGGATCCTGCCTACCTGATTTTGGTAGGAAGAGAATTTCTGCCCAGATGTTTGTCCTTGTCTTTCTCTGCTGCAGCTGAGTCAGCTCAGAGGTTGCCTTTTGATTTCAATTAACATGTTAATTTAGCAAGAGCATATCTTTAGGATGGGAGTGCAGCCATTACTGTGACTTTGTGACAGCTGCTGAGAATAAAGAGATCTGGAGTCCAGGTACAGTTTGGATGGTGAAATTATTCATGTTTCAAGTGTAAAAGCTGGGAAATAACCAAGCTTTTGTCTATGGAGCCTTTTTTGGCAGTGTGTAGAGTTGAATTACTGAGTTGTGAGTTTTGAGAACTATGAGAATTAGTTTTGTATATAAAGGGGTCTCTTACCTGTGAGGCTACTGGCGTTGCAGGGAATAGTTGCATGACCATGGATACAAGATACATCTTTGCCTTCCACCCTTGAATGGTGCATTCTCTAGCGTGGCTAGAGAATTGCTGGGAGCTTTGTGTCCAAGAACAACATGTCAGATTCATTACCTCTACATGTTCGTATTAAAGAAACTGCCTTTTAAATTAATAAAAAGTCTTGTGGCACATTGGGAGGCACTTTTTAAAATTTTTGTGTTTTGTAGCCATGTAATGCTGTAATATATCAAGCCATAAGCTCTGTACTGAACTTTAGGGCTTCAGGATTGACATTTGTCAGGCTTGCTGGACTTTCTTTACTTACCTGCAGCATTGTTTTATTTGGTTAGCTGTTACAATGATTTCCTTAACTGATCAGTTGTCTATATCTATTTTTTTAAGACTTTTGTTATAAGATACAAACTTTTATATGAATAGGACTAACAATAGGCAGTTATTCTGTGTAGAATCAGAAATGTATAGCTGATGTAATGTTGCAGTGTAAAGAAGAGGCCTTGACAATTGAAGATGCAGGAGATGACATAGAGAAAGGAGTACTGACAGCAAGACATGGGTAATGAGTGATGTGGCTAGGCTAAAAAGACCCAACAAATGTTAACAACTTGCCAATCATTGGTTAAAAGAACACAGAGCGGGAGCTAGACAAAACTGGCTTCAGAGGTAAAAAAAAGAATAAAGAAGTAGTATCTAGCATATGTAAAATAGACCATGTATAGTAAACTTAGAGATGATGTCAAGCTGCTGACTGATGAAGGAGGAATAAAGGAGTAAAACTGTGTTAGCAAGTGTATAAAAAGTGCTCCAAATGGATCTTAGAGTGACAAAGAAAAGGCCCACCAAAAATTATATTCTCTGAGATCCTCAAAATTTGTTACAACACCTTTTTCTCCACTTCCTGCAAGCCCAGGGTTAAACCACCAACTTTAAGACTCACAGGAGCAGTGTAGGGTTAACATAACACCAAGAAAAGGGTACATATGAAGTACTCTGTGTAAAACATTTAGTGCTACAACTACTATTGAGGCTTTTCCTGTATTCTAATAGTATTATTATCTTTTCCTTTTTTATAACAGCAAGTTCTGGCCTGATAGTGATCACATTTAAAATTTCAGTTACATTAAAAACAAATTCTTGGCTTTAAATGTAAGATATGCTTCCTCATTATCCATGAACAAGATTTTGAGCTCAACAGAAGTTCCTTCCTGCTCTGAGAAGTGTGGGGAGAAAGTTTAGTTTCTAAACCTGTGGGCAGATTCTTTAAATACCTACTGGTGTTCATGTTGAACTGTGTCAATCCAGGATCTCAAGTCCCCACTTAGCCTCCTGAAGGTGACCTGAATCACTTCTGTTCAAAATCTACTGCCACCAAACTAGTTTCTCACTTAGGTGCCTTAACTTAATGTGAATATGTCCTTTACAAGGCACAAAGCTGCACAATGGACACCTGTATGAATTTCTGTGTGGAAAAATTTAAGTCTTTAATCTGTGAGTATACTGTTCATGTTATCTTCTTGAAAAGTGTTTCCTTGGGGCAAAGACTGAGTACAGGTTTACATTATTTCTAGTACTGTTGACTGATAGAAGCAATAGGGAAAATCACCAAGCAAATATGTTAATCTGAATAAGGATGGCTTTTGTTTGTTGGAAGGAAAAGACCTGGTGGTAACAACTTGTTAGTGCCGTCTCAGAGATAACGATACCCATCTTTGTCAAAAAATAATCTTGTTAAAAGTACTGTAATTAAAATTGAGTGGGTATTTAAAATAATCCACCCTCTTTAGAGTGCTATTAAAATACCAGTGATTAGGGGTATAATTAATTAAACCAAAAGATTTTTCTATTGGCACCTTTGAGAAGCTCCCATAACCTACATAGTGCAAATTTTCATATTGCAAGAGGCCAGGGAGACATGAAAACAAGCTCTTTACAAATTAAGGAAATAAGAGGCTGTGACCTGACTGGTACCCACAGTGCCAAACAATATCTCAGTATTCAAAATAGGTTTCCAAACCTTCTGATCCTTTGGCCAGTCCCTCCTTCAGAGTAACTTCCAGAAGATCGCAGTCTGCCAAAACCCTTCAACTGATATTTGAGTTTCTAAGAATAATCTTTAGAAAAATCTAAATGAAGCATGGAGGTTTGTGGTTCCTAATCTGACTCGATTCTGAGCCAGCCATAAGCATCAAGGTCTTGGGGGTTCTCGGTACAGGAATATTTTACGTGGATAGAGATCAGTGCAGAGCTGCTGATCCTGTGCCGCTTGAAACAGGGCCTGCATGCCTGTGAAACTCAAGTAGAGCAATTAAAAGGAGATTACTGGAAATCTCATGATAAAAGGAAAGGGCTAAATGGAATCCAAGAGGATGAAAACTGAAAAAAACCAAGAACTTAAGATATGACAGATTGGTCCCGTTCTTATATACCTTGACGTAGAGTCAGCACAGCTTTCCTGGCAATTAATGTAATTCAAATTTAAAATTTGGATTGTCATAAATTCATGTGTCTCAGAGGGACATCCCTTCCTGCCTTCAGGTTGATATTCTTATTTCACACCATTTGCCTTGCATATACAAAAGAAAATATTTGGAGGAGAGTTAAAATAACAGGAGGAAAGAGAAGCGGAAACATAATCTCCGTGAACAAATTCTTGTTTCAGTAATAAAGCTTCTTTTCAGACAAGCAGGAAATGTGGTACAGATGGATACAAAGTAGTATAGTGAAGTTCTGTGGCCTAGGTGAAAGGCAAGATAGGTTTTTGAATACTTGCTATAACCTTTTTCACTCATTCTGTAAAGAAATACTGAGAAGAGGAAAGTTCCTCTTGGACAGAACAGAAGCTGTCTGCAACAGATGCTTTCAGTTACACTTACATACATCTGACCTCCACAGACTGGGTGGTGAAAACCAGAACAAGATGATGTAGAATAATCTTAAAGGCTTTTTATGTTCTGGGGTTTTTTTGGTTTTGTTTGTTTGTTTGTTTGTTTTTACTGACTTTACCAGAATCTTATTGAAAACAGGTTCTCCCTAGTTGATATTTCCAGCAGGAACTGGAGATAGACTCATAGAATAATTTAGGTTGGAAATTATACCTGTAAGATCATAGAGTCCAACCATGAACCTAACACTGCTAAGTCCACCACTAAACTGTGTCCCAAAGTGCCACATCTACTTGTCTTTTAAATACCTCCAGGGATGGTAATTCAACCACTTTCCTGGGCATCCTGCTCCAATGCTTGACAACCATTTTGGTGAAGTTTTTCCCTAATATCTAATCTAAATCTCCTATGAAACAATATGAGGCCATTTCCCCTTGTCCTGTTGCTTGTCACCTGGGAGAAGGGACAACCTTGCTACAACCTCCTTTCAGGTAGTTGTAGAGAGCAAGTTGGTGTCATCTGCAAATTGGGCAGAACAAATAGTCATTACACATTATTTAATTATGCTTTTTTTCCCCCTAACTTCAAACATTGAAAAGAACAAAAAGATGGGTTTGCATAATGTAGGGCATGAAGAAGATGAAGGGGTGGGAACAGCTCTCCTACGAGAAACATCTGGTAATGTTTGTCAAAGAAGGCGCAAAGAAGGTGGAGCCAGGCTCTTTTCAGTGATGTCTAGTGACAGGGCAGGAGGTAATGGGCACAAACTGAAACACAGGAGGCTGTCTCTGAACATCAGGAAACACCTTTTTTTACTATCAGGGTGACTAAGCCCTGACACAGGATGCCTTAGAGAGGTTGTGGAGTATCCATCCTTGGAGATGTTTAAAAGTTGTCTGGTTCTGGGCAGCCTGCTCTGGTTGACCTGGCTTGAGCGGGGAGGTTGGACCAGATAGTTTCCAGAGGTCCCTTCCAACATCAACCACACTGCAGTTCTGTGCTTCTCCTTATTTACCGTGGTTTAGATGGCCTTGGAGAACAGGAAATTGAGGTAGAGAAGAAATTTCTTCAGTTGCTGCTCCTCAGAGTAGTTCTGATCGAGGGCAAAAGCACTGGTTTGCCAGGAATCAGCAGCTTCTCACTGGGCATCTCTTCATATCACAGTTTAGGTGTGAACTCTGAAGTTCCTACTAGATGTTTTGTATCTGATTCGTTACTAACAGAATACTTTCCTCCAACAAGGGAAAAAGGGAAAATGAAGGCACAAAAAAGGCAAATTAGAAGTGGCACTTATGGTTTCCACAAACACAGCTTTTGTTTTTGGGTTTTGGTTTTTTTCCAGTAGCAAAGAATTAGAACTCCTGATGAAAAGGTGAAAAATATGAAATTGTTGAAAGAAGATGGCTTCCTCTGCAAATGTCAAGTGAACATATTTCTGTGGGATGCTTTGGAGAGGGAAGTTCTGCAGAGTTCTTTAATTTTAAGACTGTGGCATTTGGAGGTGTTGGATGTGGGATTTTGGTGGCTTGTTTATGAGATTTTTGGTGTACATGGTTCTGTTAGTGTAAGCTGTTTCCTACCAGATTGGGGCTAGGCAAAAAGTCTGTTTAAAAAAAAAAAAAAGGTAAAGCTATTAGAAATTTCTGTCCCTTGTAAGTGAAATAAAATAAATGTTTCTAGATATAAGCTCAGTGAAATGGTCTCAGGGAAGTATCTTGTTCAACACTTGTTTCCATTTGCACAGGTGAAAATTGGATTAGTGTCTAGGAAGCTTTAAGTCCCACTTTGAGGCAAACTCTTTTGTAGTTCTGTTTATTATTGGAATTGAACAGCAACACCACTCCAGCCACAGATCCTATAGTTTTGTGTTGCTGTTACATCAACCTACTTTTGCCACCTGGAGGCAAAATATCAGCCTGAGTAGCATCCTTGTTAGACTCCACTCCATCACTTTCTGTGAAAAGAGAAAGCAATGGATATTCTGCCAGATAAAGTCAAAAAGATAAATTTTAGTAAAAGGAGTTGATCCAGCTCTCTGTTCACTTTGGAAACAGAACCTGAACTTTTAAAATCTGAATCAAAATCCCTCTTTGGATCCATTCTTGGTGCTTTAAATTAATTTCACTCTTCCCATTATAAAGCACCTTTGTGACTGTTCCTGGTGCCTGCATTTTTCCCTCTGCTGGGCAGTATTTAAGTTATTCTGAACTAGAGCAAACAATATCCCAAGTGGCAGACTGACTCTAAAGGTGGTGGCAGGTCTGCGGGGACCCTGAGAAGACTCAAAACCAGCAGCAGTTGTTGTTTTATGGGCCCTTCACCATCCTTACTTTGCTTTCAGACCTTGATTTGACCAGAGCTTGACCTACCCTTAAAGGGTTGATTTGCTGCTGGTATTCCCATATGTCCATAGTCATTCTCTTAGCTGACTTTTCAAGCAGCAGATGGTTTGCATAGTTGTTGCATTCTTATACCAGATTTTTTACTACCTCAATATTGCACATTATCAGCGGAAATCTGGTAAGTGAGGACGATAATCTCTAGTGATAATTGAAATTGAACTTCTGTGACTCTTGCTGCAACTGCAGTATGTATCTAACTTCCAGAGTATTTTTGCCTTATGTTGTTTTCTGTCCCTGTTCCATTGCACCAGAAGTACAGGGCTGTAAAGCCAGGTTTCTGACTATTATTTGCTGCCAAATAAAAATAAACAAGATGTTGTTGGTTGACTTTGGCTGGATTCTAGGCACCCACTAAAGTTGCTCTGAGCTGGGAGAGGTCACATAGGTAAAATAAACTCAACGTGGGGTTAATACTAAAATTTATTACTAACAGGATAAGATCTGAAGAGTGAGAAATAAAACAGTCTTAAACACGCTTTCCACCCACCCCTCTTTCCGTCCATGTTGTTATGGTTTGAAAATTGCCCCCCCCAGGAGCCAGGGGACCTAGAGGTGAGGTCATTGGATCCCAGGGCAGTCTCCCCTGGAGAACCAATCACTGCTCATTTTGTTCGCTCCTGTGAAAAATCATGTATGCAACCACCAGAAATTGTTGGTCTGGCTGCTGCTGTGTGGGTGTGTGGGTGTGAGAAGGCCCAGGGGTGGCAGGGTCCACTTTTTTCCCCTCTGGGGAAGGGGGGCCCTGCGCCCCACAGCTCTGGCCAAGCCAGGGTTGGAGGCAGCATTGGAGTGAGTATGTGTTTGTGAGAGAAAGGACTCACAAACAGCTGGTAAGAGGGGTAAAGAGAGAGGCAGCCCTTGCAACCAAGCCCTCTTCCTCCCCCCCCCCCACCCTTCGCCAGCTAGACTGCAGAGGGGGCTTTTTCCCTCTCACAGTGAGAGTGGAGGGAAGGCTCAGCATTGGAACCGAGCCAAAGTGGACAGGCTGAACGCAGCCCAGCACCAAGGAAATATCCCCAGGCAAAACTGGAGACGGACCAGAGAGGCCCAGAGGATGCCCTTGCAGTGATTTAAATGGAGGACAGCCGAAAACTCGGAGGAGGAATGAAAATTCCAGGACGTGTACATGTGATAAGCTGAACTGAACTACAGCAGCTACAGAACCGAGGTATGAGAGAGAGAATGACACAGCACAGACTGACATGGAACCAAGGGAGTGTGGACTCAAACTATTTTCTTGGACTTCATAAGGAAGAAGAGACTTCAGTAAACAGCTGGAGGTTGGTGGGGGAGAGTGAGACAGGTTCCCTGAACACTCCCACAAGAGAAAGACTGGTTACCTATCAGCCTGAAGGGCTTTTCCTGGACTGAATTGAGGGAGAGGCTTAGAGGGACTGATAGAAGTGTGTAATATTGTATATATAGTTGCTTTTAGCTTTTACAGTATTTATTTTGTATAGTAATAAATGTATATACTTCCCCTTTCCCCTATAGAGGTTGTCTGCCTGAAAGTTTCTCTTCTGTGTTGAGATAAAATTGTGGGAAGGGGTGGGGGAAGCCTAGAAATTGGATTTTGGATTTTTGTGGTGGCTCAAACCACCACATTTTTGGTGCCGTGACTTGGATGTTTGGATTGACTGTGGGTAGAATCATGAGACTTGTTGAGATAATGAAGAGAAGTTTTAGATGTAACAGATTGTACCATTGTTGAGAGGGTAGAGCTTTAGCTGATCCAGGAATTGTTGAGGAAGAAGAGAACTGCTCATCAAGCACACCTTGCACTGCTATCCTGTCACGTAAGAAAAGCAGCCTTTCGTCTTGCATGCAGCAAGCTCCAACAGAAACTCCGTGACATCCAGAACAAGTGGTGGATCAATCTAGCTGAAAAAACTCAATTTTGTGCAGATACAGGTGATCACAGAGGATTCTATGAGGCCTTGAAAACAGCATACGGTCCTACATACCAGGTCCAAAGCCCTCTACTCAGCGTAGATGGTCAAACGCTTCTGACAGATAAAACCTCCATTCTGAATCGATGGTCTGAATGCTTTCAGACTCTCTTCAGTACTAGTCGTGTAGTTCAAGACTCAGCAATTCAGTCCATCTCACGACAACCGGTGAAGAATGAATTGGATATTGCCCCCACTTTGGGAGAAACCCTTAAGACCATACTGCAGGTGAAAATCGGCAAGGCAGCTGGGGTTGATGGAATTTCACCTGAAGTCTGGAAGCACGGAGGCCAAGCACTCCATGCCAAATTTCACGAGTTTGTAGTGTGCTGTTGGGAACTAGGTGAGCTACCATCTGACCTTCGTGATGCAGTCATCATCACTTTGTATAAGAAGAAAGGAGTTAAATCAGACTGTTCAAATTACTGTGGTATTACTCTGCTCTCCATTGCTGGCAAAATCCTGGTAAGAATACTTTTGAACAGATTAATACCCGCTATAGCAGAAGAACTTCTACCTGAAAGCCAATGTGGTTTCAGAGCCAACAAGAGTACCACAGACATGGTATTTGTCCTCAGACAACTGCAAGAGAAGTGTAGGGAACAGAACAAAGGTCTCTATGTAACCTTTGTTGATCTCACTAAGGCTTTCGATACTGTGAGCGGAAAAGGTCTGTGGCAGATTTTGGAACGTTTAGGATGTCCCCCCACGTTCCTGAAAATGATCATCTCACTTCATGAGGATCAGCAGGGCCAAGTCAGATATGGCAACACACTTTCTGAGCCCTTTCTAATAAAAAATTATGTGAAACGAGGCTGTGTTCTTGCACCAACTCTATTCACAATCTTTTTCAGCATGATGCTCCAAAGGGCCACTGCAGACCTCGATGATCAGGACGGTATCTACATTCGATATTGTACTGAAGGAAACCTATTCAACCTAAGGTGACTGAAGGCCCACACCAAGACCTTTAGCCATCTTGTCCGGGAGCTACTGTAAATGCTTAATATAGAGTTAAGTTTGTGATAATGTTGTGTTAATGTATAGTAGAAGGATTCGTATTTCATTTTAGGTTATATGTTAATTGCAGAGTATTGAAATTGTTGTGATATCTGATTTTTCGCAGTAGCGAAAGGGTGGAAGATGTTATGGTTTGAAAATTGCCCCTCCAGGAGCTGGGGGGCCTAGATGTGAGGTCACTGGATCCCAGGGCAGTCTCCCTCCTCCCCCCACAGCAGTGCAGGGGGACAAGTCCACCCCTCAGGCAACAGATCTTCCAAATCTGCTGTCCTGTAGGTCACTCTTCCATGGCCTGCAGGGGGACAGCCTGCTTCACCATGGTCCTCGCCACAGGTTACAGGGGGGGCCACAACTCTGAGTCCTTCCCCTGCTCCATGGGGTCCCTCTCACAGGTAACAGTCCTTGATGGACCTCTCCAGTGTGGGTCCACCCCTCAGGCAGTAGTTCTTCCATATCTACTGTCTTGAGGGTCACTTCTCCATGGGGTGCAGGGGGGGTCTCTGCAACCTGATGGTCCTTCATAGGATGCAGTCCTTCATAGGGTGAGCTGTACCAATGTGGATCCCCCCCAGGACCATGAGTCCTACCTGGGAATAATCTGCTCCAGTGTAGATTTTCCTCTTCACAGGCCACAAGTCTCTTGAAGGACTCCACTGAATCCTGGGCCTTCCACAGGGGTAACAGCCTTCTTCCATGCATCCATCCGCTCCAGCATGGGCTCAGCTGCACCGCGGCAGCCCACCCAGCCCGGGGGGCTGCGGGGCCGCTCTCTGTGGGGCTGCACACCCCAGCCCTGGCCACCCCTTTGCAGGTCCAGACTAGGTGCCGAGAGACCCAGGCTGGGCTGCCGCTGCCTGCCCCCTGAGGTGGGGGAGGCGGCGGGGCTGCCCAGGAGCTTCAGTCAACTCTCTCTTGGCGTGAAAATTCTTCTGTGCTATAAGCTTGTCCTTAAATATGTTATCACAGAGGCATGATTATTGGCTCTCACTTGGCCAGCAGCAGGAAGTCCCTCCTGTAGCCAGCTATCATTGACTTCACTGGGGGGGAAACTTCTAGCAGCTTCTAACAGAAGCCACTCTATGTAGCCTCCTCCGCTAGCAAAAAACCCAACCACCTCAACCCACGACACAAGAACAAAAATATTTTGTTTGCAAAACCAAAAGAAAGCTCTCTATAGAAAAATATAATATGCATCATAGTGCTGAAAATTTTGCTGTCTTATTAGCCACTCAATTTCTGGTACTTTAAGTTGTGGAAAGTTGTGCATCAGACTCTCTCTGTTCAGTTTATTACATGGTGGGGAACATCACTTAAATCTCCTTTGCAGTTAAATATTGTGAAGAATGGCATTTATGCTTGCATTTAACTGTGCCACAAGTCTGTTGCAATGAATGCAAGATGGAAATGGATTTAGATGTGCTCTATCAGAATGTGTACACCAGAATTTACTGTTTGTACCATGCACTGTGAAACTCACCGCAGTTGCAAAGTTTATATGGTCTTGGGGTGTGTAAGTGCTACACCTAAGCATGCAAATTCAAAGCACTGATGACCTCTTAAGAGCTCAAATTAGACTGTTTTTGTCCTCACTATTTCAAATACATCTGTTCAAAAATCATTATTCTCTTGCATGAGATTCTTTCACTAAGATAGGCTACTAGACAGATATGGATTTAAAATATGAGTTTAATCTCCTGTGATATTTCAAAGTTCTGTCCCCAATCAAGTAGTAGCAATAAATATAGAAATGTGATAACCTTTTGCAACACTTGGTTTTGGTCTCAGGGAATTAGTCTGTTTAGATGTCATTGTAACTGATGACAAAAATTATTTTGAATACTTCTATACTTTAAAAGAAAATGTTTCGATAAATTTCTTTAGAAAGTGTCTAAGACTGGATATGTTTCTTGGAAAAAAAAATCAAATTCTGTGTATCAATATTGTCTGATGTCCCCTTGGAAAAAGCTCCTTGGTTGTTCTTTCTTTAACCCAGCTAAGAGAGCTGTATGTGACTTGCCAGTGCGTCAGAATCAGGTCTGTATGTGCTTGCTTATAAATTCATTAGATGCTGTAGCTATGTGTAGTTCTACTCATTATTGTTACATAGCATGACCTCTTTAACAACCTCCCTTTTAAATCTTTTCATGTAAAAGCAAATTTTTTATAGGAGAGACATGTTAACTATAAAAATAGAGTTTATTTTCAAATTGTAATATTTTAAGTGATTTTAAATGACTTTATTTACTGTGTCTCTTTGGTACTGTGTATCACATATAAAAACACAGTAAAATAATCAGTATTCTGAGTGTCTGAGTTACAGCAGAGCATTTTAATTTTTAACGAGGTTGAATTTGACTTTACAGTGAAAACGATGGAAAGCATCTGAAATTCAAACTAGGTGTAGCAAGTAAGTGGGAGTCAACATGACAATAGACTGGAGCTGTTTGGGTCAAGTAGATGACTGAGACCTTTCTATCTCTCAGTTTTAACAAGTTGATGAATTTCTATAAGGGTTCTTTGGAGGGTGAGGAGAGAAAGTAAACTGGTAGAGATGAATCTATGAATATTTTGCCTAGAATTTTACTTATCCCTGTGCATCTTCTCTGAAACAGGCTGGCATCTCCCAGTTTTCCTCTACTTCCCCTACCAGAGACAAAAGCTGCTATCCAATGCAGACTTGTGTCCATTTTTCATGAAATTTGAGACAGTAAGAAGACGTTAGGACTATCAGGCACTAGAGTTCATTGTCCTACACACACAAGAAAACTGAGTGGTTTAAAATCTGTGTTGTGTGAAGGAGTTTTTACATTAGTGGGAAAAAAAACCCCTAAATCACAAAACCCCCTGCATTTTGCATTGATTATGCAATAGTCTGTTATAAAGGTCTGGATTTTTGGATCAAGAGGAATCATGTAAAGACATGGTTTTTAAATTTTGTTGTATTTTTCTTTTTTTTTTTTGGCAGGGGGAGTTGGTTTGTGTTTTGTTTTTTGGGTTTTTTTTCCCTCTGGACCTCTGAGCAAAGGGTGTTGACCAATAATTGAGAGCGTATAACCAGTGAAATATATCTGAGAACAGATTCTACTTGAACTCTGACCTGGTTTTTATAGTTTTATTTAGCATTTTCCCACCTGGCACCTAGATATAAGAGGACCATAGTTAAAGCCTTTGTTCCATTGCAACTAGAGAACTGTTACTGATGACTTTTTTATACCTTGTTTCATTTTCTTTTTTTAAAAAAAAAAAACAAACAGCAATCTACAGGCCAAAAAGATCACAGCTGGAGAAGTATATATCTAAAGTAGATAAAGTTTCCTTATAGTTCTGGTTTTAGGCTTGACCAATACTATTTATACACTTCAGTAAAAATGGCTACGTTTTCAAAAAAAAAATCAGTATCTTTTTCTAATAATTACTCTTATACATTCCGTACAAACTCACAAGAAACTATGTAATCTTGTGAACGATTCTTTCACTTAATATATTTGTTCATTCCTTAAATGCCCATGGAAAAGCCTACTTGAAAAAGTAAAGTTTTGAAGCTCTAGCCAGGTATAAATTGTGGCCAATAGATCTTTGATTCTTATGTCTTTAAACTCAAATAGCTCCTATTTATAATACCTCAATCGAAACAATTATGGGAGCTATCTTGATTCTATTTTTGTTTCTATTCTGTTGTTTGGTGGTTGTTTTGGGAGGACGTATGTTGATTGTTGGATGGAGTTTTTTATTTCTACAGGCTAACAGGGCTGAGACCCATTAACTGTCCTGTTTCTCTGCTCCTGGCATGGAAGTTGTGTCTGTGCTGTTCAGATCAAGACAATACTGGAATCTCATTTATCTAATCAGTGGTCAATTACATTTCCACCGGTGAAAGTGAAGTCTTATTTATAAGTTGATGTCATTTCATGATTCATTTTGAAAAACTGACTTAAACAGGAGGAATTATACTATAGTTTATAATAAATTTAAGCAAACTGGAGCTGTAATATCAGTTAAGATATTCAACATATTTCTGGTTTTAAGTTTTTGCAGAAGTCTGCATTTTTTTAACTCTTAATGAATTCAGTAGAATTGGTTGTAGGGTGTTTGGTTTTTTGGTTTTTGGTTTTTTTTAATGTAGAGGTCTATAAAATGTGGAATTTTTGGATATAAAAAAAATTCTTGTCTGGCCTGTGCTTAGAAGTATGACTTTGAGTTTTTGAAACTGCGTCTTCACTTTTAAGTTTTTAGAGTTGCTTTATTACATTTGGGTAAACCTTTAGTGCATAAAGCACTACAGATGATTATCTACAGAAGATTGTTTTTTCTCCTTCGGTGAAACTGACCATAGTTCTGTTTTCTGGTTAGGGTTTTGTGAAATTATTTCTGTGCAATGTAACATAGCATCAAGATGGATGGAAAAAAGACTTCCTTTTAGTTGTTTCTCAACATGGAAATTCTTTCAAGCAGCACTACCTTGCTGAAAAAAAATAATATATATAGGTAATTTATTCATAAAGTATTGTTAGCCCAAACCTTGAATTTTTACTCTGGCTGCTTTGAAATATTTAAAGGTTTGTCTCCTATTTCCATGTTTACTGCTTGAATAGGTTTTAAACTCCTGATTCTTTCAGATCCTTGTTTCCAGAAAGTGGCAAATGGTACAGGCCTAACATGTAATATTGAATTTTATATGTTGCTGTGGGATTTAGGTGCTGAAAAAATCTCCAGAGCAGTTAATTAGGGGTGAGATAAGAAAGGGTTTATTATACCAAGGCTAAGATGTTACAAGACGCATAATATCTTGTAACATCAGGCCATGCCTGAGATGTTACATTTTATAAATACCCTCCATCCAATCCCAAATGTGTCCACCCTGTGGTCTTTACTCTGGTCCGCCCCGGGTCCACCCCCTGAAAATGGGTCTGGGATGTGTTTCGGGCCCCTCTGTTCATTCCATCTTCATCTTCATCGAGCACAAAGGGTACATAGTCACCCATTTCTTGACCGTGCTCTGTGGTTTAGGCCCTGATATGCTGTTCTGCCAACAATCTAGGCCTTGCCTTGACAAAAGACTAAACATTTCTGCTGGATTCGGGAGTAGGGGTGATATAGGGAGCATAGAATGGGGTAAGAGGGCTAAGGAATGTGTAAACAAGGGTGCTACAGAGACAGGGAAAGGGACAAGGGACAAAGGAGGGAGGGTTGCTGCTTTTAAAATCTACTTATAAAACTTATAAGGCGTACCAATATTAGAAAAATAAAAAACCATTAGGGGCTTAAGGCATCAATATCTTTTCAATAAAAATATATATTAAGCTTTTGTCTAGATATATTTGGCTGGTCTATGTATAGTAGTACATATTGCTTTAACATAAACGTTGATGGTGTATTCTTTAGATAACATTTTTCTTTTCTTCCTTCCTTGTCTTTCAGCCTCAGTTCTGGCGAGCAAAACCCAGTCTAAATTGACAGTGTTCAGCAGTGACATGTTCTATCCTTGGCCACCTGCCTTGCATCTTCAAACTGCAGGAAAGGAAGACCTGAAGTGCCTCCTGTAGAAAGCTGCTAGGACCAAATTTATGGTAAATAGAGTAGAAGATGAACTGCATAATAAAAATTTTTTTCACCACTGACTCTTTGAGTGCTATGTTTTGGAAGTCTATAGAAATAAGAAATTTTGTCTGCTGCCATTGGACTAATTAATCATAGAAGACTGCTAACAATGATGTAAAGGGTCACTGCTAGCAGGAAAAGCAGTCTGTACCAATTAAGAATTTGCCTAAATTTAGTTCTCATAGTTGTAGAGAGAACCTGAAGAACTGACTAGATGGAGGAGGTTGTGTGTTTGGTTTGTTAACTCATGAAGTCATGCTGAGAGGTGTCCACAGATTTTGCTTGTGGTGAAGTCTGTTAAGTATTTAATTTGAAGCGAAAAAGAATAAACAAAAACAGAGTAAATTTTTTTAATACACTGAAATTATAGCATTGTGTTTGCTTCCTATGATGAGTCAGTAAAATGAAATCACTGATTAACCTGTGTAAATGGAATTCTTTATATAGGAAAAATCTCTCCCCTATCCCTTTCTCCCTTGCCCCTTTCCCTAAAGAACAGGTCACTATTTCCCATGGATTATGAATAAGTTTTGCAAAATGACAGCTGAGTTAGTGTCCTCTAATACAGGATATTACTTTTTATTACTGTTGTTTTACAGTCTTGCATCTTGAGAGATGTCTCTGCATGGGATACTGAAAGTAATCTGTGGAGAGTGACTGAAAATAAAGTGGAACATTATTTAGGTAACCAGGCACTGAATAGCAGCGTTTCTAGCATCTCCAAACCCCAAAACACACTGCAGTACATTCTTGAATCAGAAAGCCTTTACTCCTCCCCCTGCATATTCTTTTCTTTCTCTTCCTTTCTTCTTTTAATATGCTTCTAGAGCAAGGCCTAGAACCTGTTATTTTCTTGATAAAACTGCAGGCATGATCTTGTGTTTTCTGTATCTTCCAAAGACTTTTCCCAATGAGATAGTCTGGGGTTTCCTCAGGGGGTGCTGTTGCAGCCAACCACCCTCTGTTTGCAAGAGAAGGTGGCTGAGCTTCCCTTCATGGGGAGAAGACCTGAGAAGTATCTTTATGTACAGTTTTATGAGGAACTAGTTTGTTGGTGCTGATAACTAAAATCACCTTTTAAAACATATCTGTTAGCTAATAAAAGTTGCAGAAGAAAGTTGAAAGCAGGAGACATATAGGCATTTCATTCAACTAACAAACAGCTTGTACTAAGCAGGGAAGTAAATTTTGTAGCCTGTACTTCTGAATAAGGAAACTAATTTTTGAGACCATTCTGAAGGGAATTTATTGCATATTTTGAGTATACACGCATCGCAGGGATGAGGCTTTTTTACTTATTTGATAAGGATTAACTTTGGATTCAGCTGCAGCCCTCTGTTATTTTTCCCTGCTGTAAGGAGGTACCTGTTTCTGCAACCCAAGAAGGTATGAAAAATACGTTGTTGCCTATCATGTGTTACTTGCTTATTATTTCTGAAGGCCAGTGGAGCACTCAGTCAGGGAGCTGATGGCATCTAAAAAAAAAGGTAGAAATAGAAGCTGGGGAGTGGTCTGTTAAGTTCTTGTGTAAAATTTCTTCCCACTTAATGATGTCTGGGGCACAGGACATGGGCTTACCAAGCTAGACTGTTTCTTCAGCAGAGAATAAGAAACAGGGAAGATAAGTCTTTTACATGCAAGAAGCTGTGAATGTTTCTTCAGGCTAACATAATTTTATTTGCTAAATTGTCACGTTTGAAGGAAGACATAGCCCTGAGATGGAGTGACTAGAGCCTTTGTATAGGTTTAATTAGCCCTCTAAGCATAAAAATATTAAGCACACCTGAATACTGATAAGTGCAAATAAATAATTTGGTCAATGAAAATGTCTAGAGGAGACTTGTTTCCTGCAGGACAAACAGCTTCATCAGGGTCCTCATGTATTTATGCTGCTCAGTAGAAGAGACAGGTACTTTAAGTTACCTTTTGGTTGTTGGTTTGCTTTTTGGTTTTTTTTGGTTTTTAATTTGGATTTTTATTGTAGGTGGGGTTTTTTGTTTGGTTTGGTTGGTTTGGTTGGTTTTTTTGGGTTTTGTGCTTTGGGGTTTTTTTTTGTAATATTCTTTCCTTTTGGGTGGAGTTTTATCTCTATTCTTGTGCCTCAAAGCAGCTGAGAGACAAAATCTGTCCCTGAAGTTTCAGTTCAGTATCAGTGGGTACCCTTGAGTCTTCCAAGATGTCTACTGCAGGACTAATTCTTTCTGATAGCCTCCTCTGGTACAAATTCTTGGAAGTGCATGGCAGTAAATTGTTCAAAGGCAATAAAAGGTGTATTCCATACTTGAGTAGGAAGGATAATTACAGGCATTTTAAGAACTGCCTGAATGTTTCAGAGTGGTGACTCATCCCTAGGTTCTTCTGCACAAGTATTATATTTTTCTATCCAGCTATCTTGCAGCTTAGGACATTATAATTCTGTTTATATTTGTGCATGTCTATCCCCTGTATGGCTTAGCCTTCCTTAACAGTGTGTAAATACTGCTGAGTAAATAACAAATGAAAGGTGAGCCTGGAAAGACACTGTTCTATCAGTCATTAAAAAGCTCAGACATTTGGGATAGAATTTTCATGAATCTCTTTTCCAAGAGACTTTCAGTGAAGGGTGAATGTCAGTCATCTAGCATGCTGATTTGATAATAGTTTGGATCCATTTCAGATATTTGTCTGCAAATCAGACTGAAAATGTTGAATTTGGAAGGAAGGGGAAATGGATTATTTCAGGATGTTTGAGTATCTCTAGTTATATTCTGGTTTAATGCCAATGTAAATCAGCTTTTTCTTGTGACAATATGATGACGCCCCTCCATCCCACCCCACTCCACCCTCACAGATATCATGGAGGTGACAAGAAAAGGGAATCCACTGAATATTTTGATCTTTCTGAAAAGGATTTTGTTGCTTCTTTTAAAGAAAATATTTTGTTGCAAAAAAAAAAGTTGAAAGCATGTGTATGTATCTATCCCTCCCTCTTCTCGGACAGTCCCAATTGTTTTTAACATACAGCACTAGACTAAAAATCATAGAATAGTTTGGGTTGGAAGGGACCTTAAAGATCATCTAGTTCTAATCATCCTACCATGGGCAGGGACACCTCCCACTAGAGCAGTTTCCTCAAAGCCCCATCCAACCTGGCCTTGAACATTTTCAAGGGTGGGGCACATCCACAGCTTCTCTGGGTAATGTGTTGCAGTGCCTCAACAGTACACAATTTCTTAGTACTATCTAATCTAAACCTACCCTCTTTCAGTTTACAGCCATTCCCCCTTGTCCTATCACTACATGCCCTCATGAAAGTCTCTCTCCAGCTATCTTGTAGGTTCTTTCAGTTACTAGAAGGTTGCTATAAGCTCTCCCTTGGGAGCCTTCTCTTCTCCAGGCTGAATGGCCTCAGCTCTCTCAGCCTGTCTTCATAGGAGAGGTGCTCTAGTCCTGTGATCATATTGGTGGACCTCCTCTGTATTTGCTGCAACAGGTCCACGTACTTCTTGTATTGAGGACCCCAGAGCTGGATGCAATATTACAGAGGGGGTCTCACAAGGGCAGAGTAGAGGGTCAGAATCACCTCCCTTGAGCTGCTGGCCACACCTCTTTAATGCAGCCCAGGATATAGATACCTTTCTGGGCTGCAACTGCACATTGCTGGGTCATGTTGAGGTTCTCATCCACCAATACCCCCAAGTCCTCCTCTTCAGGACTGCACTTGATCCATTGTCTACCCAGCCTGTATTTATGCCTCACGCTTGACTTCATGAAGTACACATGGGCCCATTTTATTTAACACATTCAGGCATAACTTCTTTGACTGCAGTAGTGTTCCTCCTAATGCTTTCCAGAATGTCTGAGAAGAGGATTGGATGTTAGTATTGCTGATTTCATGTACTTGTTTTTTTTAATTAGTTCTGGCTCAATGTAAACTACCTTATCAGTCCTATGCATCTGTTACAGCTGCACCTTCCCAACCTCTCCTTAAACTGCTTTTCTGATACTTCTCCAGCAATGTCCAGCATCCTTTGAGCAGGACGTCTCTGTTGCTTAATTTTTACAGCTCCTGTACAACAAACTCTGGGTTTTAGTGACTTTCAGTTGCTACAAATGCTCCAGAATAATTATAAAAATAGACCAGACTTTTCATTTGCCTGAATGAAACTCTGGGGTCAGGTGTTCCTAAGTTTTGTTAGTTAAACAATGTTAAAAAATGGATTTTATCTTCTTTTTTTCTTTGATGTAAGCTTTGCAGCTTTGTTAATATCCAGTTACAAAATCAGGAGCTGAATCATGGTAGTGCTTTTTGAGATTAGTTGAATCTGTCTGTGTTTTTTTTATTGTGGGTTTTTCTTCTCCCTGTTTTTGGAATAAAACTGAGGCACCAGAGCAAAGTGGTCTGGGAGGAGCAGCTTGCTGCTCGCAGTGACATCATTTGATAAATGGAGTGACAGTAGGCTTCAGGGGAGTGCTCTGTCAATTTCAAGAGGAATAAAGTGTGTTTAATTAAAGTAATCTCTGTTTAGATTAAAATAAATCATTTTAGTGCCAAGGGTAGGTTTTTTTAATGACTGTGGTATGCCATTCAAAGGAGAGGCAGGAAGCTGATATAGTACTTAGGACTCTGTTTCCTGGACTCATGATCGATCACTTAGATGATGTACTCTGCCAATAAAATGATGTTTATTAAACAGTATTCCACAGCACACCAGTAATTGGTAGGAGATGTAGCACTGATGAAAGAGCAACAATTCTGGAACAGAAAAGTTCAAACAGACAGAAATTTTCCAATGCATCAGAGGACTGACTATTTTAAAGTGACTACCCATGGACTGTAGGCTGCCAAGTCTAGTCAGCACTGTAATAGTTGCCAAGAGAATTGCCTTGCAGTTAGACTCAAAATATTAGGTCTACAGATAATATTTAGAAGTATAACTGCTCTTAATGAGCTTGAAAAAAATTAATGATCCTGCCTCCAGTTGTGAGGGCAGTTTTACTGGTGCTTTAGTCTCTCACTTTTGATTTCCTTTCTTCTCTGATTTCTTTTTTTTTTTTTTTTTAGCCAGTAGTTTGGCTCAAATGTATTTTGACATCCCAATTTATTTCTACGTCTTGTCTTGCACAGAAGAACCTAACATTATCTGAGCTCTGCAGTGGTGGGAGCACCTGCTGTCTCTGAGCTTTCTACCATGTACAGCTGAAGGTTCCCTGCACTGAAATGCAGTGGAGAAACAGCTGAAGAGCTCGGCAGAACTGATGAGGTGATGCTTGCTTCTGGGGATGGGGGAGATGCAGCATGATGTAACAGAAACAAGCTTTGAAGGACTGATTTCTCATTGAAAGGTGTTGATGCATGCCATCATGCCAGGTAGTAAGGAGCTGCAACTTATATTTCTACAGAAATGCACAACTTGGAGTTAAGTGTCTTGGCTTTCCATGTTCAAAGAACGTAGGCAACAAAAGAAAGGAGCCTGGCACCTCATGATAATACTTATTATGACTTGTCAGGAAGATAAGGCTCCTGGTTTTGTGGCTGGAGATATACTCTGTTTTTCCATGACTCAAGGCCAGACTTAACCCGTTGACTTTTCTAACATTTATATACAGTAAAATGGTTTATCTATCTGGTGAGTTAAAAGGTTTTTTTTAATCCAGGTAATGTTCCTGCTGAGGCTGGGTCCTGTAAAGTTCTGCACTGCTACTGTGAAATAAACGCAGAGCTGCTGCTTCTTTCTGTACTATGAAGAATTTCCAGGACAGGTACCATTCTGCAAAGATTTGGCAGCTCTCCTTGGCTTCATTCAGCACTGAAGAAGCCACTTTCCTGTTGGCAAGTAGCATCTGCTGGCTAAATGTCACAGTGAACAAAGATGAACTGCTGGGGTGAATGTCTTCTGCTCTGAGGTGTGTGTCCCAGATTCAGAGATGTAACACTAAGATGAATTTGGCTGGACTCCTAATCTGCTTAGTATCTCTGAAAATTGAGTTATTACATATCAAATACTTGTGCATGATTTGTCCTCTGTGCTTTGTTTCCAGGTGTGGGTTAGTATCTGGTGGTAGTAGTGAAAACTAGGCACTTTTTTTAGTAAAGAAGATAGGACAGTGGTGCTGGGTTGTGGGATTGTTTTTCATACACAGACTTCCTCGGTTGTGCTGTTCCCTGTCATGGTTTAGGAATGGTATTCCCCAATTTAGTTCTCCCACCAAGATTCTCCAAATCATGCTGCCACTCACTCGATCCCCCTCCCCCTCTTCTACCCCCATGGGTGCCCACAGAGGAGAGCTGGAGGCACAAAAGGCAAAGATCACAGGTTGAGACAAGAACAATTTACTGGAAGCAGCAATGAGATAAGGAAACAAACAGTTGCAGCAACAATATTAACAAAAATGTGCAAAACAGACAGTGATTCACATACAAAATGCTCTGTCTGCCATGCTTGCTCAACCAGAAGGAACTCCCTCTCCCTGGGAGAGAGTCCCTTTCCCCCCACCCTCGTCAATGATGTGAGGTGGTATAGAATAATCTCCGTGTTTTAGAAGCCATGCCTCCTCCCGGCTACTGCAAAAAAGTAACCTTGTCCTGTTTGGAACTAGGACACTCCTTTTCCTCAAACATCCCTATCTGTACAAGGGATAAGATGAGGGGAACACAAAATAGTAATAAGTCACACTAATGGATGTGACTGGGTCCCCTTCGTGAGGGCCTGCCTAACACACATGCTTTAAGGAACCACAGTAATGCAGTCATCTGATAGCTCCTTGACCTGTGAGTGATCAGACTTAATGGCCAGAAGCCTCTGAGGAGATATATATTGATATTTGGTGGTTCTGTAGAACCACAGATTAAGAGTAGGGAAACCTATTTATTGCCTTTTGTATAATAATAATATATGCATGGATCCTTCCTCTTCTAGTGAAGAGCTGTGAAGTCTAGTGATCTCTCCACTAATTCTGATTATATAATCAGCTGTGTATTTCGCACTTTTCATTTCCTCACAGGAGAATTGTGCTTTTATACTTTTACAGTAACATCATTCTTTATAGAGGTATTGTAGGAATAACTTATCTCCTGAAGAACAAGCTAAGAGTGAATTTCTTTTAAACTCTAGTGATAAATACTTGCAGTTCTGACATTCTAGTGTTAAAGCCAAAATGGCAAATGTGATGGTGGACTGCTTTCATCTGAAGCTCTCTCTAGTTTTGACTTCACTGTCAAGCACTCCAAGATGATCAATTCACAGTAATTTGTTTTCTACAGATTGATCCACACTTTTCCAAAGCTTAAAGCCAGTTTCATAGTTTTGGGAATAAAAAGAATGTGCGCTGAATACTTCTATATTAGTGCCCTCAGGGGTTCCTTGGCAGCAGGAGACAAGTGTCATGGTAACGGAAAGAAAAGCCTGTTTGAAGCTGCCAGCCCAGCATGGTTCTCCATGCATGGCTCTTGCCACTCTGAACTGCCACTAAGAAAAGTGCTCCTTTGGGAGTTTGTTTGGGTGTTTGTTTGTTTGTTTTCTCCCCTGCAGCACTCTTCAGTAACTTTCTTCAGTTCCTGCCACTCACTCACTCTCAAACTGAATACAAATCTTAAAGATAAAAAATGGTGGTGAAATAAGAGATGTAAGGAAATCATGGTTTTGACCCTGTAGGAAAAAGAAGAAACTATGATTTTCTGGAATCCAGTAGGAAATATTGGTTTGTTTCTCAAAAAACACTCAGAAATTTATTCAGTCTAAAAACTTATTTGCAAATGAACTCTTTCCCTTTTGTTCAAGCAGAAATTGAACCAACATGAATTCTTTCAGTTTCTTAAAGCTTTTCTTTAATGTGAGTGCTTGCCATATGCTTGAGTGCCAACCCATTCATCTATGTTTCATTAGCAATTTTGCAAGAAAATATTCAAATACTGGAGTTGGAAGCAAGATTTTGTAGAGCAAGTCAACATAGACAATATTAAGTAATACCATGCTAGCATGTTGTCAACCCTTTCTGTGGCTCTTTGGGTCAATTTGCATTGTCATGTTTGAATTTCCTGCTAAAAAACTAAGGTTCAGAACAGAAGGGGGTTTGAATGGGATGTTTACATCTGATAACTATAACTTGAAAAAGCATCGCCTTCGCAGCAACCTTGCTAATTTGCTGGCGGTTCAAAGAGTTAAGAGGAAGGCATATCTGAAAAACTCCTTATGTTAACCTAAGTGCAATGAATTCTGAGTGAATGAATAAAAAATCAAGCAGGCTAGAAGCACAATGCAAAGTTGTTGCTTGATCATGTGGTTCTGCTGAGTTTAAAGACGTGTTAGAGTGCTGTTTACAGCCATGGGAGACTGATGGAAAATTTGATTTGTTCAGCATGGTTAGAAGCAGCTGTGAACACTTCACAGAACTGACTGCTGAGTTGGAGGGCCTTTGTCTTGTCAGCAAAATTTTTGGATGCTTCTACAACTTCAAGATCTGCCTGCTACAAGACTTTGTAAATTTACTCACTTTTGGTCAAATCCTTTTGCAAGGGTAGGCAGGTAAAGGATGAACTGAGCTTCTGTTTTGATATTCAGCAACTGGATATCTTCAGACTATCCTGTCTGCCCATCTTCTGATTCTTCCCAGGGTGAACTACAGAATCACTGAGGTGGGAACATGCTTCTGGAAATCATCTAGTACATAGTCCACTCCTCTCATCCCCACTGGCGCAAAGAAGGATGTTAACCTACAGGATGTTGCTTCAACCTGTGTCCAATTTGATTTTGAATATCTCCAAGGATGGACATTCCACAACTTGTTTTTGTGTTTGATCATCCTAAAAGTAAAAAAGTGCTTTCTCAGGTTTAAACAGGTTTTCCTATATTTCAGTTTATGCCAGTTGCCTTTTCTCCTGTCACTGGGAACTACTGAGAAGAATCTGGCTCTGTTTGCTTACTATCCCTTCAGGTATTTATTATACATTTATCATATCCCTCTGAACCTTCTCTTTTCCAAACTGAACAGTCCTAACTCTCTCAGGCTCTACTCATATGCAGATCAGAATGGAATAAACTGTCTGTTTATTCAGTGACCATCTAGTCCAACTGCCTAATCAATTCAGGGCTGACCAAAAAGCTGAAACATGTTATCGAGGTCATTGTGCAAATGCCTCTTAAACATTGACAGGCTTGGGGCATCTACCACCTCCCTAGGAAGCCTGTTAGTGTTTGACCACTCTGTCGGTAAAGGAATGCTTCCTAATGACCAGTCTAAATCTCCCCTGATGGCTACATCTTTTTACTGTTCCCATCCATCCAGGGAGAAGAGCTCAGCTTCCTCACTGCTTTCCCTCCTCAGGAAGCTGTACAAAGCAATGAGGTCCCTGCTCAGCCTCCTTTTTTCCAAAGTAGACAAGGCCAAAGTCCTTAGTTGCTCCTCATAGGGCATTCCTTTAGGCCCTGTTACAAGCTTTGTTGCCTTCCTCTGGATACTTTCAAGAACTTTCAAATCCTTCTTAAGTTGTGGGTCCCAGCACTGCACCCAGTACTCAAGGTGGGACTTCACCGATGCTGAATAGAGTAGGATAATCACCTCTTTGGACTGGCTGGTTATGCTGTGTTTGATGCACTTCAGGATGTGGATTTCCCTCCTGGCTGCCAGGGCACACTGCTGACTCATACAGAGCCTGCCATCAACCACTACCCCTAGATCGCTTTCTGCAGGGCTGTTTGCCAGCCACTCCTCTCATAAATCACACTTGTGCCTGGAAGTACTCTGTCCTAGGTGCAGAATCTGGCATTTCAGCTTGTTAAATTTCATCCCATTAATCATAACCCAACAGCTTCACTCTATCTAGATCCCTCTGCAAGGCCTCCTGTCCCTCAACAGTCGATGGCACCTCCTTGTTGAATGTCATCAGCAAACTTACTAATGGTGCATTCAACTTTGCATCCCAGTAATTGATAAGTATATTGAACAGACTTAGCCCTAGAATTGAACCCTGAGGAACACCACAGGTGACCAGTCGCCAGCTGTATATAACTGCATTGACTACAACACTTTGAGCTTCACCCAGTCCGCTGTAAGCCTGTTTATCCCATAGTTGCACAATTTTTCCAGAATGATACTGGAAGGGACAGGATCATAAGTCTTACTAAAATACAGAAAAACTACATCCACCACATTCCCTTTGTCCACTAGACAGGTGACCTTATCATAGAAGGGTATGAAATTAATTCAACACAACTTTTCTTTTGTGAACCAATGTTGCCTGTGCCTTATGATTGCGTTATTCTTTAAATGCTTTTAAATAGTACCCAGTATAATCTTTCCCAGCAAACATTCAACAAACTGAGGTTAGACTATCAGGTCTGTAGGTTACTTGGGTCTTTTCTCACACCCTTTTTGTGGACTAGAAGAACACTGGATACTTCCAGTCAGCAGGAACCTCCTCAGACCTTCAAAATCTTTGGTAGATGAACAAGAGAGGTCCTACCACATCATTTGCTAGCTCTTGCATTACTTTGGAATGAACTCCATCAGGCCCCATGGACTTGTAAACATTCATCAGATAAAGCTGGTCCCTGACAATTTCAGTGTCTCTGGAAAGTCACTCTTCCCACACTTGTGGTCCTCGGACTCAGAGGACTGGGTGACCCAAGGTCTAACACTATTAAAGACTGAGTCAAAAAACACATTGAATGCCTCTACTTTTTCTTCATCCCTCTAAGTCAGGTGGCTGTCTTCAGTAAGTATTTGTCCAATATTTTCTTAGACCTCCTCTTACTATTAGCATACTTTAAAAAACCTTTCTTATTATATGAAACAACACTGTCTAATTTCAACTCTAATCAAACTTTGACCTTTTGTACCTTCTGCCTGCATAAACAAACCACAGCTCTTTACCCTTCCTGTGAAACCTGACCTTGCTTCCAGAGATCATAGTTTCTTTCTCCTCTTGAGCTATGTGAGGAGTTCCCAGTTCAGACAAACTAGTATTCTCTCCTGCTTGCTTGACTTCTAAAGTGGAATTGCCTGCTCCTCTGCTTCTGAAAGATGGTTCTAAAAGACTGATGAGCACTCATGAACTCCTAAGATCTCAAAAGATTCCCAGGGTACTCGGCTAAGTTGCTCTCTGAATAGCTTATAGCTAGTTTTCCTGAAGTCCGGGGTAGAAACTCTGCTGTCCTCTTTTTCTTTTTTTTCATTACACTGAAAATTTTGAACTCAACTATTTCATGATCGTTGTGACCAATGCAACCACCTACCATCCCATCCCCAAAATGTCCTTTTCTGTTCACAAACAACAAGTCTAGGAGGACATCTTTCCTAGTTTGCTTACTGAGTAACCATGGTAAGAAGTTATCTCCCACAAACTTCAAGACTTCCCTACACTTGCTTGTCACAGTAGGGTGATGTTCCCAGCTGATGTCTTGGAAGTTGATATTGCCTACAGAGACAAGGGCTACTGATCAGAAATTTCTCCTAATTTCCTATAGAATATATTGCCTATATCATGCTCTGAGCTTTTAAACATCTTCATGGCTATTCACTAGAATTGTTGCAGTATGTCCAGATCTTTCTTGTACTAGGGAGCCCAGAATCAGACCCAATACTCCAAACTTGTCTAAGCAGTGCCAAATAAAGAAGAAGGATTGCCTTCCTCAACCTGCTGGTAGCGTTTCCTTAATGCAGCTCAAGATACTGTTGGCCTGCAGAAGCACACTGCTGTTATGTCTCCTACTTGTTCTTCATTACACTTAGTTCCTATCTGTAAAGCTGGTTTTTGTCTTGTCAAACCTCAGCATGTGCTGGTGAATGGGGTTGCTCCTCTGTACGTGTGGGATTTTGCATTTTCATTTGCTGAACTGCATGAGGTTCCTGTTGACTCCCTTCTCCAGTTTGTTGACACCCTTCTGCATGTCATCTCAACAGCCTGATGTATCAACCACTCCTCTTAATTCAATGCGATCTGGAAACTTGCTAAATTTGCACTCTTTCCTGTCATTTATGGAACTTGTCATGAAGGTGTGTTCGATTGTATTGGTCTCAGTACAAATCTCTTGGGAACACTGAACAACTGCCTCCAACTGGACTTAGGTGCCACTGATGACAATCTTGTGAACCCAGCAGTCCAGTCAGTTTTCAGTCTACTTCTCTGTCCATTTACTCATAATTCATCAGTTTGTCTATGATATTATGGGAGATAGTGTTAAAGCCTTACTAAATTTGATATAAGTAACATCCATTACATCTTGTCCTCCCTGTCTCCTTATCTAGCAAGCCAGTGACCTTATTGTAGGTTGTCAGGTTTGTTAAGCGTGACTTTTTCCCCTTTGTAAATCCTCTATTCCTCATCACTGTCATGTGGTCAGAAATGGTTTCCAGGAGGGTTTACTTCATCACTTTCTCAGGACTAAGGTGAGGTGTACTGGCCTGTAGTTCCCTTCTTGCATATAGGAGTGACACTTACTTTCTTCCACTCCTCAGAAACCTTCCCCATTTCCCATGACCTTGCAAAGATAATTGAGGTTCATCTCACGGTGATGTTGGCCCACTTCTTCAGCACTTATGGGTACATCCCTTCAAGTCAACTTGTGCATGTTCAGCTTGTTTAAACATTCACAAACTTCATCCTTGTACATCAAAGATATGTCTTCTCTGTCCTCATAAATTTGTTGGTAAGACTGGCATTTCAGAGGAAATGGTATGGAATATGCTTTGCCTTTTCACTGGTATCCAGTATCCAGTTCTGATGCCCATTAAGCTATGAGACTCTTTCAACTTGGATCAAGCAGGTTTCAGCTGAATGCTCTGAAATTTCAGAAATGTATTTCAATCAGAGAAATAATGAATGCATTTACACTTATTCCCTACCCCACTCCCCAGAAAACTTTCCAGAGCAATGATTTTTAGGTCCACTCCATTCAATTTAGATTAGATTTTTTGGACGGTTGTTGTAGTGGTGATGAGTTGATGGTTGGATTGAAGGCTGAATGAGTCTAAATAAAGCTAAACTAAGGCAGTAGAAGAATGGATTTTGGAGGAAAAAATATTAAATGTAGAGGATATGTGAAATGTAAGTACTACCAGTTAGGAGTAGGTGGAGAGAGTGCTCTGACTCAAACAATCTGCAGAAAAAGAAATTAAATTCACTGTTAGCTGCCTCAGGCTGGACAGGAAGGTCATCTGCATCTTACAAGATTCTTTTGTTTATGTTTTCTTTGTCATTACTGTTCAGTTGAGGAAAAGAGAGTTAACTTAAATGAGCTGGAAAGTTCAATAAAGCTCTGTCTGCAGAATTTAAAAAATGTAATTCTGTAAATCTGCAGTTTACTGTGAAAAGTGGTATTTCTACAAGTTAAACTCTAAATCCAGATTAGAAGATGCTCATGAATAGTGAACAAATCCTGCAAGAATCATCCTACTCTGTTTTACTTGTCTGGAATTAAATGGGTAAATTCATCTCAAAATCTTACATAACTTTGCTTCTGTGAAAAAAGGGCAGCTTGAACAATGATAAACTGTTGCAATTGCTTTTTTTTATTTTTTTAATGTGTCATTTTGATACTGTTTGTATACCTTTATTCATCTACTATGATCTTGAGCTTGTTGCTGCCGTATCTATGTTTGGTTCTGTGTGTAGCAGTAGATCTCTACCAATTTTATGAGTGTTTTTGTGTGAAGTTAGGCTTATCAAAACTAGCTCAGGATATCATGACAGTGACATTTTGGAGCTTTGGTTTAGGTTTTTCTGATCACAGTAATGATAATAATAGTAATATATTTCCAACTAATAATGTTACTAGTAAATTGCATCTACCAGCTGGTCTATTTGATCATACGTGTCTCTACACTTTACCTGTTAAATCTGTTTTATTTTGTCTGGGTATGGAAAACCTGTTTGAGCTGCTATTAAATTATGCAAAAAACTGAACATAATGCAGCAGTAATAACAAGCTCTGTGGTAATTCTGCAAGTGACAGGCTCTCTGTCCATATTTCCTGTGTATAGTTAGTTTCTTCCCTCCTTTTTACTTTATTCTTTGGTCTAACTGTCTGTATCACAAATAGTTTAGACTGCTGGTTGGAGTATTGACATAGAAGTGTACAGACTCCTGACACTGCTGTGACCTTCCTGGTATGGCCTTCAGTCTAACCTTTGACTTGGATTTTCCGCTTTAAAAAACAATAAAACTTTTTTTTGTAGTATTCTAGATGTTTGCTTAGCATATAATAACTAGTGTGTCTCACATTCAGCTTGTTCTCTTATCTTGAAGAAAGAGAGCCTCAGGGGGAACCTTATCACCCTCTACAACTACCTGAAAGAACATTGTAGCAAGGTGGGAGTCACTCTCTTCTCCCAGGTAAAAAGTAACAAGACCAGAGGAAACAGCTTCAAGTTGCACCAGGGGAGGTTTACATTGGATATTAGGAAAAATTTATTCACTGAAAGGGTGTTCAAGCATTGAAATAGGCTGCCTAAGAAAGGGGTGGAATCACTATTCCTAGAACTGTTCAAAAGACATTCACAGTGTGGCATTTGTGGGGTATGATTTAGTAGTGAACACGGTGAACTGCTGGGTTAGCAGTTGGACCTGATGATCCTAGATGTCTTTTCCAACCTTACTCATCCTTTAGTTTTACTACAGTCATGTTTTTCTTAAATAAAACCCACACTAAAATCTTGCTGGGGTAAAATTCATTTAAGGTGAGGAGTGATTAGTGGTCTATTCTTCAGGTAGGCTTATGTAGAGATATGCTTCCCTTCCCCTCCTTCAGGATGCCAATGAGGTGAGACTGCCTGTATGTCATTCAGCTAAAGGCTACTGTGCTGTAATCAGTCAGTCATGGAGCTGCATGTGAGGCACTGAGTGTCCACTGGGACTCTCAGACAAAGATGAGTATTTTTTCTTCTCTACTAGGCTACTGAACTTCTCTTCATCTCTTTAGTTAGCTGATGCTATTTTCCTTCTGCCCTGCTGCTATCCAAAGTCCTTCTCAGCCTCATTTTAACAGTGTATTTTTAACCAGTTCAAGGGTGTTGTTCATAATACACGCACAGCTTTCTACCTAAAATTATATCCTTTGAAACAACCAAGGGTAAGAGCATTTTGATTTATAATTTACAGGAAGTGTGTATTTGTAGGTATGCTGATGAATAGCTCTTTTGAGAGTATAAAAAAATATTAACTTCCAAACTGAGTGTTGCCTTTGCTAATACAAGTACAAATACATTGCTTCCGAAAGTATGTTTTTGTATTGTTTCCTTAATTAAAGTTGGAAAAAAAATCCCTTGAGGAGAGAGAAGCATAGGTAAATCCAGCTAAGAGAGTTTCTTCACTTAGCTTCTTGGGTACCCAGTGGTGTCTGAATTTTTCTTTATTTCTTATAACATAGATGACTTTATAATAATTACAGTAGCTGAGAGTATGGCAAGTGCACCAGGTATTGTAAAGCAGAGAACACAGAAATGACAAAATCTTTTTAAAACTAAAATATCCCCTTCTCATGGGCCACAAGAAATACTGTATTGAGCTGTATTCCTGCCTTTCAAAGTGTGGTATCCCTCCATTTCAAAGTCTCTGTGACGAAACAGACACATAATAATTATTCAAAAATTCTTAATTCTTCCGTTGAGATAAACTGAATGTAGGCATGTGGAGGTGGGGGAAGCCAAGGAAGCACGATAAGAGAAGGGTGAAATTTGTTGCTCCATCATGTGGCTCAAGTGAGGGCTATCTTACTTTTCTGGTGCCAAGCTGTGATGATGGTACCCCACTAGTTTTGTCTGCCATATTCCGTTTCTACTAATAATCTGCAATGACGCTGGGCTGTGACAAAAGGGCATTCTCAAATTTCTGTCCCTATCTTTTGTGCCTCAATGAGACAATTGTCTTTCCGTGGCTGACAATAGAAATATGTAGCAGTTGAAGTTGTATGGCTTCACTTTGCCCCTGTCTTTCTTCTTCTGCCAAGTATTTGTTATTTGTAGCAGAGTTGCAGTCAACATAATGTGCTCTGAATCATGAACAATTAAAACCAGGTTATATTTGAGCCACAAATCCTGACTGTGAAATTATCCATGACAGGTTGCAATGGTCATACCTCTTGTGCTGTAGTAACTAATTAGGTTTCCTTTTTTTTTTTAATTTTATTTTACAGTGACTGATATGGGTTGTCTGAAAGTCAGAGATGCTGCTGTGCAGTGCTTCACTTTACTCCCATAATCCATGTCATCCTCTAATAAGATAGCTTCACACCTAATGAGAACCCTTGACTGGAAGTCTCATTAACTCCCTCTCTACCTCGGGTGCTTATTAAGCATTCTCCTCTTCTATGTTTGCCTGTTGAGATACAGAAGTGAGAGAAGGCATTACAAGGGAGCGGAAGATGTTGTAAAAGTGCTGTAGTGAACTTATTTTTTAAACTCCTGACTGGGGGGAAAAACTAACAGATGTCGTATCTCATTGCATCTTTCAAAACAGAGGAGTTGTCACTGCCCTGATTTATTTTAAAAGGGAGAAAATTACCTGAGCTACAGAAATGTGCTGCTGACACAAGCTATCCTCAGAATAGACTATCAAGAGATGAATTAATGAAAATAATGTTATTGGACAGCTCACAGTACAGGCCTTGATCTGAAAAATAAAATTAGGCAAGGAAGAACATGTGAAGGATGGAACTGGAGTGCAAGCAACTTTGCAACTGGAGGAGAGAACAACCTCAAACATCATGTCCCATGGTTGGAGAGTGGAGTTTGGGGGTGGTGGAACAGGGCATAAACAAAAGGTCTTGATTCCTGAGCAGGCTGGATATCTGTATTTCTCATGTTCATTGTGTTATCAATATTTGCCACACTTGTATTCTTACTTTTGTCATCTTTAATAAGATATTGTGCACTGATGATGGATCATTCCCAGCCTCATACATTATGTGTCTAGCTCTACTAAATGGTTAGTTGAGATATCACACGATACCACAAACATTTGAGCCCTAGAATTTTATATGCTACAGAATGTTTCTTCCATTTACTTTGGCTACCAAGGGCATTATCCATTGTCGGATATATACATCTCTTTGGTCATCTGCCTAAGTGCTTGCTACATTAGCCATATCAAATTTCCACATTACATGAAAGAAAATCAAACGGAACTCTTTCAAACCTGTGTGGGACAAATATTTGAACTCAGAGGATGAAAAGCAAAATCCCTATAGGAACAGATTTAAAAGATAAGCTGTACTGTGACTTTATAATGCCAACCTTCCTGTTGATTACTGACCCTATTTTCCCTCAATTGAAATCTGTGGTTTCCTGTATTATTAATATCGCTGTTGGAGTCTATGCTATATTGGGGTCTATGTTTCATCTGGCCTATGATGAGACAGGCCAGTCCTGTGTCAAGTGCTTTTGTTTTCAGATGTGATACAAATGTATCACACAAGCAATCACATTCAAAGTCTAAATCAGTCTGTGTTTGGGCACATTAATCTGTGAAATGGGTGCAGTCCTTAAAAAGAAATATTTGGAACTCATGTAGTATACTAATAAGAGGAGAGAAATGCTGAGTGCTGTGATGGCAGTACTTATGAAAGTATTTTCTTAGTTTTGTAGCTATCCTTAACTGTTCCACAAGATTTCCTTAATCAACCTCTGTCAGTTTCGGATTATGTCCTTTTTCATTTATTTATAAGCATTTCTTTATACTCTTCGCCATTAATTAGATAGGAACTTATTGTAGCCAAGAATCAATTTATCCAGCAGCAATTTATCCTGACTAAAGCAGAAAAAAAATTAGGAGTGGAAGTTGTGTTTTTAAGCACCAGATGATTTATTTTCAGAGGTCTCGATCAAATTAAATGGAGGATCAAATTAAGTGGCAACTGGTGACTAAATTACACTGAAGACACTGTACTTGCAACTAGTTTCCCCCATGCAAATGCTTATGAGGTGAAAATGGCTAGTTATTCAAAGCTGTAACAGCTGTGTCCCATATTTTGACTCTCTTTCATTCATCTGTCTCTAAGTCACTTTAGAGGAAATATTGCTTCTCCAGAATATACATTCAAACTGTCCTAATGCAGCAGTTCAGTTCCTTTCCAAGAAATGCCATACAAATAATGTGGTCACTCTGATTCCTAACTGTGAGGCAGTAACTAAAGAAAACAAGAACATCAGAACTACCTGTATATGAGCTATACAATTGGCAGGTTACAAAACACAGCTCATCAGAAGTACTGTATAGCTTTTCCCATGAAATACTGCAACAATCTCTTGTTCACATTCTTAATATACATAGTTTTAAAGCAATGCAAATTTCATCAAATAGCATTCTTCATTCAAAAGTGTAGTTGATTTAAGTACAGTATGGAGTTCTGCACCTTTGCTGAGAGAGGGAAATAAGCAGAAGAAAACGAAGTGTTACCTCGTAATGTGAGATATTAAAACCAAAGCTGCAAATAGAGAATAAAATATTTCATTGAGAAATACATTAATGTTCACACTGTTGTTTTTCTGCTCTAGTTGCACATGAGGCACCTCAGGCCAAATGCCATCCATGGTGTGCCTTCCTTTCCTTTATGCAGTCATATTGGGGTCAGGTACAGTCAGTAATTAACAGTAAGTCCTGGCAGCCATTTTAAACCAATCACTTTAGACATCTCTATGCTCTATAAAACCTTACTGAAGAAAACAACTGAACCTACTCTAAATACTCTCCTGTTTGGTGGCATTCAATAGCACTTCTCTCTGAGTCTAGTGGCAGATTTGTATCCCCATAGATGCAAGGCGTGTGAAAGCTTCCTTCTTGTCTCCTATGACTTCTCATTTTTCTGTGCAAGAAGAAAATCTTTCTTGTAATCCTATAAATTAGTTGGATCAATGTTTTCAGCCTCCAAAGGTGACTTCTATACCCTGATCTGCTGATTACTTGGGGAAGAGTATCTTACTTGTAAAATGGTTGAGATGGAAATTCCATTCCAGTGTTTTTGTGCCCCTTGCTTTTAACTGTCTCTTAGAAAGTCAAAGATATCACATTTATGGAGGAGAGAGCATGACGTTTCTACAAAGAAACTTTGAGTAACTCAATTTTGGTCCAAGGGCTAAGTGTAACATATGCCAGAGTGTGATTGATGCAGAAGTTTACCTTCAAGATGAGAGTCTAATGGCCAGTGGGCTCTCTCTGGCAATCCTGTGGGATCTGAGGTTTAGATCTGGCATTGTTTGGATGTTCATTCTCCACACGGGGGGTTCATCCAGTGATCATGGAGTTCTCTACTCTTCTTGACTGTCCTGGGCTGCCAACAGTGCTATTAGAATAAGCAGCTAGCATGAGTGAGATTGTCTATGCTTGATCAAGGAGGTTTCAGACAGGAGCCACTGTTCCCTTCTGACATAATATGTGCGTTATATGGACCCTATACATGGTGTTTAACAAGAGCTCAGAGAGAATGGCTATTAGGGTAAATAGAGAGCAAGGCTGAATCACTGTGGATTTGCAGCTGATGGTGTATTGATTTAAGGAAAAGAATGTTGAATTTATTGTAAGAGATGACAGCATGAAAGTAGGATGGAAAATGAATGTTAGCAAAACTAATGGGATGTGTAATGGCTTAGGAAAGAGAACAGTGAGAAGAGAGAGGTGGTAATTTTTCAGGTACAAAGTATCTTTCTTATATTCTTCCTCAGTTTACTGTGATAGTTAATTAGAGTTTGGGATGTTCTTGGATTATCTGTGATGAATCTTACGGTAATTGGTCATGAAAATTGTAAAATATAAAAAGGGAGACATTTTTAAAAATATATATGGCAACTCTGCTATTGCTACACCCTTCTGGATTTTGTATTCTAGTCTTTGTCCTATCTGTTAGGAGAATATGTATGATAGCCAGTAGACTTATTTAATGGACAAGTTTTGCTTTACTAAATTGTTCTAATGATTTGCTTAGTTCTATTGTACAA
Organism: Manacus vitellinus; assembly: GCF_001715985.3. Lineage (NCBI taxonomy): Eukaryota > Metazoa > Chordata > Aves > Passeriformes > Pipridae > Manacus > Manacus vitellinus. The sequence goes on along the minus strand of NW_021940517.1, from coordinate 1,951,960 downwards.
GTTATAACATGTCTTGCAAATACCTACAGTGTCTTGCAAAAATTTACTTTCTTCAGAAATAGCAGCAAGAGGACACTGTTTCACCTGTGAATAGCAGCTGTTTAGTAGTACCTTTCTCTGGTCTGTGCAGTACAGCCATGAGAAGGTTTTGTCCTTTTACTAGGAGGAGAGATCAACTGCTTATGGGTTTTCATGTCCCTCACCAAAATCTGAATGCAACCATGAAAGGACAATCAAATTTCACTCTTGTGCTGTGTCACTCTTGCTGATTTAATCAACATTGTCACTCTCTACAGGCATCTGGGATAGCCAGTGGGTTAAATCCTAGCAAAGACATATTTCCCATGATTTCTTAGATTTTTGGCATTGCTTCTGAAGTGTTGGCAGTAGATAGACTATGGTTTTTCAAATTGCCCACTCTCAGCAAACATCCTGCTACAAGATGGCCAGCTGTTAATCATTACTCAGGGCCCTCATTAAAGCCCAAATCTGCTGGACTCATCAGTACACTCCAGCTATGGAGTGTGATGCAAATTGGAGTTCAAGCAAAAGTTTAAACTTCTGTAATAGTAAATTTTAACCAGACTTCTTTACAGCTGAAATAACATATTTCATCATATGCTAAGATTTATAAAAAGTAAGCAATTATTTATTATTATTTCACTGAAGATTAACATCAAATTAACTCTTAATTAACAGTCATGGTTTTTTTAATGTAGTTATTCAATTACAGTGACTTGAGAGATAATAGTGAAATGATTGTGTATTATACTGCTTATGATACTATAGATTTTTATACTAAGAAATCAGCAAAATCTTAACATATGGATTAATACCACTATATTAGAATAGACATTATGGAAGTGCTATCATTATATCTGTGATGTTATTGGTAAAGCTAAAGGTGATTTGCCATCCAATTACCAAAAGAACAAACTATCTGCAAGGATTGCAGTAGGGGGAAAAGGAAGTCAGCAACTTCTTAGTGCTCTCGGGAGATCAGGGTATTTTGATTAATGCTGGACAACACAGAGAACAGTAGGTATGAATTAATCTCACTTCACCTCAATAGCAGGATGGTACAAATTTCTGGATTTTGTAAAGTGTTGCAAAAACTTGCATTAGAAAAGCATTTGATCGGTATTTTGCATTTAAATGAAAACCAAAACAATCAAAAAAAGAGAAAATGTTATTTTCTGTTCCAAACCCATGTGCTACAGGTGTAACACTTGTGCTGAAGTCAAAGGGCCTCAATAGCATCAAAGGCTCAGTTCTCCTAGATTTGTTGGATGAGGTGCTTTCTGGTTTTGTTTTTTTTTTTTTTTTGATGATCACACTGCATAAACTGTCAATAGGAAATGGAATAGCAGTAAAAGCAGTATAACATTTGGGCTTTTGGGTTTCTCTGCTATTGAAACTAACTCCAGTTATCTTCAATGTTCCCTAAATACATCTCTTATTCTAGTGCGAACATAGCCAGACAAAGCTGTAAGATGCTGTGGATCTCATAATTTCTTTGTCAGCTCAATTGAAATGCCTTCTATCAAATTGCTATTTTGTGTATATGTTGGAATGCAGTAGAAACAAACTTCAGTATTCTGACAGTTAAATACCCTGAGCTCCTTTGAGTGTTCATTATACAGCATGTTTTTCAAGCCTTTAGTCACTCTTTAGGCTATTTTTTAAACATATTTTGCCACATCCTTTTTTGGTAAATGTCAGATATGCATCCTTCTATAGTGCTTATTACACCAGTACATAGGATTTGGGTCTTTCCTCCGTATTTCAGAATTGATTCTGTGAAGTGTCTTCTTTTGCACCAAGTTTCATGAAAACGTTTCCTGAGATATTTAGATGTCTTGAACTCTGCAGCAAAGGACTTGACTCTGGGAGTAGAGATTGTGCAGCTGTGTCTAATACCTGGCCCAGAAGTCTGTATTTTTACAAAACGTGTAATCTTAGGCTTGAGGATAGGATAAATGCTTAGAATCTGTTTGGGATGATCCAAATAGGTTGTTGTCTGCCCTCTCTTTTTGGAGGTACATAAACTGTAAATTTATTGCTTAGAATCTGGGTTGCTAATCTCCTCCCCTGAGTGATCGATGTAATGTCTAGGAAACATGTTAGGTCTCAGAACACATTTCCAGAAATGGTGCTGTGCAACCATGGCTCTACATTTAAAACAACATTTTAAGGTCTATTACTTTGGGAGGTTTGAATTTGTGTAATGCATGTCATGCCGATCTTGCATAATTATAATTCATTAATTAAGGTCAAATCTAATACTTTACAGAAATCTATTAGGTTAACAAGTTTACCCTCCTATCACCAAAAGCTCATTTGAAAGCAAGATTTAGATTTCATAAGCCCATGTTCATTGTCTTTGATTATATTGCATTCTTCTTAATGCTTAACAGTGCCATAAATTAGTCATTTCATTATTTTGTTGGGATTGGTGCCAGATCTACTGATCGCTGACGTTAAATCAGTCAGCCCATTTGCCTTTGTGAAGTAATTGTTCCATCACTGCTTCATTTTCTTCCACTGCTAAACTTTTTTAGGCCTCCAGAAGCTATTGAAAATCTACTTTAGTGGTTCAGGTTACTTATCAGCCAGCTATTTCTTGTATGATTGTAGATTTTTTTGGCTTTTTTTGTTTTGTTTTCCTGAGAACTTTATTTTTGAAATGTTAAACTGGTATTTACATTTCAACAGTAACTGAAGATGATGCCAAAGTATTTCGTTATCTTTAAAAGATGCAAATTCTTTTCACTTTTCCTTCACAAAATTCAGGAAAAAAATATTTAATACATCAGCCCTTTTTTATATTATCATATATAACTTGTTAGTAATCCGTATGTACTATTACTGAGATCATTTTTGTTCTTGTTGTGCTTAAAAACGTTTGAGTGCTAGTCAGAGAGTTACTTTTATGTCTATTATTTCCTGCATAAAATTTCTTTTCTTTCTAGCTTTTAATTCATATTTAGTGTTATCTTCTGTCATCTTCTCTGTGTGAGTATGTGTGTTTATTGACAGATTTTTCTTGTCTCTCTCTAAAAGAGACTTTTCTTAGTCCACATGATTTTCATTCAGAACAGATGGATTGTGACTTTTGGGGACACCTCCTAGTTGTTTTAAATAGTCCTTAACTATTTTAACTTAAATATAATTTGCAGGTTTTTTCGTTCTCTGGAGTGACTAGAATCTGATGTTTTTAGGCTCAATAAAAGAATATGTACACTTAGATTAGTAGTTTTACTTTTATGCCTGTATGCAACAGGATAGTGATAGCTGAATCTAAGCAATGATTCTTCTCATGTCTTGGGAATGTTTCACTGCCCAGGTGATGGCTGATGTAGAGCAACCATGTGTTGGATGTGGAATAGTCGTGAAGTTTTTATGTAAAACAAACACAAATTGCAGAATATTTTAGTACTAATATTCTGAGACCTCCAGTTTGTGTTTCTCTGTAACACACAACTAACTTAAGGAGACAGTCTGTATAATGTCTGCAGTGTAGAGTGGTGGTCTGCAGCAGACGCCACCTAGTATCTAAGATAGTGACTCTTAGTTTGGGAGCTCTTGATTCAGAGGTGAGATGGACTTGGAGAGGAGCAGTACTCCCTACTTTCCTTTACCCGGATGATTCCTACTGATTGTCTTTAAATAATTACATTTTAAAACATTCCAGTTGTAATTCACTGATTTTTAATGCTAACTAGTCTAGGTCAATGTACAGGAGCAACTCGTTTCTGTAAATGTGTCCTTCACTGGTAGTGTAGCCATTACTTCTTCATTTTCAGGCCATATCATCAGTACACTGTTCCACTGTGGGAAATTTCCGAAACATCTTGTGGCTCTCATTTTTCTTTCAAGAAGTTCCCTGAAGTGCATATCCGTATTTCTTGAGTGTTACAGAGTAACATGGGCTCAGAGAGGAAAGAAAGTTAATCCCAAGGACAAAAACCCCACTGATATAGTGGAGAGAGTGGATTTATGAGCTCTTGGTATGCTTTTGTCCTTGCAGGTTTTCTGTGTGTAAACAATAAGAGGAAATTCAGGAGATTATATTTGTTCAAGTAGATGCTGATTCAGACAAGGACTTAAGTGTGTGCCTCATCCTCAGAATTCAAGAAGGCTCTTCTCTATTCAACAAAGCTTTTATGTCACCTCCAAGAGATAGTCACGTGCTCAAGTGCTTCACAGAAATAGAAATGTAGTTATTTTCTGTGCATTGACTTAAACACTTTGTTTAGACTGGCACTTGTCATGTCTTCAATAATCTATTCTCAATTATTAAACAAACCCATCTGGCCTTTTCAATGAAGGGTTTAAAGCTGAGTTTTACAGTACACATACTGGCCATGGACATTAAAAATAATTTCTCAGGCATAAAAGGCTTGAAAACAGCATGTGTGATGCAGTGCCTTCCTTTTAACTCCATGTAATAAGACTGTAGCTCTTTTTGCCTATGCAGAACTTCTCTCCTGAGATCTCTGATGTACAGAAAGATTGAAGAGAAGGCATTTGACCATTTCCTTGTGAAATGTCATCATTGCAGCAGGTTGCAACTCAAATCAGATTATTGGACTGGAGAGATAATCAGTATGTGCATCATTATTTCACAGTCATCTGACTGAGACTTTAAATACTGTGTAGATCATAAATTAGTTGGGAGGGTGAATGTAGTGTCTAACCATGCCAAATCTAGACTTTCGCAGTCTTGCTAACACAGCACTTCACAAACTACACAGTGCAGGACACAAGGCTGGATGGGCCATAAACTATAAAAGCCCTCAGTGGTATATGTTTGTTTTAGATTCTTAATTATGGTCAATTTTGTCCTGATGACACAATGAGTTTAGAAATACAGATAGTTAACTGTGCTTGGTGTTCTGGATGGAAACATGCTCTAAAGCCATCTAAAATGAGAACTGGTTGGATTTTGGAATTGGAAAATAACAGATATTGCATTAGAGGCATTAGAGATGTTCCAAATGAGAATTGATGATTACCAGCTAAGTATGGACTAACAGGCAGGATTAGGGCAGTAAACATCTACAAATATCTGGAGTATGTCCACACCAAGCAGAAACAGAAGTGTTGTCTGGGGTGGTCCAAGACATATAATGAAATACAATTTGGCAAAGAAAAGACAAGCTGAATATTGGAGGATAAGGCAACAAAAATCCCCAAAACAGCAAATTCTCTTAAAGAAACAGGCATCAGTTTTCACTCTATTTTGAAGTATTTGGCTACTGGGCTACCTAGTTTATCAGAAAGAATCTTTTCTCATGTCCTGTCTTGTTCAAGTCTAATTATTCTAGCCATAGAAATCATTAAATGTTTCTGAATGTGTATATGTTTAGCAGACTATTCCCTCCTCTCACATGCAACCCTTCTAACTGGGAAATATATTTTTTCATTTAAAACAAGACAGCTTAGGTGAGTGGGGGAGTCTTTTGTTTGTGGAGATTTTTAAACGCAGGTTCTGAAAGCTTTCACTGTTTCTCTATTTTTTGGAAGGCCTGTAGTTAGTAGTTAAGTGCCTAGCTGCAAAAAAGATACATGCTAAGGAGTGAATGGGAGATTGCTGCCACCCCTTTACTGTTCCTTAAGCACTCTGCAAGTCCAGTGGGGCCTGAAGAGAGCTTTTCTTTAACATGTCAAGAGCACTCCTGCTCCCCATCCTCAGCCTCTTGTGCAGATCTTCTGCCGCAGATCTGAAGGCTGAGAACTTGTGCTGTGCTCAGAGAAAATACTGCTGCTGCCCAAGACCTGCCTCTTGTAGTCCCAGGTTCCCAAAGGGAGTTTGCATGTAAGTTATGCTTCAATAAAACTGTTGAAGCTTGGGCTTCAAGTTACCTGCTTGTTTTTCATGTTCTGCTGAAATTGTGGAACTCCTCCTTTTCATCCGTCTGCTCTCTTGGGATGTGAATGTTAAGGTTTGAAGATGTGAGGCTGCTGCTGCTGCTAGTTGTTGCTAAAACAAAAAGTGAGAAAATTATTTCTGCCCTCTGTATTTATCATCCCAGTGATATTTTATTGTTTCTGCTGCTGGAGTTGGTGCTGGGTACTCTGCTGACAGACGTGTATGTGTTTTGTACTGCTTATTTGAGGGATATCTCCTTGATAGGCACCAGACCCTTAATAAGACAGAGCCAAACACATAGATCTTGGCAGCTTGGAGTCAAGGGTTCCTCTGTGAAAGAAAGTTGTAACAGATCTGATTTTTCTATGTGTAAAAACAAATTCTATAGAGCGAAAACAAGTTGTATGCAATAAGCTGTGCTTATATCCCAAATTGTCTGAAAAAGCTAATGTCAATCTGGCTGTTCTTAAAGGTCAAGCAAGATAACATGGGTAAGTATAAAGAGTTCTGCCTTACTTCAGTCTGGGACAAAGCAATGAAACAACTGAAATGGCCATCTTTAATGAAGAATTAAATGCTGGAATACATATTCTGTAAGCTGGCATATATGGAGTTGGGAGTGCATATAGAGGCAATTCCTTCTTTTCTAGAAGTTGGAGACAAAAATAGGATGCATGAGAGCTGGACTCATCAGGCAACAGCAGGCTTATGAAAATATATTTATGAAATTTGACTGCTATTACTAAGAGTGGGGAATAGTGGGAGATATGTGGAGCGACTTGATAGCTGACAGCAAATTATATAGGACCGTAGAAGTGCAGATATACATGACATGTGAACTGGTAAACTAACAGATATCAAAATCCCCAGCAAAGGGGGCCATCACCGAACGGATGCTTTTTGAAAAGAGTCTGTGAAAATGCCAGTATTTAGTTCAGATCTGCCTGTTCAGCACTCTCCTTGGTGGTCTAGAAAGTAAACACGAACTGCCTACTGAACTGAAAAGCAGTCAAAAATGCACACTGGGAGAGAGATGAAAGACTGTGGTTTATCAGAAAACTGTCTAGGGAACATTTGCAGTGTAGTGCATAAATACAGAGGGGAAAAAATGGATTTTGAAATGTATGTAACCCAGTGAGAGAATAGGCAAAGACAGAGCTATTGGCTGAAAGTTAAAGACCAACAAATTTAAAAATGGAAAATCAGTGTGCACACAAAAATGCTAGTGAGACTGACCGCTGGAATAAATTACGATGAACAAAAAGGATTCTCTAGCTCTGTCTTCACATCAAAACTGTCTGGAAGTTATATTTTTAGCCAAACAAAATTTATTGGTCTTAGGGGTATGTGTGTAGACTGTATTGTCGTTATATATAAAGGTGGACGGAGCACATAGTTTTAATAGTTTTCTTCTGGTTTTAACATCTTTGAAATTGTAACCCTGAAACTATAAATCACTGCCTGCAGTGAATTAATTCAGTATAGGTCTTTGCTACTTGTTTTGTGCCTTCCCACAGGAGGGTGAAGTGGTTATGCATCTCAGTAGAATCCCATCAATTTAAATAGCATGGTAATACTGTGTAAGAGGCTGGACTAACACGTAAGATGGAACTTTCTTACCCTTGCTCTGGTGTCTGCATTTATACCTGCAGTTACAAGGTTTGGTTTCATGTCAAAAAAGTCAAAAGTTCACAGTTTCTGGGATCAGATTTTCTAGCTCTGAGGACTCTGATTCATATTTGAGAGTCTGAAGAAGGTCCTTGCAGAGTGTTTTCAGCTTTCCATAGGAAGAACTGGAGCTGTAATGATGTGGCACTAATGTAAGAAATTCTGTATTCTTTTTCCCTTCTTTTATCATTACAGACAAATCAGTCTGCTATAAGGCAATGAAGTTTTAATCACTCTGTAATTAAAATGATGCAGCAGGAATTTGTTGAATAGGTCACAGAATGCTTCCTTAGAATGAAGATTAACTGTTCTTCAAGTAGTAAGGACTACAATATCCTTTTCTACAGAAAACTCTCTGTAGGAGGGATGTTGTAATAAGTAGAATATATTTGGTATGAAATGATGTTTTCCCAGAAAAAAAAAAAAATCTCTCTTTCTCTACCTTTTTTAAGGTCATGATTTTATTTTAAAAATACTTCAGCTTACAGCATGATATTGCTTGCAAAATACAATCGTTTATCTCAATGTCTACAAGAGAAGATAAACCAGTAAGGTTTCTGTTTAGAAACCTGTCTTGACTTTTGCAAACTAGAGAGTTTATCTGGTGAGCTCAAAATATCTTGATGAAAGTGGGCTGCTTTCTGAGATTCAAAAACCATGAAATTCCAGGGATGATTGGAAGGAGAGTCCTGGATTTTCCAATTAAAGTCTTCTCACAGCCTTGGGAAAAAGAGAAAAAAGTACATAGGAACATATGCACTCGCATGTCTGTCTCTCTGCTGTCATAAAGGCTTTGACAGAAATAAGTGAACCATAGTGAATGTATACCATGGAAGCATCTGGTCTGTGGTTTCAGCTGAATGCCCTTCATTTCACTGTCTGTTTGCTTGTGTGTGATGAATTTCGTGGATTTGGCTCAGGTTGTTCACACTGCCTTGCAGGCAAAGGATGTTATCCTCAGCACAGCACTCAATGTCCTTCACAACAGATTGACTTCCCTGGAGAAACACAAGTGTCATTCAAGCACATATGATACAACAGAAATCTCATTCTCATGGTTTTGTGAATTGAAACAAATTGCCCTATTTCTAGTATAAGCGAGCATTCCAAATAAAAATATGGCATGGAGAGACCCAGTCAAGAATAGATTATATTCTTGAATTATATACAACTTGTAAGCAAATGAAAGGAAGCTGGCTGGAAATCTTTGTATAATCCTTGCAAGAATGAAACTTTCTCTCTATTTTCTCTCTAATTAGCATATTAGCTTTGATATTAGAATGCGAAGAGGGGAAAAATAAAGGCCATAAAACTTAATGAAAAGGAGGAATGGAAAAAACCTCAAAAAAATTAAGATAAAATCTAGACTTCTACAAAATCTCAAATGTGAGTAACACTAAACTTTCAGCCTTTCTCTCTGTGTGGTCAGTTCTCCAATTATATTGAATTAAAACCCTCTGTGAAGCTTTTGTTATTGTAAATATGTCTTTGATTGGATCTTCATGAAAAAGAGGATCATGAGAAGAACAATTGTGAACCTAGAGGAAATAGAAGTACCATTACGGCTCTGTAAGAAATGGATTTATTGACAGTTCTGCTTTGAAGTTTCTGTCTGGTTGTCTCTCTCTTTTCCTATCAACTAAGGAGAAAATGCACGTGTCTTGGCAAAGGAAACACTCTGCCACTTCTATTTTGTGAAAGTAATACGGATAATAAACACATTGGAGGGCAGTGGAAGAACAGTTGGAAAGCTGTCAACAATCCCTGGTAAAGGTATTTCCACCCTAGTGGGCCACTTCTTAAGGTACCCGAATCTACTGTAGAAGAGAAAGACAATGCAGAGTGTGAGAGCTGCCAATAAAGGAAGGTGGGTTTGTGTATGCAAGTGGATTCAATCAAAGCAGTTAGACAGGAGGCATCTGTGACTGTGACAGGGAGTTATAGACATTTTAAAAATTAGAGACAAAGAATCTGTGAGCTATTGTTTTGTGTAACTAAGAAAACATGCTTTATCTATTAAATATACATGTGTAAAACATATTCAAGGGTTTTTATTCTTTATATTACTCTGTCCTTTATAATCTAAAGCAGTTTCCCCCCCTCAAAATAAAAAAAGTATGTATTAAAAAGCTCTGTTACATGTATGTGGATTAAAAGAACACAAGTATTTCTAACCTCAAAAGAAACAGCAAGGTTTAAAAGTGCTTATATGTTATGGTTCATTTTAACTCAGCATTATTCTTGAGACACTTTTCTCACAGAAGTAGTTCAGGGACCATCAAGACAGCCATACTGAAGGTTGGGTGCAGAGGACCTGAAATTTCAGAGAGATGGCAGCTGAAAGGAGGAGATGATCCCAAAAGTAGGGCCAAAGTAACACATGATTTGTATTTCTGTTTCCTTAATCCCAGATTTACTTTTTTTTGTGATCAAGTAAAAAAGCCCAAAAAATGAACAAAAAACCCAACCCCTCCCCGTCCCCCCCTCCTTGAAGTCCCCCCAAACAAAAACAAGCAAACCACACCCCAGCAAAACAACCAACCAACCAAACCTCAAAAGACAAACCCCAAACAATCCATTATACTGCGCAGTCAGTTTGGCAGCTTGACACCTAGAGAACTTGCAGGCTGAAGAACCTGACCATTCAGCAACTCATGTTCTTGGGTTGCTCTGGAAGCAGGATGTACAGTTTGTTGTATTGCCAATTTTAATAGTTGTGGTATTCAGCAAAGCTTAGACTTCAGTGAATCAACAGCTTCAAGTAGACACTTGTCATTAGAGAATTTGAACTAGGGATAAGTGTTTGTTCCCATGAGCCAGGCAAAGCCAGTATGGGATGCAGGTAGGTATCCATCCATACTTGAATACACTTTAGATGCTGTTGCTGAATAATTCTCCTGGTGGCCTCTTGTACACACTAAATATAAAAGAATGGAGTATAACACAAATGATTAAAAGAGCTATTTAATTTCTGTTTTAGAGTTTCTTTCCTGCTGGTTAGTGGAAGCAAAAGGAAAGATAGTCCTTGCTGAACTCAGGAGAGAAGGTAAGACCAGTTGATTGGGTGCTTGATGCTTAAGATGGTAGGAATGTCATGATTTACAGGGAAGTCTTTAAGTGAAGTCTGTCCTTGACCATATGTTCTGTGTGTGCAAGGATATGTCCATTCATGAGCATGACATGATTTTTAATGCATAGTTTAGATTAGATTTCCATGTGAGGAGAACTGGGTTTCAGGAATCCATCCAGATCCTTTCTTCACCTTTACAATATCAATTTCATTTTCATGGTGACAGCAAGAGGTATCTTCCTCATCCGTGTGGATTCTCCATTTTACAATCTGGAATATGTCCTTTCTTGATATGTGAGACCTTATTCTAAGTTTTAGACTAAATATTTCTTGAAGGATTTTGATACTTAAGTGGTCAGTTATCTTCTCGCTTCCCTCCACAGATACTTTTTTTAAAATTGTTTCCAAGTAGGAGAGAGACCAAATCCTAGTTTTCCAAATTATATTTCCTTTATATGAAAATATGGGGGATTCTGCAAAGAAAACATTTCAGAGAATTGCCTATGTTCGCACTTTCAAAGACTTAGCAATTAAGCTTTCAAAATAAGTTTACATATGCCAAAAAATATTCATGAATTTTCATTCACAGAGTTTAACATTAAAAGAATTGCACAAAAAAATGCAAAATTTGGGTTTTTTTGAATAAGTATACTGTGGAGGTTTGACCCCAATAATCTAATCTCCAATCTCCCCCCACAATTTACCTCGACACCGAAGAGAAATTTTCAGACAAGCACACCTCAGTATAGGGGAAGGGAATTATATACAATTACTAACCAATAAATACTATAGAAACTAAAAAGCAATTATATACAATATTAACACAATCCCTACCACCCCTTGGACCCTCCCACATCAGTTCAGGAGAAGTCTTCAGGGAGATAGTGAAAAGTCTCTTTTTCATTGGAGTATCAGGGAAATGGGTATCTTGCACATCACCCCCCCAACCCTCAGCTCCTGCTGAGGTCCCATCTCGAGCTGCAAGAGAAACACTTGTGTCATCAGGTGTTCATCACAAAAGGTCCAGGGAGTCAGCTCTGAGTCCTTCCTCCCTGGTTCATGAAGGTTTCCTCCCAGAGAATAAGATGTTCAATTCTCACTCTCCAGGTTGCAGGTTTTCTGGGTCTCACTCAATCCTTTTTACCCCAAATAGTTTTCACCAGAAGTCCTTACCCAGAAAAAGCCTGCTGGTTTGGCTCTCTTCCTTAGCTGCTGCAGTTCAGCTCGGCTTGCCACGTGCACGTGTTACAGGAGGGATTCCCCCCCCTGTGTTCCTCCTTTGATCAGTTTTTGGCTGCCCCCGTCCAAGCCTCCAAGCCCTCTGGTCCATCTCCAATTCCTTCAGCCTGGAGTTCTTCCAGCTTCTGCTTATATCACAACCACTTCTCCAGGCTCTGGACCCCTCTGGCTGGTCTCTTGGCTCAGCTCCAGTACCAAGCATGCCTGCCAGGGAGATAGCTAGCTCCAGCTCCCCTGGCTGGCTTCCAAGTCCACCGCCTCCCTGGACAGTGGAGGAGGACAACCGGCGAGGAAACTGCCCTGGCCCTGGCTGAACCAAGGCCGAGGAGTCTCGGGGGCCCCCTGTGTTCAGGGGCCCCCTGGCCACCCCTCGTGAATCTGATTCTCTCTCACTCTGTCTCCAGCCTTGGCTAGGCCAGGGCCGCGGGGGTCCGGGGCACCCTGGGTTTTTGGGGGCCCCTGGCCACCCCTTGGTTTCTTCCTTTCTCTCTCACACACTCTCCCACTCACACTCTGCCAACAACTTCCGGCTGTTGCGAATATCTGATTTCACAGGAGCAAGAAAAACAGTTGCGATTGGCCCCCTGACTGGAAACTCAGCCAGGACCAACCATTTCCAGCCCCCTGGCCCCTGGGGGGGCCACTCGGACTATGACAGCACACATTTTAGGAAATGGGGTTTCTTGTAGTCTTCTCAATGTGGGTAGCAGTAATGAATGATACATGAAATATCTATCCTTGTTATATTTTAAATCTACACAAAAATTGTTCTTTATAAACTAGTTTACTGTAATCATAAAAGCTCGTTAACAGTAAAGACATTGTGAAGTGCAGCTTTACTTTTATTGGAATGAAATACCCATTTTGGGAGATTTTACTTTTTTCCTTATTTGGAATCCCAATAAACTTCATGTGAAAGTTCTTTCTGAAATCCTAATTCTGAAAGAAGAGAAACAAGAGTACAAATATTCAGGTAAGATTTATGTGGTATAAAAACACACATTCTTTTTTTTTTCCCCGTGCTTTGAAATGAAAGTTATTTTTAATCTACAGATATTAGGCATACTAGAAGCAACTTCCAAAAATGGAGACGGAACAATAGTTTAGCTTTCTCTGTAAAAACAGTTTAGAAATAAATTGTTCACAGTTAAGTCTATGCACTAAAACCAGATTTTTTTTTTCCCTTGTTATGAATGCCTTCAGGCTATGGCTTAGAATGAGACCTTGACTGCAGTCTTTCTAATGGAATTGTTATCAAGCACCTCTATTATGAAGCTGTAAAGATATTTTCATAGTTAAAATGTCTGCTTTCATTTTTCTATTTCAGGCCTAATATGAAATACTTAACTATATTTTCAGCACCTAAGTATTTAAATACAGGGAGACCTTTTACTTAAACTTTAGATTCAGTGCTTACAAAGAGTTAGGCTATTTTTGCTCCTTCAGTCCTCGTGGCAGATAAAGACTTGCCTTTAGCAGAGGAGGGGACGGTTAGACAGATGATCTGTCACTGAGGTTTTTAGGTTTTTATTACTTTTCTCCATTCTTCCCGGCTCTTTCTCTGCAATCTTCAGGAAACCACAATAATACCTTTCCTTGTCGCTGGTTGAGTGTCATGAAAGGCTCTCAGTGTGCCCTGGTCAGTGCTCTGTACTGGACTCCTAAGGCTTGAATATCTTGTGAAAAGAAATTGAGTAGCAAGTGGATTTTACCATCACAATCCCTAATTTTTAGGCACTTAAGCAATCAGTACTCCTAATAATTGAGGTGTTAAGAATTAAAGTCTTTACAGAATGCTCAGTTCAGAATATGTACTCTCCTGAAGAACACACATGACAGATTGGGTTACAAATGCTCAGGAACACTGCATATCTAACCTGTAGCAATAAAATTTACTTCTTCTTAGTAGGAAAAATGGGGTTTCTAAAGACTAATGTAAAATACTTGTATAAATGCAATTCCTATAGTTTATCTTTTAAACAGTTTTTATTGAAAATTATTATTATCTTTCATAATGTTTTTGGTTTTTTCACAAATGTTTCCATTTAAGATTTAAAAAAATGTACAACCTGTAATGATACCAATGTGCTAAAACTATGAGTAGCCTCAGTAGTAATTCTTATAGAATCATAGACAGTTTTGGGTTGGAAAAGACCTTTTATTCTCTTATGCACACCCACTCTCCCCCCCCCCCCTCATGGCCAGGGACATCTTTCACTAGATTAGGCTGCTCAAAGCCCCAGTACTTCCAGTTCTGGTGATTTCTCTGAGTAATACATTCCACTGTCTCACCACTCTCATAGTAAAAAAAAAAAATAAAAAAAAATTTCTTCTTTTTGTCCTAACTAAATCTACCTTCTTAAAATTTAAAACCACTGCCCCTTGTCCAGTCACTAGAGGCTTCGATAAAAACTCTGTCTTATAAGCCCACCTTTATATAGGGTCACCGTGGAATAATTGATTAGAGGGTGGAACAATATTTCTACAGTTAGGAGAAAATGAAAAGCAGAAAACTCAAACTGTCAACTTTTCAAAAGACAAGAACTGATTTGTGAAAAATTGGACCAGTCTACACCAATGGAATATTTTTAACACTGTTTCCCAGAAAGGGGTTGGTGGAATTTTTTGGCAGCAGAAAATGATATACCAGAAGATTTTTACTATCAGCAAATGTCTTGAGTTCTTGGCCAAGGGTTTGAATAGTCCATAAATTCATTTATTTAATTATATATAGTGTTTATAATTGTCTTCAGTTATGCATATCTGAATACAGAGGAAAAAAATATCAAGGAAACTGGTGAAAATAATACTGCTTCTAGCAAGGTCACTTGAAAGCTCTTTTGACTTAATCTTATTCTGTTTCTGTCTAGTAATGTTGCCAGGGTACTGAACAAATGTCATACTGTGACATTACTAAGGGTTTATATTTCTAGTAGTGTTCATATTTTCATCATTCCTTCACCTTCATTTTTCCGTGGACTTCAAGGAATAAAATAAAATCTATGATTGATGCTGTATCCATTAGCATGTTTATACAGAGCAGACTGTGTAGTCGTCTTAATATGCTGCCCATACTGCATTTAGTACATCAGCACTTCAACAATAAAATGACTAGTTTGTTCTTTTAAACCTTTGATAAGAGGGAGCATAGTTACTGAAGAATGCCTCTGTGATCACTTTTTCCTCAGCTGTCTCTGTTCTGTTTTTCAGAAGACAAGTTTAGGTTTCTTTTATTGGAGGATGACCATATTTGTGTTATAGTAGCCCCTCACATAAAGACCTTGGTGTTTCCAGTAGTTGTTTCAGATTATTCTTCCCTAAATATTCCACTTTTTTTTTTCCCAAGGTTGTTTTACCCAGCATTTGTGTCTTCAGGTATTGTATTAGATGAAACTCTTATTTGCTGCCTATTGCATGGAGAATAGTCCAACCATCTTATTTGCTGCTTGTTGCATTGCAAGAGACAAGGTTACAGATGTCAAAGTAAAAGGAGAAACTCAAGTGTTGTGACAAGTAGCTGATGTGTCCTTTGGTGTGGGTATGGCAGCTAGTGATTAGGCAGGACCCACACCAAGCAGAAAGGAAACAGACTGTGCTCAGGGGGATTCAGCCCCTCAACTGAGCTGCAGTTTGGTGGGATATGATCTGATTCCCTAAAAAAATTTGCCTAGATGTACTGACGTTGCCTTTTTTTGTTTGTTCAGTTTTGTTGTTGCTGTAGTTGTCCTCTGACCCTTCTGTGCACCCTAGTCTGCCTCCACATACCGTAGGTCTTTAACGTGACAGTGAAGCAGTGAGGGCTTTGGCTGCTGTAGTCTGGTCTGTGTTTTTGTGTAAGTGTCCATCACCATTGGTTTTTTGGTTTGGGGATTTTTTTTGGTCATTTGGGTTTTTCCTTTTGTTTTGTTTTGTTTTAAATTCAGGAGTGTGGTAAAGGATGCCACCATATTACCATAACCTCAAAACTCTTGCAAAGTTTAGGTGTGGAGTACTTCTGATGCACTGCTAGAACTCTCTGAGAAGTTGGCTCAGTGATGCTTTTGTCACAATTTCCTGTACACTCCACACCTAGTGCATTTCAGAAGTTCCTAAAATGAACATAAGACAATGTTACTTGCTCCAGCTAAATTAATGTTTTCCTCCATTACTGTGTAAAGTTTGTAGGTCACCATATATGAATGCAGAAGGAAACTAATACAAAAAAGAATCACTTCAGAACTGGGTTGCTTGGAAAGCAAAGCAGAGGAAATAAACTGCTAATTTGAGAAGAGATTAGCTGATCAAAAGTACTTTTAGCTGCTGAAATTGTCTCAGGTTTTATCTTAGGTGGAGAGACTTCCAACTTCACTCTAATACCAGCTATAATGAATGGCTTCATCCTAGCACCAGTCATCTGTGGTATTTTGGTGATAACAGCAGTGTCTGTGTGATATATGATCTTTATCAGCTTTGTGCCTTTTCTAACATTAAGTTATGGTGTCAAAAGTCATTTTGTGCCATAATATCATCACTATCACCAGTAGATCTTTATTTGTGAATAAACTGAAATTGAAGCAAACCTTATTTTTAAAATTCCATATTTTTTCTACTTGTAGCTCACCTAACTTTTTTTCATTCAGTAGATATTATGTCTTGTTTGGGTCAAATTTCATATTATACCAAGTCTCTTGCTCACTGTTTCCCTTCAGGCAGTGAATCTCATTCTGCAGTGGTGAGATCTAGTCTTGTGTAAAGTTCCCTGAGCTTTGCATGTTGCAGTAGTTCCTAGATAAAGCAAAAAATGTGTACCTTTTCTACCTCAGCTTTTAGGATTCTGGTAGACTGGAGTTCTAGGACTGATTCCCTACATGACCTCTGTCTCATAAGGAACTCTTTCTCTTGCTTGATCTTTGTTTTCTGTATAGACTAGGTGCATCACTGTATTTTAATAACTCTTGTTTCAGTATCTAAGAAACTAGATTAACATGGTATATTGCTGTTAATTCTCAAAAATATCTCATTAGTGACTGAGAAAAAACATTTTAATTCAGACACAGTACAGGTGAAACACAGCAAAGTAAGATATATAACTCTTATCCAATTGTGTTTCAGCATTGCTCTGTTGTTCTGTTTCTTCTTAAATCTTCTTCATCACTAATGACATTCTGAAATAATAAGATAATTATGGCATAAATAATGCAACCTCCATGAGTACTCCCTTATTTATACATTTAATAAACAATATTTTAAAAATCTCAAGGTTATGCATGAAATATTATATATTTTATTATATTTTATACAAGTATCAAAGAAGGAGATAAAATTACATTTTCATTATAAAATAAAACAAGGACATAAAATTAAGATAATCTGGAACTACAGTGGGTGATGGAGTGTTATTTAGCATTGGGGGATCAGAATATCTTTCCTGAAAAGTTCATTTGCTGACATTTTGGGTTGAACAGTTGCTTTGAAAAGTAGCTCTTTACAGAAAAAAAAGGAGTGATTTCTTCTTAAAGTAACTGAAACTTGGAAAAAGATGAGTAATTGACTTGACTGTCTCTTTCTGGGATGACTTGTTATATATTGGCTAGAAACTGCAAACTGTAGATCCAACCTCGATTCTTCCTCTTTTTTTTTTTTTTTTTGCTTGAGAATAGGCTGTAGCTGCATTAACATTTTCATGGGACATTTTGTCTGGACTGCAAGATGACTTTTACTACTTCTTTTGTGAAGATCCTTATTTTTGTGTGTTATTGATACATTTTTAAAAATTTCTTTGGTTATTTTCTATATTGCACACAGAGAACAAACTTTTTAGTTCTATGATGATGTTCTCAGCTAAAACCTGAAGACTCCTAACATGCTACTGTTTATCATGTCATTTAGTGTCACTTTCAATGTGACAGAAGAGTACAGTCTCTGAAGGACCTTCCCACACTTCATTAACACCCACCAAAAACCATTAAAAATATTAATGAGAATTGATTTCTTCAATAAAAAGTGATAAAGATTAAATGTGGACCATCAGATAAATGCCATGAACAACCAGCAGTATCAAGGATGAATCTGTGCGAGGTATCACCTTTGAACATTAGTGTTAAGTAGGAAGGCTTTGAGCTAGCCATAAATTTCAACCCAGATTAAAGCTAACATTTACAATCTGACACAAGCAAATGTGTCGTTTAGGAGAGACTGGGGTAGCTCTTACATTTCCAGCCTCAAAATTCCAGCTTTCAGTTCTTTCAGTTCTTTCTGCCTTTTCCTATATTTATTGGTTTGGGGTTTTGGTGGTGTCTTTTTTTTTTTTTTCAAAGTATTAGCATTTTATACCTTTTTGTATTAAACCCCCTAAGTTTTCTACAGTGAAAGGTGAGGTCTTGCACTTTGTTCTTGCACAGACCCCAGGGCAGTGTCCTGGGCCCCCAACCTAGTATTTTTACATCTCCATTGTGTCTGAGACAAAAGATGGTTGTAACATGAGCTGGACTTATTGCTCCTGAAGGAAAATGGAAGTTGGATAGCATGAGATGACTGTTTTGTTTGCTTGTTTTTGCTGTTGCTGTTTTTTTAACCATCTGACTTGACACATTGCAATGCTACATTAGAGATACTGGATCTTGACGCTCAGAAATCTTCAACAGAGATATTCTGTAAATTGTTACGAGGTTTGTTCATGTGCTAAATTAATGTTGTTCTCTTTCACTCCCTATGTGGAGTATCTGGAAAATCCTGTTTTCTCTTCTGTCATCAAGGTGTTACTTTCATGCAAAAGACATTCAAAGTGGCTGCAAACTGTACACCAGCGATCTGCAACAATGGCAAAAAAATCAGTGCTACTCACAGTTTGAAAGCTCTAGCCTGTTCATTTGTTGAGCTCCCAGAGTGCTTGTTCCTTTGCATTCCTCAGGTTTTTAAGATTCCTTTAGAAAAACAGAATAGCCTGGCCTAGTTCTGTGTGGTGCTTGTAATGGTATGTGTCCTGTGCTTAATTTATACATATAGCATTCCTGGAGGGGTTTATTATCTTGTGACTATTAATGATCTTATTACCTATGTACAAGCCTCTCTAGGATTAGAAAACGCAGGCCTAGGTGACCCTCAGTGCAAATAATTTTTAATATGTGTCTGGCCTCAACCTCTAACAGCCGTGGCTGAGGCAGGAACATGAGCTAGCCCAAGGCAACTGGGGCTGGTGGCAGGAACTTTAACAATGTTTGGTTTTGCCTGGGTTTGAACAGCTTGCTACAAACTATGGATGATGTTGATCTGGTACCAGCCTTAGCAAATTAATTGCTGCATTGCAGCTGTTTATACTCATTATATGTCCACGTGTTTTGTATTTAGAAGGTGACAAACTTGAAGAATTTCCTATTTCATGCTTTTGCCCCTGAGGCAAACCAGCTATGCCTCAATCTCCTTTAATGATGTTTGTTTGTCAGGCTTGTCATCAAAAAACCCTCCAGTGGTAGTTCTGTCAGTGAACCCAGGTAACCTTTACAACATTTCCTCTCCCTACTCCTGGAAAGTTTGTCCTGAATTTGACAGCAAGAGAGATTCAGGTTGAGTCTAACTACTACTGTTCATTGACAATAGATGTGAGGAAATAATTTATTTTCTAGTTCTTTGCAGGAGTCTGTAATCTACCCAGAAGCTGTTGCCTTTCAACCCTCCCTTACTTATGCTGGGCAGCTCCAATTCTTGTGGAGTTTCCTTAGAGGGCGAGCTTTGCAGATGGCTGGGCATTTTTTGCCTTTTATGTGAACAGTCTTCACCTTCTTGAAATATGACATCCAAACACAGAAGAAGCCTTCTTAGCCCTAAGTAAAAGGATAGCTTCCTGGTTTTCAAGCTGTGTTTCTGTTTGCAAGTCCAGCTGAATGTGTTTGCTTTTCAAGAACAGAATGAATGTTGTACTTGTGATGTTACAGCTTGTGGCACACTGTAATCCTCAAATTCCTTTCCAGAGAGCTGCACAGAGACAGTCATTATCCATCCCATATGCTCCTCTGGGTAATACTTGTTTTGGATGAATGGCATTCTCTGTTTCCAAATCAATGTATCCATATTGGCCAAATCACCTTGAGCTCTAATGCTGGCTTTTGTACCTTCTCCATCCTTGATGCTATTTGCTAAACTAAGTTTTGGAAGGGATTTAAAGAAAGATAACATTAGATTTAAAGCACACATCACAAAGCAGCAAGGTGATCTCACTTCAAATCCTCCCAAATATTTCCAGTAGAGCCTGATGCTGACCTAGAAGCCCAAATGTATCAATCCAAAAGCTTAACTTAATGTATTTTAGTGCTGTGCTGAAACAGGACACAAGAGAGCTCATTTAAACACTTTACTGAAACCCTTGATGATAAATTGTGGGAAGCAAAGATGTTCGTATTCCAGCACGAGAATTCCCCCATGTACCCTCTGTAATAGTAAACCTGCTCCTTCCAGGTGGATGATTTTATAAATATATGAAAACAATATCCATTCAGAGACTGATTTTATTTAGTTTCCTGGTTAAATTCCTTGCTATGTTCAGCTGTGTTTCTCTGTCCCACTTCCATGAGAATAAGCTGTAAATAGAGGATTTACTTGAGAAAGGAAGTATGCAAAGTGAAAAAAATTCTTATGTTGGATACTTGGAGGAAGATATGCTTTTCTTTGAAATTAATATGTGTGAAAGGCACACATTTAGTAGAATATCCAAAGTGTAAGGACTGCTAGCTCTTTGTTTTTAACTGAATTATAATTTTTAGTCATCAGAGGAAGAACTTTTGTACTGATCTTGATTTTTCTAAACCCTGACTCTCACTGCAGTAAAACAATTGTGGCTTAGAAACACAAGTGAGAGGCTCAGAGCTGAGCTGTAGACATCTACTATTATCTTGCTGTACTAAAGAGTCTAATAAGTTTGTAATAGGATATAATTCTTTAGTTGAACAATGTCATATATCTCAGAAGAATGAAGGATGGGTGTTTAAACTGCTAGAGACTAGTTAACTTCCATGAGTTTCACACATGATCATAGCCTTTTAGATGACCAAAGAATGACATCTTGGTTAGAAGTTCTCTACAGTAAACAAGGAGCAAGGAGTGTTTTCATACAGTCATTCAAGCAATTAATATTGGATGTTTCTACTGGGAGATAAATGTCTTAATATCTGAAGGTAACTGTTTTTTTTCCTTTGGCAATAAGTGACCCTGTGTAACTCACAACATTCTAATATCTTTGTGTCTGAAAAAATCATCAGAAGAATGAAAGAGTACTTCTACCATGTACAGTAAGTTGTAATTTATTTTTTTAACTCTCCAAGTTTTAACAATCTCTTAGTGTAGTTTGTACAACTCCTAATGCATTTGAGGCTGGAGCCTGACAGGTAAATACAGTAATTTGTTTATTTATTTCATGGAGACTTAGGATGGCAGGGAAATGGCTAGTTGACAGAATATAGTAATAGAGTTCTGTGTTATGTCCAAGCATTTCAATCTCTTTATTTCTGCTCAGTATTAAAATTCTTATTCATGTATCTAGCCTCTACCTTTTTATGTGGGCAATAGATAAGCCAAGGTAGCATTGAATAAATCTCTGAAAATGGTGGTAGGCAAGGAACAAAACTGCTGTATTGGAGGCATGTACTATGACTCATGGTAACTGTCACTGGAGGGAAGAAAAATAAGAGAATATTCCCTCTGCAGAGTTGACCAAGTTGAAGAAATGCACAGAAGTCTAGAAACAAAGTTTTAGAGCTGCTTCCCTCCTCCACCTTTTGTTGCTTCACTGAAGCAGTCTGATACAAGTGCCTACTATTTCTTAGTATTTGAGTTCACCTTAGAGAATTAAAGGAAATAAGGCAAACCTTGGTTTTAATAGACCTCTCCTTAATTCTAACGCATAATGTAGACTAATAGTACTTTAAAATAGTCACTTGGAATGTTAATGATCTTAATAACCCATTAAAGAAAAAAGAAAGTGCTGAACTACCTCTTGAGAAAGCTGAGTTTTACCACAGGTACACAAAAGTATCCATCTTCCGAAGAATTTTATTTTAAAAATTAAGGTCTTGGTTAGATGGGTGCAATTTGTTAAGAAATAGATGTTATGCTGCTTAAAAAAACCAAACCAACCAAATTCTTTCTAGTTTAAATGATGTAGTCATTATCTTAGGCAGAAAAAACCCTCTGGTCTTAAGAATTTCAAAATGCACAAGATCCTTTACACTATATTCTTCCTTTCGGTACAGATGCTGTGAAGTCCCTCATTGCTGCTAGAAACTATCACTGTATGGAGTGCTCTGCCTGTGATCAGATACACAGTGGGGCCCAAGATTAGTAGGGTTTGACTTAGCAGATGAGTCCAATATCCTCACTCTGGTAGAGGCCACTCTTCCTCTCTTCACACACGTAAGAAGTTGGGGGTCTCTAACAGTTCTTCAGTTCTTCTCTTCAAGTCTCAAGAGCTCAGTTTTCTATTTTGAATCCCACAAGGAGGTTGCCAGGAGCTTTGCCACTGGCTTAGCAAGACTTGTGTCTTACCTTGACAGGTCTGCATTGTGGATGGGAGCACAGCTTGCATCAGCATTGTTCGATGGGCTGATAACTCATGAGGCTCTTCCTGGCTTAGGAGTTTAACAGCTGCTGCAGATCAATTGCTAGACTATTTGTTTTAGTAAATTGCCCTTCTGTCTTTTGTGTCATCCAGTGTCAAAGAGAAATGTCATTTTATTGTAAACTGGCCGAAGGCTGTGAAGCTAAACATGGAAATGTGTGTGTATGTGGTTTTTTGGTTTTCCACAATCATTTTAAATGAGTGTGGAGAAAGCACAAAGAGGTTGGAAGCAGAAAGCCTATAATGGAGAAAATGGACAGCATGTGCTTGTGACTCTGGACATACCTTTGTTCTGATGGTTCAGTTGTCAGAGGAAACAACTCTTTATTGCTGTGTTAACAGCATTAGCTGTTACCCTGAGCAAATCTTTATTCCTGACACACCTGGCCAATGGTCCAACCAATATTTTTATACTTAGTCACAAAGAATTATGTGTTTACCGTAAAAATCCCTCCTGTGGTGATTTAGGGTTTTTTTGTTTTCTTTTGTACTCTTCCTTGGGTAAATAGTCAGTTTCCAAAAAAACCACAAACCAGCACAAAAAAAATCTAGTTTCCTTTATTTGGGGAAAGTGTTAGATTTCAGATTCTTATGTATCTGACCTTTTTTTTCAGAGGTAAAATACAGAGGAGGGGAGCAAAAAAAACTCTCAATGTTTTTTCTCATTGTGCAAATGAGAAAAAATATAGCAAAATCTATGATTGTTTTTTAAAAATCATGTTATTTTATTTAATATTTGTCTCAGACAACATAGATGTTTCACCCAACTATACCAGCAGACAACACAGAGGCAGATTTTTTGACATGTCAAAAGAGGAGTGGCCAGTAGGTTGAGGGGAGGTTATTCTTCACCTCTACTCTGCTCTTACAAGACCCCACTTGGAGTACTGCATCTTATTCTGGGGCTACCAGCATGAGAAGGATGTGGACCTGTTAAAGTGGATCCAGAGGAGGACCACAAAGATGATCAAGACCTGGAGCAGCTCTACCGTGAAGCAAACAGCCTGAGAGAGGTGAAATTGCTCAACCTGGAGAAGAGTAGGCTCTGGGGAAACCTTGTAGCAGCCTTCCAATAACTGAAGGGGGCCTACAGGAAGACTGGAGAGGGAATTTTTACAACGGTATGTAGCAACAGACAAAGGGAAGTGGCTTTAAACTGAAAGAGGGTAGAATTAAATTAGATATTTGGAAGAAATTCTTTACTGTGAGGATGGTGAGGCACTGGAACAGGTTGCCCAGAGGAGCTGTGGATGCCCCATCTGTGGAAGGGTTCAAGACCAGGTTGGATGGAGCTTTGAGCAACCTAGTCTAGTGAAAGGTGTCTGTGCCCATGGCAGGAGGGTTGGAACAAGATGATCTTTAAGGTTTTTTCCAACCCAATCCACTCTATCATTCCAATTTACTGCATCTGGCTGTACTACCAACTAAAGGTGTTCTCGTTGCCTCTGTCTGTTTCTGACCCTATGTTGTACCATACTGATCCACTGATTCTACCATCACCACTGTTTTGTGGCTTTTTTCTGTAGGAAAAAGTATGAATTTGGCACTTCCTCTGATGCTGTTCGCTGATGAGATTTCTGGCCAAAAGTATTTCAGCATGAGGAAGCAATGCCCAGAAACAACTTCCTCCGTGTCTTTAATTCTGCTCTTCAGTGGTGGTGTGACAGGAACTCATTAGACCTCCTATGACATTGTGTTGCAGAATCATATAACGGTCTTGTAATATTTCTGATGGTTTCTTTGTTTTTGACTTTGTGAGTACTTTTTCTTATACAGAGTGACGGGAGTGCTTTTTGCTAAGATGGAGGCTGCTTCCTATCCAAACCTGTGTTATTGTCAAAGGTGGACAAGTTCAAACACACAAGGATTTGAAGGTACTAGAAGAGGAAGAGGGTGTGAATTCTGTTTCATTAAATGCTTGGAGCTGATGATGCTATCTGATTATGGGCTCCCTCCTAAATTGGT
This sequence comes from Manacus vitellinus, assembly GCF_001715985.3. Classification (NCBI taxonomy): domain Eukaryota; kingdom Metazoa; phylum Chordata; class Aves; order Passeriformes; family Pipridae; genus Manacus; species Manacus vitellinus. Next base: position 1,927,558 of record NW_021940517.1, on the reverse strand, counting down.
GTATAAAATGTTGTGATCACAAGGGTCCATCTAAAAACTGGAGCCCCATGAGGAAAACTGACACTGGAGATGTGGGTTGTTTTTTGCTTTTTCTATGTGAGAAGGTAAAGATAGTGAGTATCATGGTAATTTTACATGATAATCAAGGAAAAGCAAAAAGTCACTCATCAGCTTTGTTTTCAAAGGAACCTATTTCAAGTTGAATTGTCTTTGAGTTATACAATGCAAAGAGGGTGAGCTGGGGACATGCATGAAAGGAAGAATCGGCTGCTATATGATACAGTTGGCTGTTTCCTAATGTTTCTTAATGAACGAGAGAATGAGACTGGGCCTTAAAATAGAATTTGGGGGAGGGAGGAGAGAATAAAGTTCCCTAAAGCATAATTAACTAGAGAGACACTTTTCTATACTCATTTATATTAATCTTCAAAAGTGAGAATAAAAGTAGGAGAAAAATACAAAGGAACTAGGGTGAAGTAATTTTCCCTACTTTCCTAACACTTACAAATTAAGTCTTGCTTAAAAAATAGGAAAAGAAAAGAAAAGGTTGACTTCAAGTAAGGGTCTTCAGGGCAACAATATAAAATTATATGGGTATTTAACTGCTCTGTACCATCGAGCTATAATTAAGACAAAGTACCTTACAATTATTCCTTCAACCGGGTTAATACATACAGCAACCGTGAATTCCAGATTAATATATATTAATTTTAAAAAAGATTTAAAAGAATCCAAAACCACAAAACCCCTGGAACGGCATATAAGTATATTAACAATATCAGTTTAAAGATGAAAAATATGTTAAACACCGTCTCACACTATAGACAGTGTAACAATTTTTTCATATCTCCTTCTGTGAAGCCTGTTAGCAATATTTGTCATCAAAGATCTTTCATCAGAGCATTAAAATGCTTGCAAAACAGTGAGCTTGTCTGTATGTTTTTGTACAAATTTCTGAAATGAGGACACTGAGTGAGATAAGATAGAGCTTGCCATGAAATGAGAATTTTGCTATAGCAATCTGTCTAACTCTCTAATATATATAAAAAATTAAGAATCTGAAGGCTCAGCATTAGGTTTCATGGTGAACCATGTACTACTGATCATGTGTCCTCGTTATGTGATCCTGTGTTTCAGAGTGGTTGCACCACTGGATGTGAGTACACCATTTAGCCAGGTGTGTCTCTCCTGGGGTGTATCTGATTTTTATGTGATCCTGGAGCTCTTACACAGGTAGACTCCCTTCCATGATCTGTCAGTCCTTCTTGAGAACCTTTGGGGCTAAAACTTCTGTCAGCCTGTCACTGTGCACATCTACTGCTAGCAGGGTGCAATGCCAGTCAAACCAGTCCTGACAAACCTAACCCAGGCCATGTAGGGTGTTGTCCTCCCATCAGTCTATCTGTCTATTTTTGGACATCCTACATGGGAGGAATGTGTGTGCCTGCTTTGAAAAATTTAGTGCTAAGTATCCTCACTTAAATCCTTCTCCACCGGCAATAACCTCCTGCACTTGGGAGCTGGCATCACTGTGCCACCTGTTTGACATTGTTCACTAACTCATGCCTATGAACGTGGTGGCTGCTGGAACTAGACAACCTGGGATGTTAGACAGCTGGTAAATTTTGATTTCTGATGAGGATGTCAGAAGAACCTAAATGGTGGAATTATATCTTTGAAGAAGTAGAGAAGGGTGAAACATTTGGAGAATTTAGGCCAAGTGCTCTACTAAATCTAAACTTTGGCATTAATTTCATTTTAAACTTGTGTCTCCTAAGTTTTTAGTAAAGGATTATACCTTCTTCCTTCAGCTTGATATCTTCCTGAACTTGAAAGCTGTCTCTAATGACCTAATGTATGCCTAATTGAGCAAAATTTAAGTTCAGGTTGCAACTGAAGTGTCTGCTCTCCTATATCTCCATCCAGCCTGTTGTACTGCCAATTGAAAACATTTAATAAGATTCCTGGAAGTATTTCTGTGCTGAAAGTTTGACACTTTGGAGATTCTCTTGACACAGCCTTGTAGTGAATACCACCCTGATGATACTCCGATGATAAACAGAAGCTAGAAAGGAAGAGAAGAATACAGGGTTCTTCCACTTGTTGTGGAAAGACAGGTGTTTGTTTTGGTGTGGGTGAGCAAAGAACTTCAGGGAAGTTTCTGTCACTGCTGTGTTCAGTGATGAATGACAGTCACTAAAAGTGCACTCTCTGAACTAACTGAAGGGAATCAGCCCTATCATGAAAAGACTCTTCTTAACAAGGAGGTAGAATTATAGTGAATACGGGCTAAATTTTTACTTGGATGTAGTCAACATTGTCACCTTCATCTGTGAGGGATTAGATGCAGGTGGGGAAGTTAAATTCTGGGGTGAGAAAGATACAGGTGTAATATTTTGCTCTTGTTAGTGACACAAAATGGGAAATTGGGGTATGCCTTTAGTGAATCTTGATTTAGGGACCCCAGCTTAAAGAAAGCAAATGATAAAAGAAAGTGATGCTGGATGTGGTCCATGCTTCCCTTTCTTTGAAATACAGCTTGCCTCACTTGGTGGGGAATAAGAACTGCCTCTTTTCTCCCTGTGCAGTAGGTTGCTCTAGCAGCTGTGAAACTGTTCAACGGTGCCCCCAGGGAGTGCTATCTTGCTATGGAAATGAATTCAGAAATTTGACATTTTGCTGGCAGGGACAGGTGGTGCCTGTGAGAGCCTGACTGACTACCGTCGGTTTGCCTGATGGATTGACTCCCATCACTGCTGAGCCAAAATTCATTGATTTTGCTCTTACACCTCCTCAGAATGACCTTCTCAAGAGGGAGACTGTACTGATTTTTTGCTTTCCCCCCCCTACCCTTCAACTCTTCCCTGATCCCTTTTGTTTATTTTCTTTTGTAAAAAATCAGCTCCCTTAATCTCTGCTAATTATAGATTGAAGATAAGGGAGGTAAATCAATGGGCTGAATAGAAGAGCAAAGTGTACAAACAGCAGATCTTAAAAAAGAAGAATCATAGGTTGTTCCAGCTTCTTATAGTTGGGAACTGATGCATTATCAGAACAATTTTGCCATTTACCCCTAAAAATCCTTGTCATGAAGAGGAGAAGGTGGGAAGGGGCGGGGCAAAGAGAATAGAAGTAAAAATCTTTAGAGGAAATTCAAGATCAGGTCAACTCAAAGGTTGGTGTGTGGTGCTAGGGGGCTGCTACTTCCATTAAAAACAAAAGAAAAAATTAAGTTTAGAAAAAGGGCAAAGCCAAAAAGATACTTTGTAGTTTCTGATCAAGGTTTTTGCCTTTCAGGATCACCTAGTGGAGATGGCGCAAGAGAGCTTTGCTATCCTTGGTGGCAGGGTAGCTTGAGTTTGAGGGCAGTTTCAAGGAGGACAACATATTAACTTGAACAATTTTAGACTAGGGAGCTGAGATAACCTGACTTTAACCTAAAGCAAAGTAAGGAGGGGGTCTGAAGACAGGGAACATCTGGTCCCTGGGTGATGATGAGGCAAGAGTAGATACAATGGGAACTGCAATTTTTTCTCTGAATTTTCTGATAATAGTATATTTGCTTCTAAGAGTCCATATCTTACCTAAAGACAAACCGGTGATAATAAGAAGGGAAGGCAGAAGCCATTAACTGTGAATTGAAAAAGAAATCTGTTTTGTCCTTTTTTTACTCTTTAGAAACCACTCAAATTCAATCAAGTTGTAGCTTAAATTATACCATCTGTTAAATGAAAGTGTAGTGATGCTCGCCAAATAAAGACTTTAGGCCCTTTGTCTGCTGGGGCTCTGAGAACTGACAATGTGCAACTATTATACTTTTGTAAGTTCCCTGCAAATAATTTTTAACACATTCTTAAGCACCAAAATGGTGAATTCCTAGTCCTTTACTTGCGTTAAAAGGTTTTTGGATCCCGTGTAATGGTGCATAGGGAAATATTCACAAGTCTGAATGTGAAGAGTTCTGAAGAAGGGTGTTTGAGCAGGGAACTTCGGGGTGCTGTTACCAAGGAGGAGAGTGCAAACTCACCTCTTACCACTGAGGTGTAACAGAGGATATACTGGAAGGTGAATGTTTCCAAAATAAGCCTGGAGGAGACAGACAGGGCAGTATGGAGCATCCCTTCAGCACAGTGTCAGGAAAAACATTTGTAAGTGGGTTGTGGGGTAATAGATGGATGAGCGGAGTCCTGAGGAGGCTGAAACACCAGATGTGACTCTGCATATTATACATGTTATATCACTGCCACATGCAGAGGTGCCGAAATCCCCTGACCGAGAATGTTCTCCTGGGATTGCTGGTTTAGTGTCACACAGTGAGAAGGGGTAAGATGAGCCATCTGCAGTCAAGAGTGCTTTTCCTCACTGAACGCCCACTGACTGGTCATTTCTGTCGATATATATGTATATCCGCTTGCTGCTTCTACGTTTGAGTCCAGAGTTAAAGGCTGTAGCTCACTTATGAGCACCTACCACTTTCTGCTGATACAAGGATGTTGTAGGGCTGACAGACAGCTTTCTGTAAGCAACGCTATCATTCCAGCTTGTGCTGGTAAGATTTTTCATGGTGGCAACAGTAGTTTCAGGAACCCAACCCTGATGATATTTTACGTTTTATTTTAATTTTTTTTTTAATTTTGTTTTTAAAATAAGGGGCTAAGGCTTGTAATTCTTTGGTAATAGAATACTTAGATTGTTATAGACCGGAGTGTAGTTAGTCACTTCTTTCAAGTCCCCAAAATAGTTCAAGGGGAGTCTCATTTTCTACTCAATAAAATGCACTGACTGTCTCAGCTTTACCTGTGCTGGAAAACTGTAAACACCATATTGCAGATGTTACATTCAATTCAACACAGTCTGAAATGATTGACAGTATCTGCTTCAGAGAGGCCCGGGACTGAGGTAGCATGAACACTGCATTACCTTGTGCTCAAAGAAACAGCACCATGTTATGGGGAATGTAATTTGAAGGAACCCGTACTGTGTGGTGACTTTGATTGCATTGCAGCTGCCTTCATAATGTACTTCCTGTAGGTAAGGGACACAACATTTTCAGTCTTGGGGTTTCATCAAATTTCTTGAGCAGCTTGTCTCCTCCCAAACCAAATATAAAAAGTCCCTCTGACAGCAAATTTGAAAAAAATGGAGAAAGTATACTTGGGGTTTGCCTTAGAGACAGTGAATGACTAGTCAGTTATTTATAATTTATGGAACTTTCAAAAGGAAAAGAGGAGGAAACCTAACTTTTAATTAGAAACTTTCCAAAGAGAGAAATAGTTGCCTGTTTGATGAAAGGAAAAAAAAATCTAACATTTTTACATGGGCAACTGCTAGCAAACTTTCTTCTGTTTTGTGAGAAGAAGCAAAGTAAAATCCCAACTAACAAGCTGGTATGGCATTTCAGTATAATGAAATCTGATGGTTGATGAGCTTGGGTCATCCATAACTGGTACTGTTTTTTTAACCTAATACAAAAACATGGTTAAAAAGTAAATTTTGTTTTGTTTGTCTGTGTGGTAGTGGAAAAGTTGAAAGGAGGTTGCTTACTTGACTTCTTGCTCTTGATGGAGATGGAAAGGGAAACTGAATGCCATGCCCCAAAGTAGCAGGGAGGGACACAGGAGCTGCTAGCACCTTCTTCATGGAAGACTAAAGAAACCTGTGTGCCCTCACCTCATCAGGTAGGATAGCAAGGATGGGGGATTGCATGGGTGAGGGACCAGCTGCATATTTAGCAACAGGAGGGGATATTTCAAAGAAGGTTTTGTCATATAGATGATTTATTTTTTTTTAATTAAAACTAAACAAAGACCCTGGGCCTGCCTCCCTGGATATGGGAGTAGAGGAGGATAGTGCCGCTGGTGGAGCCCTGCTGCTGAGTATTTGGGTTGAAAGGATAGTCCAGTAGATCCAGTGGATTTTTGTGAGTGATTCTGGGCTTTAAAACAGAACACCTACTTTGTGTTTATCTTTAATGCACAGTTCAGCTGAGATTGAACGACCAGAGCAAGATATAAAGTAGCACAAGCAAGCTGGCTGAATGCTTCCTGATTTTCCTAAGCAAGTAGAGTAGAAAGTATTAGAGCTATATGAGAACTGACCCAGAAATACAATAAATCTAGGAGGTGGAGGTAAGTTGGGAAATGAGAGAGAAATTTAATACTTAACTGGGGGGAAAAAAAACCCCACTCTAATTACCTAGGCTGTTTAGGTAAAAAACATATTCCTAGAGGAAATAAAAGATATACGTCTCTATAACTTCATGGCTGAAACTGCTGTAAAAAAATCCTAGAGCTGCAAGTGAAAGGGTTGAAATACTCCGAGGCCAGGCCCTAGGATGCTTAAGGTAAAAGAGAGGAAGAAAATGCTCCATGTCTGATCCGGTGACTGCTGAATTTGCTGAAAGTTTTGCCGCTGACAGCTGTGTGCTTTAATCCAGTTTTGAAGCCAGCTCCTGCAGCTCACGTGCGCTTCTGAGCACAGTTTGGCCCTGCTTTCTGAGGTACTGAGAGCTGATTCAGAGAACTATCAAGTGACCCTCCTGTCTGTGCTACTGTGATAGGACAGCTAAAATGTGTCTTCTAGGGCACAGAGGGGAAGGAGTCCCCTTAGCAGTGTCAGTAGCACTGCTCATGGGCGTGCCTGCATGAGGAAAATATATGGGTATGCACACACAGTTTCCCTGGGGGAGAGAAAAATATGATGGGAGCCTCTGTATGATTGTTGAAAACAATGCTTTTCAGCACCCTGTGAAGACATAATACCTTCTCTGGTTCTCTACTAGAAAAATGTCTCCAGACATCACTACTTGGTTGATGCATCTCCTCCTCCTCTCCCTCCATCACAGAGCATTGTGGCCTTTTAGAACAGAGATTGCACTTTGTGTCAACCTGATGGAAAGCTGAGCTGTTTATCAGATGAACTAATTCTCAAGATTTCATTCTGCCCTGTGTGAGTCAGTAAACTTGAGAGTGTAGAAATCAGCTAGGCTTTTGCTAGAGAAAGAATCCATAGCTTTAGCTCTGTGTGATGGGATTTGTTTGTTTTCCCCAGTGGTCTTTATTGTCTTTAATGCGTTGTGTCTATGAAATGTATCTGTGGTCTCTGAGTGTGCAAGAGTGTCTGTATATGCTTGTTGCAAGATTCAAGATGGACTTTCTAGTCTTTTTAGGGTGCTCTGGTCATTTGGATCCATTTGAGTGATCAGGAATGTGCTATTTGTCATTTGGAAAAATTCTCCGGTGTGAAAAGCCATCTTTTTGGCTGGCATAGTCGCCAGAGTCAAATATATCCTAGCTTGCTTGACTTTTTTTGCCCTTAAATAAACAAACACTCAGAGTGACAGATAAAAGGTATTTGCAACTTCGAAGATCTCATCTGCATAGTTAAACTCACTTTTGTTTTACTTTATGATGCTAAAGCAGGGAAGGCAGAAGAGTTTTATATTGAGAACCTGTCCTGCAGAGTTTTAAATTAGTCCAAACTGCTCAGAGGCAGGGTTAAATGTGCATGGAAATCAATCCTTTTGTATACATAGGTATGTTAAATAGGACATAATAACAGCATTTTGAGGGCAAAAAAATGTTTAAAACTATAGAAGTGGCCTATGACGTTGGGTTGATCACTGGAAGTGTAAGACTTGGGGTTTTGCTTTGTTTTTCTAACAGCAGTTTTCTGACTAAAAAATGAACCATGAGGATAACTGCAACTCTAAATTTGCATGTGTAAATCAAGGCTTTCCCCGCCCACACTCTCCTTTCCCCAAATATATGTACATCCATTCTCTCTCTCTCCTTGCCCCTAGCTGTGTTTGTCTGGAGGCACCAGTTCTGAGAAAGCTATGGGAATCCATTTCTAATTCTGCCAGGCAGCAGGTGGAGAATTAGCATAGTGACTTTCATTATGGAAAGCAGGAGGCACTGAAGATCTGGATCCAGAATCAGACATTTCAGTGAACTTGTATCACAAATGGAAGACCCTTGGGAATTATTAATGCCTAGTGATAAATTGCTCTCCCAGTTTTTCTCTCGGCAGTTTGGGACTGTAATTTCAATCTAACACAGTTAGAAAGCTGGAGCCAAGCAGATGCTTTCAAGTTAAGCACTTGGAGATGTGGGAAGGGCTACAGGAGCTAATGGTTGGATAGTGTGTTCCCTGGATCAGCCATAGCCACGGATGCCTGCCCTGAGTGTGACTGAGGTAAGATGGAGTTTGCCAGTCCTTAGCATCTCTACCAGTGAGGTGATAAAGTCTGTCCGAGTGAGGACTGGCTTTGTGAGTCTGGGGACCTGCAGCTCTAAACTTGTCTTTGCTCCCACTTCTCTCTGTGGTTGCAGGCAATTCCCATGGTCTTTGTTCCCCTTTCTCCAGCTGCAAAGTGAGGAAAGTATTATTAGCTTGTCTCACAGGGCTGGGAGATAAATTCATTAACACTTGTGAAACATCAGATACCATAGTGATGAGTGCCACACAAAAGCCCATGAGGAAATTAATAATTAGGTATTCAGAGCAGGGTATGGATGTTATGCAGTAAATAAGGTGAGACTACATGCTGAATGAAGAGGATGAAAAGAAATATTGAATAGATAATTCAGTCCCAGGGCAACCTCCAGCTTGTGCACTGATTGAAGGAAGGGTCACGTGGAAACTTCCCATGAAATTGCATTATTAAAGATTGTATTGCACATATATTGTACACTAGAGGTCTAAATTAAGGTCATCAAACTAAATGTGATATTTTCTTAATATTTAGTAGTTTACTTTATATCTAAAGATTTTAATGTTATCTTTTCAGTTTCTAATATAGTTTATTTTAGAGAACTAATATCATTCCCCAAACAACTCATAGTTAATTCCTGACATATTTTGGGATGAAAAGCATGGTATGAGGGAGAAAAGATGCTGCCTCCTAACAGTACTGAAAATCAATTTGATTATGTACTGAGGTGAAAATTACTTCATCACATGCCCTTCCAATAACAGGGAAAAGGATAATCTGACAAAGCACCAGTGTGTTTAAACAGACTAGAGGTAAATTACCTGCTGGTAACTGCTACTTTGAATTTGCCACCAAAGGAGTTTAATTACTGTAATCTGGGTGTCAAAAGTTGACACTTACTAGGCAAAGGACTATTCTGACTACACTAGAGGAAAATTACCTATGCCTGCATAATATAAAGAAAGAAAAAACATGTTATATTCTGTTTACTGGGTATGGTAGTTAATTGTAGCACTGCCAGCTTCCTTTTCTTATTCTTATGGATAGGAGCCATGTGCATATCAGCTACAAAGGGCTAAACTCTCTTTGCCATGAGTAACACTCATTCCAGCTAAACAATTTAACAACTGTGCAACTTACTTTTGGAATGGGTGATATATAAGTAGAAAAATAGCAACTGGATAGGCTATTGAATTAATTTACTTCATATTTTTTTGAACAATATGTTTGCTGAAGAGTAGTTGGCCAGCTATGGCAGCAAGGAGTATTTGTTGAATAAATTTGACAAATACTGGTGAAATGTACCTAATATTTGATGAATGTAGCTTGGCAGGCCCCTCATTCTCAGTTGATTTTTAAAGCCTTTTAATTTTCTTGGCATGATTCCATTTCCTTTATTCTTTTTCTGGTAAGTACATTTATGGGTTTCCCAATTCTAATTTTGCTTTCTCATCTTTACCATAATTGTCTTCTGGAACTGTTTCTTCTTCCCCACTCATGCTTGACCTTCTGTGCTCTTTTCTCTCTCTTTTTCATGTCATGTTTGCTCTCTCATCTTGTACTTTTAATATTCTTCCTTTCTGCACTTTTCTCAAATTCTCCTTCCCTGTATGAAACCAGAGACTCTTAACTCTTGTGCGCGTGTCTTGGAAACACGCCATGTCCTTCATAGCAGTGAACTACTAGGAAATGATGGTGTTGGCAGTAGTCAAAAACTGTATTTAGATGAGAAATCAGTCCTTTTACTGCAGGCTCCTGGGTGAGAAGAAGGGTACTGAGGTCGTCATGATGGTCATGAGCTACTTGGTGCTACACACATTACTGTCTTGACTGGGTGAAATCATCCCCAAATTAACTATATAGGTTCATACACACAAGGTATTTTCCTGTCTCCATACCCACCTTCCAAGCCATCTGCTGCTCAGTGGATAACTACAAGTAGCTGTCAGTTTGTGCCCTAATGTGATAGGGTCAGCTCCAGTTTTACTTCCTCCCTATATTTACGTGTCTGTCAGTGTTCCTTGCTCCTGCTCAACAGGGAGCTTCCTCAAGCCACACTGCCATCCCTACTTCAACTCCACTGGATTTCTTGCTCTTTGGTGTTCTGCAAAACACTGGCAGCAAGTGGTAAAACCCCAAGTGTTCTCCACTTGGTGTCTTGAGAAACATCTGAACATCACGACAGGCCCTGGAGCATCCCTGACAGAGATGCTGGGAAACAAGAATGCTTTGTTTTCATGCCAGGATGGTTTTCTTGCCAGTGATGAAGTTAGAAACTTTTCTTTTTTTTAGTATGTTTTCAATGGACAAATTTAATCTCCACAGAAACTGGGAGCAATTCTCCAGGAAATATATGTAATTGTCTAATTTGCTACGTGAGTCTTCAAGCTGTGTTGCCCTTTATTTTAAGCCTGTGTTTAAGAGGTAGTTTTCAGCTCTTGTGTTGCATTTTATTTTTTGCAGGTAATTAGCAATTGCTTTTATTTCCACAGAAGTGAGGAAAGAGGGCAAAGCTGGTGCCACTGAGCTGAGTAAATTCTCTTGGTTAGCCTGGGGCAGAGCTGAGGTCGGGCTGCTGTAACTCTTCAGCCAACAGGTCAGTGTTTCGCTCACAGCTTTGTTTTCTTCCCAGAGATGAGACACTTCATGGGTCATGTGCATCTCTAGGATTTGTCCTTAATGCTGGCAGCTCTTCAGCTTCTTCAGCTGCTGCCAGTGCAGTGCGGGTGTAAAAAGCAAGTGCTTCGCTGTGGTCTTCTTCCAGGAAAACTGCATCTGTAAAGATTTGGGAAAGTACAAATCCTGTCAGTGCCTCACCTTAAAAGCTTTGTGAGAGAACAAGGATGTCGATCTTGTGAAGTGAAAGTTTCTGGATGGGGAAATCGAATTTTTTTTCCTACTTCCTTTGCTGAGCCTAAGCCCAGTACAGTGCTAGGCAGATGACAGGCACCCAGTTGGTCATATTTGTTTACCTTGTGTAGTGGACAGTGATTTTTTTTCAGTTGGTTTTCTTTCATTCATTGCTTAGTTGCTGTAGTGATTTTCCCAAGCCGATGCATTCTTGTAAATTAAGAAAAAGTGAATAGGGAGAAAGATAACACTTTCTGTTGGCTCAAGACACATTGATCAGCTTGCTATCCACTGACTGACTCAACTTTTAGCTCCAATCAAAGGCAAACCTTATTATTTTGGTTTGATTTTTTTAAAACTAAGATTGTTTGTGATGTTTAGACATTGTTCTATTTTTATTACATTGTAGAAATATAGCAAAAGCTTCCTTGTTTTCTTTTTTTTCCTTCCTCCTTTGTTAGATTGAATCTTCCATAGAACAGAGAAATATTTAGTGTGGTTACTTTAATATTTTTTCCTGTCTAGACTGATCAGGTGTGGATTTTGTACAGTTAGTGATAAACCAAAGCATGAAAGTCACATATAATATTGTTAATGCACATTTGTAAAAAGTAAATAGTAAATATATTTTTGCATTGATTTAAAACTTGGTATCTAGCTACATATATCTGATATTTAAAAATTATGGGAGAAAATTACAGAGCCGGAAATCAGCAGAAACTTATTTAAGATAAACACTTTGTTTCTTGTCCTTTCTTTTTTTCCCCCTAATCTCTATGGTTTAGAGATCTGAATCATGGGTCATCTACCACCACCACCTGCGTCTCCTAGAACACTTCCATCAACGCTGTCTCAGTTCAATCCTAAGCATCCATTGGTCAGATTATGTGACCAATACATCTGTTCTAGAACAAGCAGCAGTCGCAAGTATTGAGGCCATGTTATTGAGAACACAGCTGTGTTAGGCAGGGCATATCTCCAGGATGACGGACCACCGCCTCCCTAAGATCCTGCTTTATGGAGAACTTGCCACCGGCTGCCGCAAGAGAGGAGCCCCGAAGAGAAGATACAAGCACTCCCTGAAACAACATCTCAGCCTTGGCCATATTGACCGCCATAGCTGGTCTACTCTGGCCTCAAATCAGGAGGCCTGGAGACACACCATCTATAACGCTTCTGATGCTTTTGAGAAAGCACGCAGGATCACCCTTGAGGAGAAAAGGCAACGCAGAAAGAATTGTGCCTTGCAGAATATACCACCTAAGGAGTCTTTCTGCTGTGCCTTCTGCAACCAGACATGCCTGTCTTGTTTTGACCTTTTCAGCCACCAACGCGCTTGCAACAAACGTGGGTAAAGCCCTTCCCAAATCTTCGTTCACGAAGCCTAGCCATGATGATGAATCTCTATGGTTTGTAGAAAACAGGAGGAGGACATGGTTTTACATGTTGGTGAGACTGAAAACTTTCTAGAAAGCTGAACATGAAAAGCACACAAATAGTGGACTATCTGAAACCTGGAGTAATCTGCATATATTTATTAGAAATGTGTCATCTGTGTGTGTGATAAAGGTCCATAATATTTTGCAGAAGTGTCTATTATGCACCTGTTATGAATTTTCTGTTTATAGTGTCAGTTCCTCACATGGTGCTTAGGTCTTTAAAGATAATAAGATAATCAGTGCTCCATGTTGAAACATTCCCACCAGCACCTAGTGTGACCTCCGAGGCATGGTCTCTATTCATAAGTCATGAATTCTGGGACCAATGTATATTTTCAAAATATTAGCACTTTCTTTTAGTTCTGAAATCAATCTCCTCATTAATCTTTGTAAATAATTAAGTAGTCCAGAATTTTTCTTGGTTGCGTTTGAAACTTTCATTACAGTACAGCATATAGCACACAGACATGACTGATGCACAGCATCAGAAATCTGCTATAGCTCTCCATGCTGTAATGTTTTAGATGTTCGAGTGCTGCAGGGGAATCTGTAACCCTACCAAGAGCCTGTATACTCTAGAGGATATCCACCAGTGACAATTTTGTTTTATACACTCTGAAAGCTGGGAGAAAAATTCAACTTGCTGTCCTGTGCTTACGAGAAACTTCTTTACCCTTTTTGGAATTCATCCTGTGTAGAATTGGTCCTGACAGTAAGTGCCTATGCCTTTTGAAAGAATAATGGAAACATAACAGTGCAAAAGTCACTCCTTTCAAGAAACAAAACCAACAATAACACCTCCACAGAGGCTGAAATGGAATTCGGGGTCCTTCATTTTGTACTTGAAGAAAAGATCACCCATCAGTGTGAGTAGGGAAGGGGAAGGTTCAGAGTCACACTGTGCCTGGGGATTTTGGACTCATGTTCTGCTCTCTTAATACCTTGAAGGTAAATTATTCTGGGTCATTATAATTTTCTAACAATATCTTCAAATTCTGTGGTCCACAGAAGAGCTCTTCTCTCTCAAAGTACTCCTTTATTTCAGTCACTACCTTGTTCCATGTTTGGGTTTGTTTGTGACCTTGAAATTTTTTTGCAGGTCACAAAGGTGAGATGCTCACCAAGACCAGGAATCCCACAGGCAGTTTCTAGTCCCTTTGTGACTCTATAATGGTGTCTCAAAAGGATTTTTACAATTTTTATTATGTTTTGATTTATGTGGGTGCTAGGTTTTCAGAAAACTTTTAGATTATGCACATTGTCCAGCCTGTAAAGTGGAAGTGGATGAACAACTTTGGCATTAACCACCTTGGTGGGTGAGTGCTTTTTTTATTGGAAGAAGGAAATTGCAGATAAATCTCCAGAACTCTGATTTTTTGAGTGCTTTAGCTATTGATTGAAGTAGAAAGAGAGGAGGTGTCAGAGTGCTGTACTTCTTTCTCCTTCCTTTATCCTTCTCATTTTGAAGGAAGGTAGCAAGTTGGTGCTGTAGGCTTGCAAAAATCAATCTGATGATGTTGCAAAGACCATGTGTTCTAGATTGAATCCTTCCATCCTCCATCTACCTTCCCTGTGGATTGACTCCAGAGTAGTGCAAAGATGAACCAGATGCTGAGTCACTCAGTCTTGTCAAAAATGGGATCCTCTGTATACGCAAATGTAAGTCTTATGTGTCTGGGGAACTCTGATATGGAAAAAGAGTTATACCTCTGAAGTTGGTGACAGTAAGGCAGGTGGTCTGGGGATCTCAGTTCTGGACTTGTAAATCCTACTTTAGTCCTGCTTCTATATATAGAATCCTTTTGTGGATTTGGGCTTAAGTGATTTCTAGCAGGAAGGACAGTTCAACACTTAAATTGATTTTATATAGCAAGGTTGTATAATTTCAATTATTGATGTTTATTGGCTTGTGTTAAAAGTCTACCATGATGGATTTATATACCCCTGGAGCAGGAGGTAAACAGAATAGTATCTTGAGATCACTTCTAACCCTACTTTCTGTAATCTGCACTTAGAATAAAGCATTAGCTGTTACTCAGTACTGGCCTGCAAGCACACGTGGTCGGTTTGTTTTTGTGGAATGCAGGTTGAAAATCAAGAAAATCTGCTGAATGTTAATATTCAGTCTCTCAAGCTTTGAAGTTATAAAGTAAGCATGCAAGGCTGTCAGAAAATTGATCTGAAGACTCTGTTTCAGTGTTTACTGCAGGAGACATGTTCCATTCTGATTTATATGCCATGAAGTTATGCTTAGGTATATTCCATGCTCTGGAGCAAGACCACTGAGACCAATTAAGTCCTCTGGATTAATGAAGATACAACTGAGAGTGGAATTTGGCTCATTGACTTCCCTTGGACCTCATAAATATGAATCGGAACGAGTTTTGTTCATACAAATGTTGTTGAATCTGATATTTAAATACATATGTAGCTGAATACAAAAATACTGTGTGAGAGCACTAGATTGGAATTACTGCAGAATGAAAAGAAACTACCCTAACTGTGCCCATTATCTGGAGTAAAATCTTAGCAGATTTGCTTGCTCTTCTTCTTGCAATATATAGTCTTAACTAAATGTTATTGAGCTAATTTCAATTGTGTCTCCCTCAACATGCTTTCTTGCAATTCTACGAAAGAAAATCCTATATTTAATAAACAGCTGTGTTCTACAGGTTCTTTAGAGTGAGAATGAAAGAACACTACCTGACCAAGAGTACAGTTGAAAGTCCAACTACTGGTAGTGGTTCAGTCCGGATCATTTAGATTGGAGAACCAGTTACTGTCCTTAAACTTCAACACTGCTGTCTTGTGTTTGTTAGGTATCATAAATTGGAAAGCATTTAGACTCATCAACACTTGGTTTGATAGAGAAAGAGACATTTCTGGCTTAGTAGGTGGCACTCTGAGTTAGCAATTTTCCTGCATGTGATTTGGGTCACTTGAGTTCTGCTAATGGTTTCTAACAAGGGAAAAAATCTTGTCTTTGACCATTTCAATACTAGAAATTCATTCCAGTGTTTGAAATTTCTTTGTTCTCTTGAAAATTCTACATTTAAAGAAGCAATTCAAAATGAGTTCACACATACACACAAATACACACATTTTAAAATGGGGAGTTAGATGTCCCTTTTTGTACCAGCAAGCTAACCTAACTGTTAAGAGTTGATGCGAGATACGCTCATGCTATAGTTGCCTATTTTGTATAGTGCAAGAACAAACCTACTAAGAACTTTTAGAATTTTCAGGTTGTGTTTCTTAAAGATGAGTTCTTGAGATATGCTGACTATTACTGCCTTCCATTTTAATTGACTATAAAAAAGTAACGGAATTATTTAGAAGTGGAACTATTTTTCTCCTACAGTGGAATTCAGATAGCTAAGAGAGTAAGAGAAATAAACCCAAATCTTAAAAACACCTTCCCTCCCACCCCTCTCTTCTTCTTGAGAAATAGATTTATTAGTTAGGTCATCCAGAAAGTCTCCTGGCTAATGAAAGGTAGTGCTCTATTCATTTTCCTTTACTTTGTTTCCTCTAAATTTAGCATTCCTCTAAAGATGGGACTTCCGTCATTACTGTCAGGAGACTGTAACAGGTTAATACGTCTCACACTGAAGAAGTTTTTCATGATGTTCAGTGTAAATTATTTCACAGATGAAATATACCTCGCTGTCAGGGAGCAGCCTAAATTTTCACTTTCTTAATTTCGTCCCATTACTTCTCGTTATATCCCTTGTACCAATCTAAATAATTCATCGCCCTTCTTAATGTTTATACCCTTCAAATATTTATAGGCAGTTATCTTGTCTCCCTTTAGTCAGAGCTTAGCTGAACTGTTCATATTTAGACCTTTTAATCTTTCTTCATAAGAAAATCCTTCTACATGAGATTGAGGGCCTGATCCTCAAAGGGATGTAGGTGCCTGTCATTGACTTCAGTGGAATTGTGGCCTAGATATTACTACCATTAGGCAGCAGGTTTTTTCTCCTCTCTGTATTGCTACTAATTTGTCAGTATTAGCTACTAAGGGACAAAGAACTGAATGTGATATTCCAGGAGCATCTTGGCCAGTCTTCTATGCTTTGCTGTGTCATATATCACCTCAGTATGTGTGCCCCTCAGATTGTGTTGCTCTTCTAGCTAGCATACAGCACTGGAAATTTGTTTCTATGGCAGTGTTCAGTATTACCCTTACTTTGCCTTCTGGACCTCTGTGTTCCAGATTTCTTACTAGTGAATATTTGACATAAGATTCTCATTTCCTAAGATGGTACCATCTGTTTTCAGACTTTGGATCCCATTATGGCATCACTCTCTCTTTACTAGAATTTACAAGAGCTCCCAGTTCACTGTTCTGCATGTGTATGTGAGTACCTATATTTCTTATAAACATTTATAAAAAAATGGAACTTACTGCCCATTGTCTGAACATAAATGAAAATTAAGAGGCTCTACTGAACATTAATCTCTATATCACTATGCTGTATATTTTCCAAACTTCATATGGTAGCATTAATCACTACTCTTTGTTTACAGATTTTTTTCAAACAATTTACTGTACATGTAACTCTGCTCATATCCAAGCCAATTTGAATTAAGTTTGTAAGGCAAAATCCGTATATCAAATGCTTTACTAACATCCAGCTACATTAAATCTAGTACAGGACATATTTCATTGTTCTCAGTGGGCTCTCAGGTCCTTCAGGTATGAGTTTTTGTTTGAATCCTTCATTTTTTAGTTCATGTAGTATGAATTATGACTAGTGGTTATAGTTTCTGGGCTACCACAACTGGAAAAAAGTCTCTTATTCCAGTCAGAAATGAAAATAGTCATCCCATGTTTGGGGTTAGGCTAGACTGAAATATTGTTGAAGGGTCAATTGCTACCACCTCAAAAGGGTTTGGAGACACAAGTGTAGGTCTGGAACCAGTCAGAGCTGGATAGATCAGCATACCAGTGGTAATGATTATATTTTTGTAGGGTTCCTAAGAAATATTTGGCTTTTCTTAAAAGAAACAGATCAAAATATCTTGTAGCTGTCAAAACACACACAAAAATTTCAATTATATGAAATTATTTTTAGATTTTATTCTATTAGTCCTTTTTATCTACATTAAGGAAATAGTTAAAACAAATATTTTGAAATTAAAATCAAGTACTTTGTAAATGTGTAAAAGCTTTTTTTTTTGAGTGGATAAAACTAGTAACCATATTTGAATGAACTTCAGAGAGACACCTTGTCTACATCAAAGTTTTTTCTGAGTAAATAGCTTTGGTACAACTTTACTTCCATTTTTGTATCTGGCAAACATGAAATCAAATCTTGGAACTTGATACTGTTATTTTAGATGCCATACTCCTGATACAGTCATGCTATGTCACAGTCTGTATATCGCCCACAAGACTGCCAGACAGAACCATCTCTCCTTTCCTTGTTTTTCTGTCAGTGTTTGGGTGGTGTATTTGGGATTTTTACCTGAAAAGGCTTAACATTTGTCAAGTCTGTAAGAAAACAGTAAAGACTTCAAAATGGTAGTAGCATCAAATTTGAATTACTTTTCTAAGGCTGACTTAAGACCATTTTTCTGGATGACCTTGTTTTAATGCAAGGAGCACATTTCTTTTCTTAGTATTCACTACAACGTATTTATCATCTTTCATCTCTCACTATTTCACATTTGCTTATTCAGAATTTCATGATACAGATTGTCATCTACAAAAAAAGTATTTTACTGAACACACATTTAGATCTTCTGCAGAGCTGTTGTGCACCATTTTGAGTCCTTTACCTTCCAGAGGTATAGAATTTCAGCTTTAGCTTTGCAAAACTGGCTAGTTCTTATTTTTTTGATTTTCTGGCATCACATGAATTCAAATGAATTCATCACATAAATTCTTCTATTATTTAATCTACTGCCCAAAAAACTGTATGCTCAAGTGATGCAGCTATGCATATACATGCATATATATGTCCTACTAAAGACACCCTGCCTCTTTATTTGCAACCGGTGCCATGTGAGTGACTATTTTATGTTACATTATCAAAAGAAAGCTTTTGGCAGTGAAAAACCTGATCTTCCCTGGCAGTGTTGGCCTGTATAGCTCTTCTGAGAAATTCTTTTAAGTGCAAGCCAATTCTGTGTGACCTTTAGCTGAAGCAAAGTGAACAATACAGAAAACAAAACTTAGAAGCTTCTATAAGAGAGGGAGCACTTAGCTGGGCTGCATGCTGACTTGGACCAAGCTGGATCATTCACATTTGGGGAATGAGGTATTTATTTGTTTTTTTAAAACAGTAAGCAAAGCAAAGAGGAAAGAAATAGCACCTCCTAAAACTGACATTCTACTACATTTTTTCTATTATACTTTTGCATCTCTGCAAATGTGCAATGCTGGAGAATCAGGTGCATAGTGTTCCTCTGACAGCCTGTAATGATTTAAAAAAACACCAGCTGAGACAAAGTGTACAGGAGTTAAAGGAAGGAGAAAAGTCTCATGCTTCTAAAATGTTAAAACTCAATAAGATGAATTTATTGCAAAACTCAGTTTATTTCAATGTCTTTAATGTCTTTCCAATATGTGATTAATCAAATGGTCATTTCTTTTCTGTATAGGAACAGAATGTTTGGGATTTGATTTCATAGGGTTATTTTCTTTTACTGATTTTTGTTCAAAACTTTCACATTTAGTAAAATAGGAATGGCAGGAAGTTGATACACTTTCTTACTCTCCTATTAGAATAATAGTGTTAGTTTCTTTAGTTCTAGGAAATTAATAATGACACCAATAATCAATCTTGTGACAGGTTAAGAAGAATATTATCACAATTCATACTAGTCAGCTTGACCTTTTATTGACTTGACCTTTAGCTTCTCTGAGAAAGAAAATTAGGGCACCTACATAACTTTGTGCTGTGATTTTGAAATTCTGACATGGTTTTGATTAAAGTTTGGATGTTTGTAAAACACAGTAATCTGTTGAATCATTAATCTGTACCAGTAACACAGGAAGCTAGAGTTAAGACAGGCTTTGCTCAACAACCAATGATAACATTGCTGTTGGGGGAGAAGAGGGTTTTCTTTTGTGGGTTTTGTATTATTTTTTTTAATTTTCACTTTTTGTTTTGCTTTTTTTGAGAAAAAGGTCCTCCAGAAAATAGGACCTGAACACAGGAATTAGCAAGCCTTCTTATCCAACAAAAAATGTGGGTTGGTTAACATTGTCTGAATTTCAATCTCCACTTCCATTATGCCCAAACAGAATTTCCTTGCTTTCCTGTGGAAAAGGCTGTTCTTGTTTTGGTTTTACCATAGCAAATCTACTAAAAAACCAGTCTAATAAAAATATGTTCTGTATGAAGACAACGAGAGTCTGCAAATAGTGGAAGGCTAACTAGTACAATCTAGAATATTTTCTCACAAAAAAGGTACCTTGGTCTCTCTTACCAAACAGTACCTGACCTCCTTGTAGGTCTTGTTGTAACACCAAAGTCTCTCTTCTACCTACCTATATCAATTTTTCTGCTATGAGAGGAGATAAAGGGGAGTCATGGTGGGGCACGTAACACATGTGCCTGTGTGAGAAAACAAAGGGTTATGAAGGCAAGTGCATGCTCCCCTGTGGGAAGGCAACAGTTCCTTAAGAACAGCTGAAGGTGTCTTTTAGCATGAGAATGCCTACAAAACTTAAGTATGAAGGTGATCCAAATTGATCCTTTCCTAGTTTTGGGGAAAAACTTTTTGGTCAAGATTGTTTTCCATGAAATATGAAGACTTTCTTCTATAATATTCAGAACAATCACAAAAATAATGCTGATCTTGTTGACCTCTATGCCTGATCTGTGTTAAAAATAAAAGGTTATTCCTGCTATCAGCCTGTCATCTGAAACAGCAGAGGTTTCTGTGACTGATGTGAAGGTTACAACCCTACTGACAACCAGTCTGATGCCTTGGGATAAATTCTCTCTTTCTTAGTTCACCCTCCTAAAAACCATGGCAACCGCACACATGCAAAAATCCAAGCTAATAAACAAATATATCCACGTGAAAAGACAGCAAAGCTGCAAAAACCCCTTAAATTGTGCAAAAACTAGAAAATGTCGGAATTAATCTGTTAGTACAACTTTGGTGTGCTTCACTGCACACATGCTTAATATAGTGACCTACTTGTGTTTTCAGATACTACCCTTTTCTTAGGATTTCTGACTTGTGTTCAGTATGGGCCTATCTAAAAGAGAAGTGAGAACACTGTTCCCTAGAAGCGCTTTGCCTTGATGTCTATATTCTTTTAAGTGTACACAGTGAATCAGATAGGCAGCTGCAAGGAGAGAAACTATAGTTTCATGGGTTGTATACTTGAATATCAGGCTGTAGAGATGAATTTTCTTCCTTCTATATGATGTTAGGTAAGGGATTTCAGATCATTCTTCCCACAGCTGGCAAGGAATTTCCTGCCATTGCTTCCTGCATGCCATTAATAGTGCCTAGGATAGGATCTTCTTCAGGTGTAACTGAATTTCTTGAAATTGTGCTATGACCATAAGTGACAGTGTGCAGTATTGGGCACACCAGAAAAAAAGGACAGTGCTCAGTTGTGAAATCTAAAGTCAGACACTTTTTTTCTTAATAAATTTGTACCCCTGTTGCCCGTCTTCACAATGGAGGGAATGCTTCTGCCTTGCTTGCAGGCTGTGAATGCTAGCTCCTGTTCAGGCACCATCGTGGGAAGTGCCACAGAAAAGCCAAGGGATAAATTACCATTCTGTTTCAGGAAAAAAGTGACAGACAACATACTGTGAAGATACACCACAATAATGAATGACTGACTGTTCAACCAGTCCCCACATTGACCAAAACATGGGTCCTGTGGAAACACTAAAGGCCAATGTCACTGAGAAATGTGGCAGAAAAGCTAAGCAGCACGAAGCTGATTGAAGTTATGGATAATTTCATAAATACATATTTTTGCCACATAACTATATTTTGTAACATTTCGGTGGTTTTTCTTGCAACCCTTGTCCTTCCAATTTTTTATAGATGACAGACAATGCAACATGGCTTCCTCAAAAGACCTGACTTCTCCAGAGCTTCCTGTAAGCTGTAACTGAGACCAGAATAACTTGCAGTTTTAAATTTCTACACATTCAAATTGGAAAATTGGATGCAGTGATAGAGGTAGAAAAATGAAACATTATGAATTAGCAGAGACTAGCCCAGGGTATTCCATAGGAATCACAGAAGGCCTGCTGCTGAGCTATTTCATCTAAAGCTAGAAGAACTTTTCTTAGGCAAGTTCATTTTGGTACTCACAGATGTTTTTTTCAGGCTTATTGAAAATAGTGGAAAGAAGCCTAAGTTTATTTTTTTACCTTTTTTTTTTCTCACATGAGAAACCAAAATCCACCACTAAAATTATGTGATGAGCAAAAAGAACTTTTGAAGCTGTATGTGTAGCAGGATTGAAGCCCTTATATGACCTGCTCACACAAGTACTTTTCTGCATGGCTTTGAATATGTCTGAGCAACCTACAATTTGTCTGAAAGAAAAACTAGCATCATACACAGCAGTCAGGATCACTCAGGACTTAATTAGTTCTATTTCATGATGAAGAAATTCAAACTGGCAAATTTCAACCAAAACCAATTGGAATCTATTTCCCATATGATGCAGTTGCTTCCATACCTATTCACTCTGGTCTAGGATCTTTCAACTATCACAGCTAATCAGCAGGAGTATTCACCAACCCAGGCTAATTAAACACTGTATGGGTTATTTCATGTATGCTTAGCCTGTAGTGTCCTTACTTTTACAGGGCAACATTTTACTCTGACAGTGGTGTTGCTGAATTTTGCCAGCATCCTCAGACTCTGTGTGGTAGTCCTGCTTTGGGTTGATAGAATTTGCTCACCAATTCTCCCCATTATTTATACCCCATGTTTTGTTAACGTTGGGCATTATTTAGCCAGCAACAACAAAACTGAATAGTCTGTGTCTGCAGCAAATTATGCTTTTTAACTGTTCTAATCTTTGCAAATGTGTTTTATTCATGGCATCTTACCAGAAGAAGGGACAAAGTTCCAGAGATGTAACAAAAAAATAATACAGTAGTATCTTTTTGCATGAGTTTATATTCACTGGAGACTCAGTGCCTTGGAAAGGTGGGATTTTGGAAGGTTTGCAATTAGACAAATCAAATCATTTCTTAATTGTGTTTCTGAAATGGTTTAAATTTCTATTAATTGGCACTGGAAGAAGAGCAGTGTTGACAAGTCAGAGTTTACTCAGATGAAGTATAGGACCTGCCTGTAACAAGAGTTCTGATTCTACTGTTAACAGTAGGACAGGCAGGAGCAGGAGGAGGATCATCTTTGGTATCCTGGAAGACATACTGCTGTACCAAAGGAGTTATGACAAAGAATTTTCCTGAGATGTTCTTGGCTTTTGGTGTCAGGAACCAAAAAGGATGGTTGTCAAGTGATATCAAAGTTTCCTGTGGAAATATATACAAAACCTTCCATCTGTGGAATAAGTAGATATACATGCATGGTGGGAATGATGGAGGGTTGATCTAATGGTGACATTTTTGTCAAGGCAGCTTGCTTTTAACAGAGTTTTTGCAAAGATCTTCATTAGTACAGATCTGCAGACTGTTGTAATCTTACCCTTGGCTCTTCAGTGGGAAGCTGAGTAGGTTGGAAGTGCTAAGTGATGAATGGGGGAAAAATTCAGCATTCAGGAATATCCCAACTTTTGGAACCTTTTGTGTGGGAATTAGGTGCCAAAAGTAAGGGTTTGATATCTATTCTGCTGCTCAGTGGCTTATCTTCCTAAATAATGACATCCACAGCTAACCATTTTTAGCACTCCTGTCCCATAACACATACTCAGTGTTGCTGCTTTGATCCATGGCATTTTGGGTGTTGATCTCTTCTCCTTCTTCTTCCCTCTTCCTCTCTGCCCATGATCAGAGAGGAGCTGTGTTGCAGACCTTAGAAACACACTGAACTTTTGAACTGCTATCTATTGCTCTTCCTAGAAGAGCAATTCTGGTTTAAAATACTCCTTTTGTTCCTTTTGGTGTCTAAGCCCAGAAAAAAGAATCATTAGTAGTAGTGTGAATCTCTTTGGTACTTACCTGTGAATGTATTGGGAAACACATATTAAATACATTATATCCACATGCATAATATAAATTTAATCTTCAAGTCTCTAACTCCCAGGTCTACCTCCTGCCTCCCTTAGGGTGGGAAGCCTTGTAAGCTAATTAGGGATAGCACATAAACCTCAGCCCTGAAGGACATTGTTCATTTTATTACTGGTGCGATGCTGAAAAAAGGATGCTGCTGTTAGGTAATAAAGTGCATGGAAGCAGAAGAAACACTTGGCAACAGAAGAAAGCTTCAGTAATTCTCAAACATTCTACTACAAGGCCATCCTGCAATCACACATTGCATGCCTCTGGTCAACCAACAGCTGAATGAATTTGAAAAACAGGTACAGGGCAAATTGCAATACACACGCGCGCACACACACACACACACACATATATATATATGAGGGGGAGGGAATGGGGGGAGAGAGAGAAAGAGCTGTGTAAGACTCCATGTGGCTCATTGGAGGGTTCTCAAGGGCTTGTGCTATGACCACCCACTGTCCCTGAGCCAGTTCATTGAAAAATTATGTCTCAGTAATCTAAGTAATATAATGTTGATTGTACCTTTTCCTGAAAATACACTCCTGAAAATGCTTGGTCTAGTTACATAAGTATTCATCACTTGTATTCTTTTTTCAAAATGTATGTGGTTGTCCTGTTGCATGCCCTTGCAATTGGCTAGGGGTTTAGCACCACTTGAAAGATTTTCCTTAGAATACAGTGGAGTAATAAAATGTCTTTTGTGAATGGGGGAGGGAAAAGTGGGATCCACAGCACAGAGAGATGTTCTAAAATGCAGAAATTAGAAATAAATTATTCAAAAGCAGTAATATTTTTACGGCACTGTGACCTCCTTCTGAGACTTCTTAGAGAAACCTAGAAATAACAAAAGGTGTGAGATACAAAATGACAAAGGCCAGACAAAATGTTCACTACTGAGATGAAAAGCTAGGCTTGGAGATTAACTTACTCTTTGAAACCTCTTTCTTCTTACAGAAGTAACAGCAGCACAGGCTCAGTGGCCCTTACCCTCACTGAAACTGAGTTATTTAGAGCACATCAGGCAACCACAGTAACTTTCCAAGCACACCCATGTAAATACAAATTAGTCAGTAATTACCCCAAAACACTGACTTTCTATATCAAAAGATGTGTAGGAATTCAGTTAACTCATGCCCCTTGTGTATGTATTAATGATGTCTCAATTACATGCATACGTGTGTTGAGAGATGCATAAACAGCTATTGATATGCCTACACATTCTACTTGTGTGTATATACAAACAGCATACATTCCAGTACTTATCAGTGATTCATTTGTTAGTTGGTCATTATACTTTCACCTGTGTTGATAGTCAACTGATATTCCAACAGGGGCTTGTGGGACTGTTGTTTTGTCTCAGTTACAGATGTAAAACCAAGAGCCTGGATATGTGAAATGCACTGGGACTCTTCTGGTGCTATATGATGCTACTCTTGATATTTTGTCTTATTTGCAGTAGGAAAGCTCCAAATACCAGTGTTCTGGGCAATTTCAAGTGGAATGATTTCACTCTCTCTTGAGGCAGGATCTTTGGTTTGCCCTTGAGCAAGCCAGTGCAGACAGTAACAGAGTACCTGCTCATCCTATCCATCCGTGTCACAGTTAGTTATAAGTAGAAAGTTGGATGTACACTTGATGGGAAAAAGAAGTGATTATGGGGGTGCCTTGGTTGACTTTCCCAAACTTGCACCACTGCTCACAACATAAACCTGTGATTAAGCACAGCCACATTCATCCAGTTCCCAATCCCCTGAGGGTGATCTATGTGTACTAGGGTTTGGAGTGTTTTCCCAGGCCCTGTAATACACCAGGCTGCTGCATGTAATTGAACACCCTCATGTTTAAAGACTCCAGATAAGGAGCTTTTTAAGGAAGATTTCTTGGTGCAAAGCTGTATAAGAGGCTGAGCAGCACAACTGAAGATGCTGAGACTGCAGATGTTGGATATGACTTGAGGTCACTGCAGGGACAATTTCAGTATTATAGTGCCTTATAATATTTGCATTTTTGTCTGAGAACTAAAGACATATTTTCACTTTCTTATTGCATATTGGAAGAGAAAAGGGTATTCTTATTGAGAAGTGTACGTAATCTAATATTTTTCAACAATAAAAGCAATAGTTAGGTAGGATGTAGGAGAAAGTTGATGTCTGTGCTGTGTATAAGACAAATCTTTGCTAAAATTACTGGGCTTCTATGGTTCTAAAATTTGCTTGAGTTTGGTTGCAAAATCTGACATAAAGTCTGGATTGCTGAACAACAACCAGTTTTGAGATTAAAAAAAATATTAAATGGAAAATAATGGATACGTATACAGAAGTTTTCATTTTCCTTAATTGCCATAGTGCCTATGAAACTCTATCAGTCCCATTTTGTAGTACTTATGGGAGCAAAATAATTCTCTATACAAAATACCAACTGTAATGCATTTCTCAAGTACAGTGACTATGTTAGAAAAATTAGGGGATTTTACATTATTATGAATTGTTTGAATTTAGTGGTAAAATTGAACTTGAGCTAAGGCCCTAGTAGGTGGATTGAAATGTGTCTTCCCCTACTTCACTGATAATATTCCTAACAAATTGTTCTTTTCTACCATATTATCCTTTACACCTCAGAGTCTCTAAAATGCAGTTTCAGGTGATGGCTGTATTTGCTCTGTTGATGCTTAAAATTAGGAAACAAAAAACCCCCATCTCTATATGCAGGTCTCTTAATGTTTTTTTTAAATATATTTTAGTTAAAAATACATTCGCATTGTTAATTTTAGATGAACGATTGCAAAGTGACAGACAACTGAGGGGTTCTACACTTGGCTGTATTCCATTAAGACTGTATGACTTGTAATTAGAAATGAGCTAATGCCAAAGCTGATCTTTTCCAAAGTCTGAGCGTGTTCCGAGAGGAAGACTGCATTTTAATGAAGGATGGAGTGGCCAGTAGCAAAGTTCGGGTCTTCTACATAGTGCAGCAGCATACCACTCAGCTAAACACAGAAAATAGACTTAAGTTTTGCCATCCTGACCACAGCAATTTATGTGACTTTAAGCAAATTTTGAATTTAGTAGGCCCTAAAAATATATTTAGAGTTTAAAAATGAAAATAACTTTTGAGGTTAGATTTATAACTTTGGTTGTATTCTTTTGTATTTAGCATAATTTTAAATGGGGTCATAATGAAATTTTTTTCTAGAATTTAATAATGTTCAATCCTTTCATTAAGTTTTAACAAAGTCTCCAGAATACCTCATCCTCCCTTTTAAAATCTGAATCACCTGATATTTTTACATCAATGAATTTCATGGACTCTGAGCAGTAAATAGGGCACGAATTGTTTGTTGTAAGATTGTGATTTTGAGTGCCTACACATGGTGGAAGAGGAAGACACCCAAACCATTCTTATATCAAAGATTGCAATGAGAGTAGAAGCTGGTAATGCTGATAAACTTCTCATGGTCTCCTGAATACATAGTTATTCCTGTTTCTCTTCAGACGAATGCCATTATAATAAACCCTTTTGTTTACAACCTCTCCTCTAATCCAGGAAGTTTGTGAATGTACTCAGCATACTGTAGAGAGGGACACATTCATCTGTCAACAAAGTGCCGTCACCTCTAAGGTGAAACTTGGCACTGGTTCTTACATTAAAGTACTGCTGATAGTCTGATCATTTTTTTTTTTTAAACAAGATGAAGAATTATTTTTCCCTTTTTCTCTCTTCCTGTGATTTGTTATACTGGAACTAAAGTAATTCTCTGTCCTTTGTCACTGCTTATTTTTGAAAAGAGACTTTGAGTTAATAGTGAACATGTCATTTTGAACTTCAGTAAAGGGTCTCAGTTTGCCATTAAATTTGTGCTCCTGGGAGACACAAAGGGGGAGCAAAAATGCCAGACAGTCCAGAGCTTAATATGTTTCTCACGGCTGGAGATGACGTGACAGTCCTCTCGTCATTTGACCATGAATTTAAAAATACTTACCTGGAGCCAAAAACCACCACCATTTCTCACTATGCTGCATGATTTAAGCCACCAAGGCTATTATTTTATTAAGGTGTCTTAGAGAGAAGCAGTCCTTTGTAAACAGCCCTTGTCTTTGGAAAAGACCTTTCTCAACTCCTATAATTTTTTTGTGCATTGATGACAGACCAGCCATTAAATCTGGGCAGAGATAATGGCAGGTAATAAATTCTTTTACTCCTGACCTCATAAATCAATTGGCAGAACTGTACGCTGCTTGGTGTAATAGTGTGCCATTTTTAATTTGTTACTACTGCAGCATAAACTAATTTTAGCACCTTAATGCTTGCTCTCTGATGCAGTTTGCAAAGCAACTCCGGATTAAAAGCAATGCAATAGGTAGCTATATTTATTGGCTTAATACCAATGACTGAAAACAAGAAAATCACAACTGATGCAGTATTAGTGTTACTACATCTAGATACTACTGAAAAGGCAGTTGCGTTTTTAGTAGGATTTGTATCAATTAACAACTAAGGCCAGTTTGAGGCAAATCCCCAAATGACCCATCATGTTGAGACAAGCATTTTAAACTTTTTGTATCAAAACAAAAAGGTTACTAGAAGCACAAACTTTTGTAAATAGTTACATCAACTATTGTCATCTTTGATACTAATTCTCACATATAATTGCAGGTTGTATCTCCCTATGGAATAACGTTGAAGTGAATTAACCATGAAGCACAACCTATAATGGTAACAAAATGCTGGAGTGATGTCCTACTTCTGGCTTTGGAGATATCTTTGTATTTACAAAAACATCAGGGTTACGTATCACCTTTATGTGCACATCTTATTGTGACTTTGGTTGTATAAGAGAAAAAAAATTATTTCTTCAATAAAGCTCTGAGTATTTTGTATTTGTAGGTGCTATATGATGAGTTCTAAATGTAGAATGATTTTGCTAAACAAAGCCTGTGGCTCATTGCTAGGGCTGAAAATACAATTCAAGGGTTTTTAGCAAAGAGGACAGTTCTCTTTTAGTGTCTACAGAGTGTGTCCATGCAACGCTCTGAGATTCCCGAGTCTTGCTTTTTTCTGCACTTTATTGTATATCTCTCTACATAATACTCTCTCTGTTTATACATAATTTTATTATATATAAATATCTATACTGTGTATAGGTTTTTAACATATAATTGGTATTTATATATAAAAAATCTCTGTAGATTATCTCAATATATGGATTATAGATAAACTATCTATCTTTTTCTATATATCATAAATGTATGTGTATACAAAATCTGAATATGGTCTTGGGCAACTGGCTTTAGAAGATCCTGCCTGAGCGGGGAAATCAGATCATCTGAGCCCCAGAGGTCTCTTCTGCCTTTAGCCTGTGATTCTATGGCTAAAGGAAACCTTTGGTTTTCACTCAGTAGTAGAGCAATACCATAAAGGAAGGAGGTGAGTGTCAGCTAAAACTAAAAAAATCAAACTATTTTTGAAGATGCTTTTTAGAAAGAGGTAATTTTCTTATTACTTTGTCCTGACTCCCTATTAATTTTTGCAGTTTTGCACATCCCACTTCCTTTTGTTACCTGACATATCTTTTCATATCAGCAATCCTCTTCTGTTCTAACTTCCTAGATGTGGGCTGAAGAAGAGAAGCAGGAAACAGAACAGTTTGTTGTAGTATCAAGGTCAGTGAATCCCTTTTCTCTTAACAGACATTTTTGTAGCCCCCACAAGAAGTGTTTTGATGTGTTGTGGCTTGCTTATGAGAACAGACAAATTTCAGCTGAAACATTCTTTGGCAGGAAATCAGAGGAATTGAGACAAGGCCATCTCTATGCCAGTGACATAATTGCTCCATCATCGTCTTTCCCCGTCTATCCCTGTTCCTCAGGAACAATGAAGAATGGACATTCAACTGCTTATGTGTTCTTCTGCTGATTCATCAAAAACTGTTCCTCTGTACTCTCACGACTTTTAATATAAAAGGAAATACCTGTATCTGGCTACATTTCCTTCCCTTTAGAGTAGGCTAAACCTTCTTTGTTGACTTAAGTACAAGCACTGTCTGTCTTTCAGATAGAGGTTTGAATCTGAAAAGATGTGGTCCGGTCTGGCTCCACTAGGTGAGCTCACAAGGCTCTTGAGTTACAGATATTAATAGAAATGGGTCTCTAAGAAAGAAAATACAAACAAATGGAGATGGAGGGTAGCAGTACTGTTGTTAGGTTAAGTATGTGTTTGGGGTCTTTTTTAGAGTATTTCATAGGAGAAATATCAGAGTGATAAAAAACCGACTGAGCTACTGGGAGGATAGGTGGCCATGAAGCCATTGTAAACTCCAAAACCGTACTAGTGAGACTTAGGTACATTTACCACGGTGTGGTACAGGTGAAGTCAAAGACATTCTTGTAATTATGGCTCAACCTAGAGGCGAGTCTCACAAACTTCTTTGTTCTTTACCCTGATGTGTGGCTCATCAGTCATATTGGTCAAAGAAATTATCTGTCCTTAGCATCTCTGGCAAGAGACAAAGAAAGACAGGAACTCCCTATAGTGGAAGTGCTAATGAACTTGTTTTAATACAAAACATATAGGACCTGCTGGGATATTTTAGAGTATCAACATGTGTTCTGTTTTGTCAATTTAATTGTGTATTCTCTGTTATTTTTAGTCTTCAACTTGAACTGAAATTCCAAAAGGTGTTGACACAAGGGAGCAAACAGTGATGAGCAATTAAGGGTCATTAACGTAGAGTGAGTTTGCCTTTGTCATACCTGTTTTATCCTCACAGTTGTTGCTAAAGTTCAGAAAACATTTGTTTTCCGCCTTGGGTTTCAGATAAGTGGCAAATAGATTGGTTTTCTAGGGAATTTTGCTCTTAGGAACTTTTTCTATATGGCAAAGAGACTTGCTTGTGATAGGAAAGAGGAAATTCAGGTCTGGACAAGGTCTACTCCAGGTTACTTGCTCTGCAGTGGAACAAGAAAGAAGGACTGAGGAAAACAATGAACATGCTGAAGGAAATCATAGGCAAGTGAGACCCCTGAAAGCCCCAGTGTGCCCCATGTAGAAGGGAGGAAACTGCTCATCCACTGTATTTTGTGTATTTCCTTACAAGTGCTTTAGCTGTGAACAAATTTAGACAATGCTTCCTAAAAGTAGTATCAAGAGTAGTGTTTGTGTCCTGAGGCTGTGGATAGAGCATATTTTACACCAAAGAGTCTAAAAGCATATGGATCTGTTGTATTAGTCCCAATACTGTTGTCTGTATAGCTCCCAAATGAAAGATCACAGCTTATACCAGGACAAAATCACAAGCTGATTTTTTTTGTAGAGATCTCTTTAATGGCAGCAATCTACTGTCAATGACAAGTAGGAGCAAATTTGCAGATAATCTCCTGAAATAGCTCTTGCAGATGACACAGTTTCATACACAAGAGCTATTGCAATTTGTAAGAACACCCTTAAAATGTTCTGTGAAGTATCTTAAAATATCAGCATGCATTGCAAGGTCTATTGAACATTTTCACAATGCTCTTATAAAAGTGTTTATCTACTCCAATCTTCTTCGTCCTTCACACAAATTATTCTAACTGTTAGAAGATGAATACCTAGGGCTTTATCTCATTATCTTTTATAGTTGGGTTAAAAAAACCCTAAAAACAACAACAAAACCCCACATTTTTGTTGAGTAGCCATAGCTGCGTATAATATCCTTGTTGTACATCCTTAAGAATCAACATTCTTCATTGTCAGCCTGTGTTTTCCAAAAATAAGTCCCCAAAAGAGGCCAAAGTGGCTTGATTCTACTGACCATTATGGTGTCTCTTGGACCAAGTTGCTTTACTCTTGATTCTTCAGCAGTGAAGTAGCTGCATATGATTTAAAGTAAACTTGCAAGGTAGATCCTGTGAATCTTTCTAAGTCACATGGTGTTTTGTAATTTCGCTGTTGTCAAGAGGGAAATCCTTGTGTCGTTCAGGTTCTGAACCTGTAAAGTTCAGCTAATACACACCCCCATAACATGCTACTAGGGTACTCTTTCCGGGCTTAATTAAATGATGCTACTTTGGTCTGTGTTTGGCCCAGCCACTTGTGAAAGTTTGTTCTTTTCCTGCCAAATTATGAGAAAACAAGCACTGATAAATGAGAACTTTGTCCTTGAAGTAAGCATCTTGTATAAACTAGACTTAGTTGGTACCTCGTTATTGGTTCACAGCCCCTCAAGGGCGTTTGAAGAAGAAAGTAAAGAGGAGGGTGATGAAGTAAGCCCCCAGACTCATTTGGGAAAGACCCCCCTCAGGTGCAGCACGCAAGCATGGGGGAAATTCCAGAGTACCTACGCATGAGCAGAAGAGATGCCACTTGCATAATGGAGGGAGGGACTGAAGGCCTCTAACTGGGCAGTGCTGACCACACCTGCCCAGGTAGACGTCACCAATTAATTGTATAAAAAGCAGACAGCTCATGCTGGGGTGGGAACTCAAACTTCACATCCAAGGACAACGTTGCCTTTTGTGGGGATGCACGCCAACTTGTGAGCCTGCTGACACTCCAAGGATGCAGCTTCTGCTATGGGTAATTCTGGGCATTCTGGTGGGGTCGGTAACATAAATTAGAAAGCAACACTTGTTGAGAGGGGGAGTCGTACTTATTTTCCTACTCCTCCCTCTCTCTCAGGTTTTCATTTTGTTGGCCACCTCTTGGTAATAAATATTGGGTTTTGTTGAGCTTTCAACGGTGTATGGTTTCAGTTTCAGCATCCTTCCGAACTCTCCCTATTACAGGTAAGCATGTTGAGGACACTTTGGTGGTACAATGATCAAGGGAATAATGGATATCTGCATCAATTAAGAGTGAAGTCCTATGAAAACACCTTGTACACAAGACTAGGGAACTGATAATGGTTGTAGATACAGTGAAAGACAGCAAATGTAATATGCGAGAGACCAATATTGCATTTGGTCTTTTTGTCTGGAGTAACGTTAGAAAAAAATTAAGCTAGTCAATGCAAGATTAAAATCCAAGGGCAATGAATAAATAAGCACTGATTGGACTGAGAGTGAGATCATTTTAAAATAGGAAGGAGAAATTTTAAATTAGAAGAGAGCTGAAAATAGTAAGTAGGATAAAATGTTTTTGTTTCATTTGAGGTCCCAGATCCTGTGAATCACAGAAAGAATGAATCAGGAAGGAAGTTTAGAACATGTTCCTTTAAAGGAAGAGTAGAAAAGTTTACTAAGGGCAGAAATAGAAGCTGCAGCTGTGAACATATTCTAAAGAGTGTTAGATAAGCACTTGAGGGGAAAAACACTACAGGGTACAAACGCTAGACTTAATTGGCTACATGCCTTCCTTCCATCCTGAAATGTCAACTTCTCCTCTCATCTTCTCTCCAGGGGATAATAAACGCAGCCTTTGTGCATGTCAAAATTGTGCTCCTTACTATTACTGTTCAGAATAAATCTGTGCATTTGGCTTCATTTTTCTTTCCCATTTGTTTTTGTTTGGAAGGCTGAAGTTACTCCTAAGCCCCTGTGCAACCCTTCTGTTCCAGGAAAATCAAATGCCTTAGTGCTGATGTTGCTCTGCTCTGTGTTTTTTAAGACAGATCATACATGTAAAATAAGGACATGTTTTCAGGTAACATGAATATGCCTCCTGAAGGTTGTTACCTGTCTCTTCCTTCTCAAAAGCATGAGGTCAAGGGCATGCAGTTACTTCTGATCCACAGCACACACTTTATTTTTGTTATGTCACTACCGTAATGACGATCCTCGAGATATCACAAGAGAACCAAACTAAAAATGGGTGTAGCATGACTCCTCAGCTCAGTGAGATGAAGCCATCAACTACATGCAATCAATATTTTAATTTTAAAAGCACCATTGCTGGCATTAAGGATAATAATGTTGAAGTGAAACTCATGTGATTTTTATTTTTTTTTTAGACACTGGAAGTGCAATGCATGTGTATTTACTTTATGAGATGCATGTGTATTTATTTTATGAGGGACAGTAAATTAGAGCATTAATTTATGAGTGAGCACAAACTGACCCATATAATCACAAGTTTCCAAGGAAAATCCTTTTAGATAGGTGAGAGAGCCCACGAAGAGAAAGTTTATTACCTAGGAAGAGTATAGCCGACTAGCCAATAAGTTTGGATCGTTTTCCCACTGACTTGCACTGCTTTTGTCAGCAGGGAATAGCTTTCACTGAATACACCCAATTGTTTAGCTCCTATGCCACAGCCTTTGTGGCACCTGAGCTCAGATTGGCAGTTGAACCCTCTGAGCACTGGGACTGCCCCTTCTGAGCCCCCCCCGGGTCTGCCTCACCACCTGCCTTCCTGAACCTCGTGATGAACCTTGCTATGGGAGTTGAGAGGGTACCTGAGCATCCCAGATGGAGTGTAGGAGGGAAGTACGTGAGATGCAGCCCTTCACTGCCTCTCCCTCACGCCTATGCTTGAGAATTGCCATTAACCTTTTGGAGGTCAATTAAAAAACAATGTTCTTTCCAAATCTAAGGTTGATTGTTGCCCTTTCTCTTCTGGAATAAAGGTTCCCTTTAAGACTCAGAGCTGGGTGATTCAAGTCAAACTGAGTCTTCCCATACCATAACAACTCAGAGTTGGGCTAAGGATGCATAGCTGTGGTCATCATAGCAGTAAAACCCTGCAGTGATTGCTATGGCATTGACAAAATGAGTATATGGATTCAAGGTTGTATTTTTAACCCTCTTGTACCCTTGCCTACACAGCAGTTATTTAAACATAATTCTCATTACTTATTTATCTCCTTAATCTATTATTACATTAATTATACAATTTTTATGGTTTATTAAAAAAAATGTCCTCAGTTAGGACATCTTAGTACATACTATTTCATTTATATGCATATTTCTGTATTCAAAGCCTACTGTGGCTGTAACTGATAAAAACCAATAAAAAATTTATAAACAAAAAATACTCCTTTGGCCTTAACTTACACTACTTTTAATTTAACTTCAATTATTAATATTGTAGTTGCTCTTTTTGCTTTTAGACTTTGTGGAAGGCAGATTTGGCCTTGGCTTTCTGTCTTGAATCAAAATGTTTAGCATTTTCAGCCACTGTTTTGCCCTTATTTCATCACTTTCCCTTGTGCTGGATTAGGAAGTGTCTTCAGGCAGGCAAAATCACAATGCCTGAAGGGGAGATACTATCCTTATTTTTGAGTTGCAATTTTGTAGGGTGTGTGGGACAGAAATGAACCAATGTGTTGGATGCCATCATCATCTGTTGCATCTTACTGCTGAATGGTCAAGGATTACATGCTACTAATGCATCTCTCAAGGTAAAATGCCACCCAGTGACTACTGAGAGTTTCTTTCAGTGGTTTAGGAGTCTTTTGAATTTTATTTGACTCCCTGACATTTTGAAAGGGAAAGAATTCAAGACAGAAAAGCAGATAACCATAAAAGATAAACACATTGATTTGTATTTTCTACAGTAGCATGGGTTCTATTTTTAACTTATTACATATCTAAAGATACTGAATTTCATCCTTTGCTTGTTTCTGTCAGGACCCTTAAAGCATGCCTTTAGCACATTCCTTTTTCTGGCCTCGGTTGTGGGAAAGATATAGGTAAACACACATATGTGCAAACTGTACATTTGCAGAGCTTTATTCCTTTTCTTCCTTTTGTCTAATTATTGATAGACGCAGCAAGTTGCCTGAGGGAGAGAAACAGAAAAAAGAGGAGAGAACAAAGAAGGGGACAATAAATAATGTAAAGAGGCTATTTTATTTTAGGGCTTAAAGTTGCCACTAAATTGCCTAGTTTAAGCTTAGAAGTGCTGGCCAAAGAATTGCATTCAGTTTCTCTTTTTTCTTGAGACCAAATGCTTGAGTGAGGCGGGTAAGGATCAGAAAGGCTGGCCTTCTCACATCTTACAGATTTTTCCCCTCTTTCCTGGGGGAAATGGGGTGAGTATAGTTCTTTAAGGTGTTTCCGTGCTGTCCTAAATACTCTCCAGAGAGCTTGGATCTGCTTGAAGTGGCTCCTATTAAATCTATGGGCTCTTCTGCTTTTCTACCTTTCTTGCTAGCAATTTTTGTGTGTGGAAAATATATTTCTTCTTTGATTAGAAGCTGTTTATTAAAAAAAGAAATTATAAAAATAGAGATTTTCTAAAAACATTGTGGGGAAAATATCTGAGTATTCTGACTACCTTTCTTGGTCCCTGTTCGTAGTGGTGCTTTTCATGAAAAGTAGTATCTTGTAGAAAATATTCTGACACCAGCTAACTTTTGCTGTGCCACTTTTCCAAGGCAGGGGAGTTATACCTTGATGTCTCATTCATTGTAAGGAATAATATCACACACATATATATGTAGAGAAGAAAAAAATGCACTAAAAAGTACTAATGTACCACAAAGGAGGAAAAATATTTAGTTTTAGGCACACTGTGCGTGTTTTCTGCAGTATATTCTTGCTGAAATTCCTGGCATTGAGGGTTTTTCTTGGAAGCTCAATAGCCTGGGAAATATCTACCCTCAAATTCTTCCCTGCCTGTGTATTACAACCCATCTTCCCATTTTTTCCCTGTGGGTAGGGGAGAGAATAGTAAAGTGAAACTCCTGTTCTAGAAAATTTTAAGTGGTATTCTGTGTTACATTTAAGAACTGCAGATAAACAGCAATAAGTAATAGAAAATAAAAGTAAGTAATGATGACTTTTGGTCCTCTAATCTACCTTTGTTTACTGATGGATACCATAGTGAGTCCAGAAAAAGATGGGATATAAAATACTCAGATACTACTGCTTATTTTCTGTACTATATTCTATTGATATTAGCAGCTTATTCCTATTTTGATTACTGTTTAAGTAGGGAAAGCAGAGGAAACAGAAAAATCACCCTCCATCATACATGAAATTTCTGTGTTGCACTGTCATATGGAAAACTGAAAGGCCACTAGTAGTCTGGAAAATTTACTTGCTTTTCGCCATTAGTAATCATGATCATTATATATTTGCTATAATGAAGGTGTATTTTACAATTATGCTGCTTTCTTCTGCGCTGTCGTTTCTACACCGACCTCTTTATGGTCCCTTTGTAGCAAAAAAAATCCTATCTGATCACTGCTACTCACCTTCTCTTTAGAGGCATTAGGATACTCTGCTGGCCCTCTTAGGATTTTGTACTTTTTCTGAGAACACTGATTACATGAAACAGCATTTTTCCTAAAGGGAGAATGATTGATAGAAAAATATCTTATTTCCCCCTCCCATGTTTGATGAATGAACTAATGAAAGCAAATAGAACCTCCGTATTATTACACCACTTACTATTTTCTCCCTGGTCTAGAAGAGAGCCTTTCGGTTGATTTCAGGTGGTTTGGGTGTGAGATGATGGCTACAGGCCCCCAAGGATTGTCTTGAACTGCTCTATGACATCAGCACTACTGATGACAGTAAGTAACAAATGTCCTTATTTGTGTTTAAATTTTCAGCTCCTTTTATTAACAATGTGACAAGTGTTGGTTGTCTATGTGTGGTAAATGGTGCAATATGCAATTATTAGGTCAACAAACTGACTGTTATGAACTTAATTTTTATAGGCCTATGATGGAGACATAGATGCAGCTAAGAAGAAAAAAGAGGGAAAGAGAGAAATAAAAGATTTCTCCAATGTCAACAGCCACTAGATGTATTTATATATCACAGCCATCTTTCCCAAGGCACAGCAGGAGGCATTGACCCATTACCAATGAGATCATGTGTACAACATTCAAGAATTCATGATGGAAAATGTCTTTATTTCCCTCATTCCACTTTATTTCCTAGTTTCTCCTTAAAACTAACATTAAAAAAAAAGGAAAAAAACCTCCTGATTTTATATCTTTAATTTTTATTTTTATTTGTGACTCAGTCCTCTGTGAGAAGTACGTAATTTTATTTACTTTATTGCCAGCACTTTATGTTAATCCAAGGCTCAGCAGTGCAAATATCCTGGAGGGTGAGTTAGAACTGCTCTTCTGAGGACCGATCAGGAGGGGTTTCTTGCAGGAGGCAAAGCATCACCTGGAGGTTGCAGGGACAGCTTGTTTCCCTCCCACAAGTCAAACTGAGCTGATTTGATTGCTCCCACCCTTATTCAGTGCTACATGTACTGCCGGGGCAATTAGCATTTAACTAATAAAGACATTCTTGATTCTCCACTCTATGGCTTAATCCTGCAGCCATTAAAATGTTCTCTGGGGACAAGACTGGATCTCTCATTTGATTTGTTGTAACTTGGTAGACCCCATAGAATTCCACTGAAGACCATTCACATCTTTGAAAGAGTTATTTGATCTTTGTTTTTACTTGACTTTAAAACCTAAAATTATATATCTTCTGCCCATTTAGTCAGATAATGAAATTAGGCAATGGTAATGGTACTAGACTCACATCAAAGCTTCTATGGCATTTTGAACATCAAATCCATCTAATTATTGCCTGTTCTCACTGTCCATTCTTTCTATCAGCTTAAGGCTTTCAAAGGCTGTGAATAAACATGGAAAAATTAAACAAAAAAGAAAAGAAGAAACTTGCTTTTCTCTAAAGCATTTGAAGTTTAATATATATACATTTACTGCATATAAGCCTTGAAGAAAATATAGCAATTAAAAATCAATTTTGCTGTGTGCTCCTAAGCACTGCACTATTTAGCCTTTCATTTAGGCAGGAGGGGTTCAAAATAACTTATACAGTTTACAGCAGTTCATTTTTTCTAAATTCTCCCATCCTGCATGAAATCTTGCTCCTTGAACCAGAACCTGACTTCATTTGAATATGTTAGTTCATCAAATAAATTGATGAACGAAGAGGGTAAGAAAGTGGCCATGTGGGTAATGGCTTGACGTCAGGATCTGGCCCTCATTTTCTGTTGGTGAAATCATTGAACAGGCAAAATATTTTCCCTGAAATATATATATATATGTATATATATAAATAGGATAATCATGTTATCCAAATTGTTTATCCACATGTCTTGATGATGCACATGTACTTGATGATACTGACGGGTCCTTTCCAACTCAGCATCTTCTGATTAATGTTCTGATCCCTTAGGATTTCAGCTTTAACCCATCCTGCAGAGAAGTGACCATTGGCTCAGGCGTGGACCACCCACTGGAACTGCCCAAGTGGCCGCGTGGAGAACCAGGGCTGCTGTGTCTGTGTTTTAGCTGAGGGACTGATCACCATGAGGCAAGAAGCTCAAAAAGGCCAGTGGATGTAGTTGCCTCCCTGGTTCTGCCTTGCAAACCACCCTCTGCTTCTTCTCTCAGACCCCAGGTACAGAGGCATCCAAACACAGCCAGTGCCTGCCCTCACACTGCTGCATTTCACATCACTTGAGCACATGCTGCCCCTGATTTCGGTTTCTGTTGAAAGGGCTGGGCTGTAAGCCTTGGGTTCTGCTTGGTGGTAGAGATAGACCCTTCCCACCACTCTGCTTTTTCACCTCCTGCACAAGCCTCTGCAGCCCTGGCTTTGAGTTTTGATTTTAGACCCATTCAATAAAGCAGTGGTTTTGCTTCAAAAGGATGAATCTGTTAATAACATGAAAAATCCAACAAAAATCAGAAGCAATCTGCAAAGGGATATAAGTAAACCCCCCAACCACCACAAATTGGCCAGCCTTTACTGTCATTATTTGTCACTGGTTTTATAAGAACCTCTTGAAAATTCAGTCTCATTCATCTTTTTATTATATGGGTACTTTTTGTGTGTAAAATTGTGCATTCTTTTGGAATTCTGACACATACATTTTTAATCTTCTAATTGATTTGGACTACAACTTTTTTTAAGTAAAATTCTTACCATCAGCAGTTTCTGTGATCACATTAACTATGCTGCCTGCATCCACTGGCAGTTTTACAAAATGTTCACCTGCAAGTGCAGTTAAAATATTTTCCTGTAGAAACAAGCCTGTGTGTGTTCAGAGCGCCACAGCATGTTCAGTGGCACTTGTAAAGCAGGTTGTTGTCCTGATTGATCTGTGATACACTCAAGGTGCTTCTTCATCAGTACTGACTCAAGGACATTTGGGCAGTGCCCTCCGACCACTGATAGCCAGCGAAGGCAGCAGTGCTGCTCCGTCCTTCCCTGTTCAGCAGAACTCACTTGCAATCTCTTGAGATAGTGCCTCTGCTGGCACTGCTGGAGCAGTGCTCCTGATCTGCTATCTGACTGCAGGCACCTGATGAAACTGGATCACAGTGTGAGAGTACAGGATGTTTCTGGTGCCTGAGACTGAGCAATGGGATGTTTCATATGTTCCTTGGGCTGACTGATGGTGTCTGCATCATGTCTCCTCCTCCTCCCTGTACTTGCGAAGTGGGACTGCCAGACTTTGCCTCATGGGGCCGACTGAGCCATAAGACAGATTGTGCTGTAAGAAATAAGAAATAGGCCTAAAGAAATGAATTGAGGTTTCACCAGAGCACTCCTTAAGTGGGTCATGAATCAAACACAATAGGGGCTACTGGCCATTCTTTTTTTT
This sequence comes from Manacus vitellinus, assembly GCF_001715985.3. Classification (NCBI taxonomy): domain Eukaryota; kingdom Metazoa; phylum Chordata; class Aves; order Passeriformes; family Pipridae; genus Manacus; species Manacus vitellinus. The sequence continues at coordinate 1,887,350 of NW_021940517.1, read as the reverse complement.
TTTTTTCTTTTGTGGTTAGAGGCTGCCATTTAATTATTTAGGTAAACTGCATATCAAAGGTTGGACAGGTGGGGGAGGGTGAGGAACAGAAATGACCCTGTCCAAATTCTTTATTTAACACCTGAAGCTTGAAATATCACTTACCAAAGAAAGATGACTGTGGTCAGGGTCTGCATCCATAGCAAGTGCTGAAAGCCATATATACTGAGAAAATCTTCATTTCAGCATAGACTAGACTGAAAACAAAGCAGTCAAGTAAAGCTGTGGAACTACTTGCTGTTGCAGAGATAAAAATGGTCACTGACAGTGTAGTGTTGTAGTCTCATGAGACCAGACCCAGCATCCTCTCATTGCCGGTCTGTTATCCATTTGGTTAACACTTTCATTATAGTCCAACTTTATGTGTCCAGCAGACAAATCAAACTATTAAGTAACTTAAGACCAGAATGGTCAAGCTCTGTAATGAACTTAAATAACGGATCAAAAATTTAGAGAATTGATGTGATTTCATTTTGGTGTTTTGTTTTCTTTAGTGACTCAAAGCAAAGTGTTTCTACTCTTTTTTTCTGTAACTCCTGCTTTACACTCAGAAAAGAGTCATAGGTAGTTGGAGGGGTACATAAAAAGTGACAAAATATAGTGAGGTATGCCAAACGTATAACCAGATTGCAACAGTATAAAATCTTATGATTTTGCTTCAAAAGTTTTGGTCTGCACAAATAAATGCCAAGGGGAAGCTACAAATGCTCACAAAACAGGGATAATCAACCCTGCAATTGTGTGATCCCTAGTCAAGCATTTTACCTGTCAGACTATTGACTTCATCTGGAATCACAGAGGACCACAATAACTTAAGGCTGAAAAACGAAGCTGAGTTTTCTTTGCAATTTTCTGTCCATTTTCTCAGGAAACATTCTTTTAAGTGTGAATTTCTCAGTCTCTCTGCTTAAACCCATAGAAGTATTTTAATTTTAAAAAATGTATGTGCTACACTAAAGAAAAGTGTTCAGAATTATATATTGTTTGAGGGAGGAAGTATTTAGTGCTTAATTTTATAATCTAAAAGTGAGCTTAGCCTTTCTTAGAGAAAGCTGTGTTTGAAGTAGGTGTGGATTTAAAGCAAAAGAAAAGTTCATTCTTCTATTTTTCTCTTTCTTTGAAGTTGAGGGGAAAAGACACTTCTTGAAGTGTGGTAACATAATATCAACTAGCAAAAAGTATTTGCTGGATGAAACTAAATATGTAACTTAATCTTATATCTCAGACTTTTCTTATCTGACACCAAAAACTTTTTCTCAGAATCAGTTTAGAAAGGGATTCTGAATTGTATGTGACTTGTCTTGCATTCTGCATGCAAAAAAGGGCTTAAAAAAGAATCCTGGCCAAATAGCAAAGTTAATAACTTTGAGGATCTCTCACAAGTTTGGCAATGTAATAACTGGTCTGCTACAGAACATGGTAGATGCGAGATATTTCAGAAGCCAGTGCTTAATGAGGTAACCAGCAGAAAACATGAAATAAAAGCCAGTATCACTGAATGGAGACTGTGCATTTCTGTGGCAAAACGAAGTAAATGTGGCAATGTTTCTACATTATTTTAAAATCAGGATTCTGTGTTTATGGGTTAAACATTGTACCAGAGATGTGTATTTGTCCTTTACTGAACTGCCATACGTGATTTCTTCCTCAGTTAAATTTGATCTTGCTGGTCTGTCCTTTCTTTCATCTCTATAAGAAACTATCGATGTCTTGCTTCTCAATGCCTGCTTCCCTAAATCCTTGGCTTTTCTTTTAGATTCCCATAGTTACAGACATTAAGTGGGAAATGATGAGAAGAAAACAGCAGTAAAAATGTCTGAAGTGTCTTTTTCCAATGCAGTGTGGGTATTTGACATGAGTGTCCTTCCCCTCTTCCTAGCCTGAGCAGTGCTGTGGTAGGACTCATTATTTACTTCCATCTACTGTCATTGCTGTGATTTTTCTTTTGACTTATTTTTTCACTCCTAAATGGCAAGTGGCTGTAGTTCACCGGATGCAGTTGCTGGACTTTGGAAGGAGAGTGTTTCCGAAAAGCAAAGTTCCCCGCTGATCTTTGCATTGATCTCTGCATTATCCTTTGTTTTTCTCATTTCCAAGTTGCTATGTTCATGATATAGCTTCGTGTTTACCTGAATATATCTGAGACCAGGGTAGAAAGTAAGATAGAAAGAAAACACTTTTCTGAATCATCTGTGCTATTTCTTTCTTATGCGTTAACAGCTTTCTGAGTTGATCTTTTTTTTTGGGGGGGGGGTGAGGGCTGGGGGAGAAGTATTTGTATTGACATTACTGCTTTGATGTGCAACTTAACTTTTTTTTTTTTTCTGTTCATGAGAAACAGTAGTGATTTCTTGAATTTCTTTTCAGTTATTTGCTATGTCTCTCCCTTGTGGTCAACTATATATCATATCACCTAAAAAAATAAATCAATGGTATTGCGAGAGTTGGAATTTGTTTGTGTATAACTGTAACTCTCTCGGGAATGCAGAACGAGATCTGGAAGATCCTTTTCTTTCCTACTGTTGTTAAATCCATGCAGCTTTGAAGATGCTAGTGGTGAAGACACTGTACTTTTTAGACATGATAGCTGGAGCAAAGATCTCCTCTCCATTCCTTGAGGAGTAATCCAATTACAGAAAATGGGACACGGAATAAAAGCAGTGTTGGCTATAAAGCACTGAGGTAGATTGTCCAGTGATCTGTGTAGTGTTCCTTGAAGTGCATTTAACACAAAGTTTAATCCTGTTTCAGGATAGTTTACGTGTATCTTTATGTGCAAAAGTTGAAAAAAAATGGTTAATATATCTCACAAAACAGGGGGATCTTTGACTACAGTAGCAAAAATATTAGAATAATGTGTTTCTGATTTTGTTGTCTATTTTGGTATATTACAGCTACGGTTATCTTAACTCAGTGTAACTCACCAAAGTCATGAGGTCTATGCTGATTTGTTTAGTGTGATTCACTTCCAACTACCTACCATGCAACAGTTCCAGTGCCATTATTCAAGTGTGTGCATGACTGATGTATGTGTGACTGGAGGACAATTGCTTACCTTCTTCTAATCCCTGTATCAAGTCACAGATTTTTTTTGAGAGGTAGGAGAGAGAACAGCCATCTGATGATCTTTTATAGGAAAAGCAACTGCCATCTTAAGGCCTCTGTAATCTGGCAGTTCCCACCAGATGCTGCAAGGTTCAATGATCTTGCTGGTTTGACATGGCTGCTCTCATCTGATGAACACAGTGAGCTGCATGCTTGTTGCATTCAGCTTTCAGAAAGGAAACTGAGCTTGAAACTGTTAGTTTATGATGAACTGGCATGGACTAATGTTGCATTCTGGATTAGAGTCACTGTGGTGGATTAGAATTTTCCAGGATGATGACAGCTAGATGTCAATGCCTTTCTCACTTTCTTTCCTGATGCTGGTATGATAGTACAATGGCCAAAAAAAGTATTGGCTCCTCCCACATCTATGCTTGTGGCAGTACTACAGAGCAGACAAAGGGTGCCTGGGCAGTGTGCAAGCTCCTCACAGAAATGTTTTTGAGTTGTTATGAGAGCCTGTTGCATCCCTTAAGAAGAACAATAAATATTTTATAAGGTATAACATAGCAGTTGTTTAGGCAGCCAGATGCGTGGGTTGGAAAATACTTGCTGGTATTCATTGAAATGGTATCTAGGAAAGGAGACCTTGTTTAGAGGTTTCAGACTCATAGCATCCTCTGACTCTGCCTTGGAATGTGCATGGCCTAAGGTTTAGTGACTAACATAGGAAAGACTATTAAAATAAACAGGAAGCACCTCTGAGCTATTACTAGGATATAATTCAGTAAACAGGCTGAGTTTTCAGTCTTATCATTTGATTCATTCATTGTGCGGCTATTACTACATACATGGGAAAAAATGCATATACTTTCTCAAGGTACTAATTATTCTGTGTTGGAAGGTCAACCCAAAACTTAATCTGTAGTAGAGTGCTAGCAGCTGAAAGGTACATTTTTATGCTGCACACTCAGATTTCCAGTGTGCAACTTGATGGAGAACAGGATGTCAACAAGTGGCTATCTCCAATATCTATGGCTGCATGAAGGCGAAAAGTAGGGAAGTGAACCTGAAAATACTTTACTGTTTTATGGAAAGTATGAAATTTTGATTAGATATCCTTTTAGAGACATGAACTTTTTCCTGCCTACTTTTTTCTTAACATGCATCTCCTCTAAAATAGAACTTCTTTATGCTCTTTTGCTATTAACTTGTGAACAGTATAATTATGCAGTTATGTACATTCAAGCTTGTAGCTTCATTAGAATAATACCCAGTTTTGAAAGCATGAAAAATCTACACTGTACAGTTACAAATGGAAAGTCAAAATGATGATAAGCCTGCTGAGGAAGTGTATTCGAGCTTATGGAACAAAAATGATGTGCAAGTTAAAAACAGGCATTTTTCTTCTGAAGTTCTGGTCTCCTAGATGAATTTGAATTATCAATCTAATCTGGAAAGAGTATCATATTATTATATCCTTTTGATAAACCACCAAAATAACCTTTTAAAATCAGATGGCTTGTACCTTTAACAGCCTCCTGAAACTTGCCCTAAAAATAGTTTACAAAGCAATAGAGTGAAATTATTGGGGAATTGCACTCAAATGCATTAGAAAGTCTATTCCTGTGGCACTTAAGCCAGTCAAAGTAATAAATATAAAACGGTAATTTTTCTCCAAGAGTTGTGTTTTCTGCTCCCATATGATTTCATTCCCACCCCAGTGTAATATAACACTGTCTGCTCAAACAATCTCCTCAATTCATAGAATAAGGCAGTATGTGGCTGCTGCTTTGTTAAGTGTGCTCAGAAAAGTTGACAATTACAATTAATCCCTGTTTGCCTGAGAGCATCCCATCATGATTTCCATACCCCAAGTGTCAGTGATTTTTTTGTTAAATTGTAAGGAAATTTAAACCAAGCACTGGATTAGAAGAATATGTTGGTGTATTAAACAAGTGAAAACACGGCAAAGTAGAATATTGCTGTATTTTGGTCCTTAGCTGTATTTTTTGACTGGTTGCTAAATACATGGGAGTAATAGAGTAAATATTGTAGATAGACATTCAATAAAGTGCTGTAGTTCATTTAACTTTTTTCTTGTCTGATGAATTAATCACCCACTTCTTCCCAATAACTCCCAACCATGAAAATTTCTGTTAATTTTGGGATCTTTTCTGTGCTATCCATATTCTGTGGGCTTCACTCAACTTGCAAGAAGTTTGTCTGCCCTACTCAGGTTTTCTTGGTCAAGGAGATTTTGACTTTGAGCTGGGGGTGGCCACAGGTGCACTGAAACCATATGTTAATCAAATCATCTGTGTGGGCAGTTGGTACATCGTCAGAGCTGGTATTTGGTTTTGGGTAATAAATTTTGTTTTAAACATGATTCCCAAACTCTTGAGAATTGTTTTCAGCTGTATCTTAGTTTAG